>NC_030386.2:17980745-18299595 GCF_001625215.2 Daucus carota subsp. sativus
CAAGAGAAATAAACTAATTCAGAGTTTTTCATCGGAGAAAATCGATGAAATCTCCAACGACGTGGGGAAAAAGAAGGGAGAGATGAGGCTAGGCTTTGACATAGTCTCTATGGGCCACTCAAATTGTTTGGGCTAAAAGATAATGATCTTAAATCACCCCAAATCGTTTTTATTGTATAAAGATGTATGTTGGCCAAACTCCTGGTGAAACCCTACACTGGGACTAGATCCCCGCAGGGCCGACTCAATCAAATTTGGCGTCCTAAGCAAAACTTAAAAATGAGGCCCATACATATTTATTATAATTTTTTTGATGTAATACAAATTTATTATTATAAAATCCTTACCTCTGATGGGAAAAAGTGACCACAACGGCAACAACTAAGTGCGGAATTAACCTTCGTTGGACAATACTTATCCCTACTTGTATGAACCTTCGATGAAACAAACAAGTAAAGCAACAATAAACAATAAACAAGACACCAAGAATTATACGTGGAAAACCCCCTCAATGAAAGGAGTAAAAACCACGGGACCGTAGTCCACCCAAACAATTCACTATGATAAATTATATGGGTAATACACCAAGTTCTTCTCCAGATAAAACTAGAGGAATACAATCACCTTCACACTCTTGGAATAACTCGTCAAGAAGTATGGAACCAAATAAGCAACAAAAGAACAAAGACCCACGGCTAGGTTCAGCCTCTCCACGGCTCTTTAGCTACTGCCCAGCCCCTCAAATACACCTCCGAATCCGATCTCCACCGTTCAGAATTTAGATATCGGTGTTAGGAAGATGCTGTCCGAAATTCAAGACGATCCGACCGTTGGAACTCCGGGAAACGCAAAAACAAGGCAGTCAGCGCAACCAGAAAATTTCCAGCGAATTTTCACACAATATATCTCTTTTGCCTATTTTCTCTCTTGCTTATTTTCACAAATATCCTCCTATATTTATATATAGGGTTCCCTTTATTTTTATCTCCTTGTGGGCCAAAACAAGGGTAATCCTATTGGGCTTTTAATCTCATAGATAGAAACTAAAACCCAACAAATCTCCCCCTTTCTAACTATGAGAAAGAGTTCGCCATTCCGGCGATCGAACAACATACCTTTAGCTTCTCTTTAGCTAAAGACTTTGTCAACATATCAGAACCATTATCATCGGTGTGTACCTTTTCCACTTCAAACAACCCTTCTTCAAGAGCGTCTCTAATCCAATGATACCTCATATCGATATGTTTCGTCCTTGCATGAAATGTTGGATGCTTAGCTATATCGATAGCTGCTTGATTATCACAAAGAACAACATAGCGTTGTTGCGGGAAGCCAAGCTCCTGCATCAACCGCTTTAACCACAACAACTCTTTACAAGCTTCGGTTGTTGCTACATACTCTGCCTCCCCCGTAGAAAGTGAAACACCCTTTTGCAACCTAGATTGCCATGAGACTGCTCCCCCTGCAAAAGTCATCAAATATCCAGAAGTGGATTTCAATGTATCCTTATCACCTGCCAAGTCAGAATCTGTATATCCAATAAGCACTGGTTTATCATTCCCAAATGTAAGACCCAATTTGGAAGTACCTCGAAGATATCGCATAATCCACTTAACTGCTTCCCAATGCTTCTTACCCGGATTTGTAAGATAACGACTGACAACCCCAACTGCAAAGGCTATATCAGGTCTCGTAGATACCATAGCATACATCAAACTTCCTACTGCTGAGGCATATGGAACTCCATCCATCTCTGCAATTTCTTCCTTCGTAGAAGGAGAATCCTTTTCAGTTAACTTAAAGTTGGTAGTAAGAGGAGAACTAACAACTTTAGCTTTATCCATGTTGAACCTGCAAAGCACCTTCTCAATATATTGCTCTTGTGATATATGCAACTTCTTGGCCACTCTATCTCGATGAATACGAATGCCAAGAATCTGTTTCGCTGGCCCCAAGTCCTTCATGGCAAAGGACTTACTCAACTGTTGCTTCAGTTGGGAAATTCTTTCAGTATTTTTGCCAACAATAAGCATGTCATCCACATAAAGCAATAATATGATAAAATCATCATCTGAAAATCTCTGAACAAAAACACAATGGTCAGAAATAGTCTTACGGTAGCCTTGCTTCTTCATAAATGACTCGAACTTTTTATACCATCGCCTTGGTGCTTGCTTCAAACCATATAGACTTTTTAGAAGTCTACAAACATACCCCTCTTTACCTTTGACCTCAAAACCTTCAGGCTGCTCCATATAGATTTCTTTGTCCAAGTCACCATGTAGAAAAGCTGTCTTGACATCCATTTGTTCAACCTCCAAATCAAGACTAGCTGCTAAACCAAGCACCGTACGAATCGATGTCATCTTAACAACGGGAGAAAAAATCTCATCAAAATCAATACCCTTTTTCTGACTGAATCCCTTGACGACCAACCTAGCTTTGTAACGTGGTTGTGAAGTATGCTCATCTTGCTTCACTCTATAAACCCACCTGTTTTTCAAAGCTCGTTTCCCCTTAGGTAGCTTCACCAACTCAAAAGTATTATTCTCATACAAGGATTTCATCTCATCTTGCATGGCATAAACCCACTCCTTCTTGTGTTCATCTTCCATAGCTTCTGCATAAGATTCAGGTTCACCACTATCAGTCAATAGAACATACTCATTAGCAGAATACCTGTTGGAAGGATGACGATCTCTGTTAGACCGCCTGAGTGGAACGAATGGTGGAACATTTTGTACCGCTGACTCCTCATGGGCATCATCATCCATGTCACTATTTTCGGGAATATCAGTATTAGTGTCATGTTGGTCATTATCATGAGCATCGTCTCCAACCTGCGAGTCCACATGTCTTGGAGGAACTGGATCCAAATTAACCAGATCATTGTTATGTTGAGGAACTGACTCTGCCTTCCCAACATCTTTCAAACTCTGATCTTCAATAAAGATAACATCTCGGCTTCTCACAATCTTCTTTGAAACTGGATCATAGAGCCTATAACCGAACTCATCTTGGCTATAACCAAGGAATATACACTCTTTAGTCTTCACATCTAGTTTAGACCTTTCATCTTTGGGAATATGCACAAAAGCCTTGCATCCAAAGACACGCAAATGATCATAAGAAACATCTTTACCACTCCAAACTCTATCTGGAGTATCAAACTGTAAAGGAACACAAGGTGAGAGATTTAATACATTTACCGCAGTATTTAGTGCCTCACCCCAGAAAGACATCGGCAACTCAGCATGTGAAAGTAAACATCTGACCCGCTCCACTAGTGTTCTGTTCATCCTCTCTGCCAAACCATTAAGCTGAGGTGTCTTTGGTGGAGTCTTTTGATGCCGAATACCCTGCTGTCTGCAATACACATCAAAGGGACCTGTATACTCCCCTCCATTATCTGTCCGGATACACTTCAGTTTCTTCCCAGTCTGTCTCTCAACTAAAGCCTGAAAATGCTTAAACACGTCTAATACTTGATCTTTAGTCTTCAAGGTATAAACCCACAACTTCCTTGAATGATCATCGATGAATGTAACAAAATATAATGAACCACCATTGGTTCGGGTTTTCATGGGACCACAAACATCGGAATGCACCAAGTCAAGTATATGCTCTCTACGAGAGGGAGGACGACTCTTAAAAGAAACTCTTTTTTGCTTGCCAGCAACACAGTGAGAACACCTTTTCAAATGTATATCAGTCAGACCAGATAGTACCTTTTTCTTCGACAGCATATTCATTCCTTTTTCAGTCATGTGAGCAAGTCTCTTATGCCATAAATCAATCATATCAACATTCTCCACCGCGTTAACAGTGCCAGTAGAGACTTTAGGTTGTGTCATATATAATTTCGGACACCTCTTTCCTCTTGCGACAATTAAAGAACCCCGAGTGAGCTTCCATTGACCATTACCAAAGCTGCTAACATACCCTTCATCATCAAGAAGGCCAGTCGAAATTAAATTCATTCGCATATCTGGAACGTGCTTCACATCATGAAGAAATAACTCCATGCCCGTGTCAAACTTCAGACATACCTCACCGACGCCAACAACTTTTGATATGCCACTGTTACCCATTTTAACATCTCCAAAATCACCAGAAGTATAAGATGTAAAGAAGTCCCTTCGTGACGTAACATGACACGAAGCACCACTATCAATAGCCCAACTCATATCATCTTGTGCAAGGTTAACAATGTCTCCATCACAACAGATCAGGTGCTCATCAGTAGTAGCAATCACCACAGAATTATCATTACTACTGTCAATTTTCGTCTGATCGTTATCTGAGCTCCTTTTATTTTCTCGCTTCAACTTTCTGCAGAACTTTTTCGTATGTCCCTTCTTACCACAATGATAGCACTCAACATTAGAATACTTACCTCTAGAACTACTCCGTTGATTACCTCTATTGGTTGGACCTCTGCTTTGAGCTCTCCCCTTCCTTTCGGTGATTAGGACTTCTGACTGTGAAGAGGAACCCTGTGACTTTCTTCTCATCTCTTCATTCAGAATACTGCTCTTAGCTAGTTCCATACTGATAATACCATCCGGAGCTGAGTTCGACAAAGACATCCTGAATGTCTCCCAAGAATCTGGTAAAGTACCCAAAAGACACAATCCCTGTATCTCATCTTCAAACTTGATACCCATTCCAGCAAGCTGATTCATAATTCCTTGGAATGCATTCAAGTGATCAGAAATTGTAGTGCCATCTTGATATCGTAGAGACATCAACTGTTTAATCAGATACAACTTATTATTTCCCGTCTTTCGAGCATAGAGTTGCTCGAGCTTGTTCCACAAAGTACGCGCATGTGTCTCTCCACTAATATGGTTCAAAACATTATCATCCACCCATTGCCGTATATACCCACAAACCTGTCGATGCAAAATAGTCCATTCTTGCTCGGTTTTATTTGCAGGCTTCTCCGTAGTAAACACGGGTAGATAATATTCCTTCACATAAAGAAGATCCTCCATCTTCCCTTTCCAAACATGATAATTAGAACCATTCAAATTAACCATTCTACTCGTATTCGTTTCCATCGTTCAAACAAGTTCAAAAACAAGAACCTGGCTCTGATGCCAATCTGATGGGAAAAAGTGACCACAACGGCAACAACTAAGTGCGGAATTAACCTTCGTTGGACAATACTTATCCCTACTTGTATGAACCTTCGATGAAACAAACAAGTAAAGCAACAATAAACAATAAACAAGACACCAAGAATTATACGTGGAAAACCCCCTCAATGAAAGGAGTAAAAACCACGGGACCGTAGTCCACCCAAACAATTTGTTACATATTTGATGATGTCACAGGTATCTAACTTGTTTAGTGTGCAGAAGCAAATATCAGAGTTTAGCTGGAAATCAGAGTTTAACGACTGACAGCTGGATCAGAGTTTAAGCGATGATCAGAGTTTGCAGGCGGCTGATTTACAGGAGCATATCTGACTAAGTAAGGAAGATAAAGATCAAGAGAGATTGTACAGATCAGGGAAGCAGAAGGATAGCTACTGATTAGATTATTTTAGGAAACAGATTATTATAAATCAATCAGTAGATATCATGTAACTGTGTATATAAACACAGCTTAGGGTTTACTCTAGATGAGTTATCAATTGAATATCATTCGTGTAACCTAGCAGCTCTTAGTGATAAGATATAAATCACTAAGAGATTATTTGTAAACTACTGAGATTCGTGAATAAGAGTTTATTGAATTATTCTCTTATACTTGTGTTTGTCTTGGATTGTGTTCACTATATTATTATATATAGTGAGTTTAGTCGGCCTAACAAGTGGTATCAGAGCCAGCTCTGTTGATATACCTACAGTGAGATCTTAATCACACAATCATGTCTGAGAAATCACAAAACAGTAGATATGAGTCTCTTAGGGTTCCGGTCCTCAGGGCATCTGAATATTCTGTCTGGAAAGTAAGAATGATCATGTTTCTGGAATCTACAGATCCAGAATATCTGGATAGAATTTATGATGGTCCACACATGCCAACAAAGCTCTCTGTTGCAGTGGGAGATGAACCCCAGAAGATGGTTCCTAAAGAGAAGAAGGACTATACTCCAGAGGACATCTCATCTATAAGTAAAGATGCAAAGGTGAAGCATCTGTTGCATAGTGCTCTGGACAATGCTATGTCCAATAGAGTAATTGGATGCAAAACTGCAAAGGAGATATGGGATGCTTTGGAAGTCAGATGTCAAGGAACCAAAGCCATCAAAAAGAACAGAAGGACCATACTTACTCAAGAGTATGAACACTTTGATTCAAAATCAGGTGAATCACTGACTGATCTTTATGATAGGTTTGTCAAGCTGCTGAATGACTTGTCTCTTGTGGACAAAGAATATGATTTGGAAGACTCAAATCTCAAATTTCTGCTTGCTCTTCCTGAAAAGTGGGATTTGAAAGTAACCACTATAAGAGACAATCATGATCTTGAAGAGATGTCTCTGGATGAAATCTTTGGAAGGTTGAAAACTCATGAACTTGAGATGGAGCAAAGGAGCAAACGACATGGTGGGAAACCCAAACCAGTTGCTCTAAAAGTTCAAGAAGATTCAACTGTGAAAAGCAAGGGAAAAGCTCATGTCAAAAAGTCTGATACTGAGTCATCAAACTCTGATGTTGACTCAGACTCTGATATGCCTTCAGACTCTGATGACAGTGATACTGAGATGATGCAGCTGGCAGCACTAATGGTAAAAAGCTTCAAGAAGATGGCTTACAAGAACTTCAACAAAGGGAAGAAGTTCTCAAGGAAAGACAGAAACTCTGATAAGAAAGTCTTCAAAAGGAATGAAGGCAAAGAAGAAAAATCTGGAAAATCTGATAAGTCTAAATACACCTGCTTCAATTGTGGAGAGAAAGGACATTTTGCAACTGAGTGCAAGAAAGCTAAGAAAGAAAAGGAACAGGCCTTTATCACAAAGAAGGAGAGTTGGGCAGACTCATCAGAATCAGAGGAAGAAGTCAACTATGCCTTGATGGCAAACATGGACAACAGCACTGAGACTGTTGAAACTAAGGTACCTCATTCCACTCTTGCTTTTGATACTGAGGATATAACTGAGTTAAGATTGTTTCTTAAAACTCTGCATGTTAGTTATAGAGATCAGACCTTAGAAAATGACAGACTAAAATCTGAGATCTTGGATGTTAAGAAAAGAAATGATTATCTTGAAAAGGAACTAGTTCAGATGCTAGAAGTTCAAAAGGAAAGAGATGATTCTATCTTTGTTAAAAATGAACTTTTAAAGAAAAATGCTTCTCTTGAATCAGAACTTGTTAAGGAAAGAGAGATAATCAGAACTTGGACTAACTCAGGGAAGACTACTCAGAATATCTTAGAAAGTGGGAACTGGAAGAAAGGGTTAGGTTACTCTGATAAAAATGAAGCTGAGTCATATAAACAAGAAACCATTAAAATTGAAAAACCCAAAGTGGTTCCAGTAAGATTTGTTGCAGAATCAAAAACTGATACTCCCAAACAAGTTAATATTGGTTTAATGACTCAGAAACAGCTTAAGCATAAACTCAAGGAGGTTAAGAAAGAAAACAGGATTAAGGAACCTAGGAAAAATAGGAATGGAAAGGTTGGAATAAACAAAAGCAACAATTACATGCCTGTTCCAAATGCTCCTAGGAAAACTTGTCATAATTGTGGTAATCCTAATCATCTTGCTTCTTTTTGCAGGAAAAATAAGGACATAAATGTTATGTCTCCAAAATCAGAAGTTAAGACTAGGAATACTAGATTTAGACCAGAGAATCCTTGTTTTCATTGTGGTAGTTTATGGCATTCCATTTACACTTGTAAGGAATACCATAGTCTGTATTACAATTATTATGAATTAAAACCTTCTTTGAAGAAAAAGATTGATTCTCCTAGTTCAGCATCTGTTAAAAAGTCTGTTAGCACAAACTCTGATATAAACTCTGATAAATCTTCCGCTGCTAGTGTTAACAAACTTAACAAGAACAAAGGATCCAAGCAAGTCTGGATCCTTAAAACTAATCATTAATTGTGTATGTGATTGCAGGGCAACAGGAAAAACATCCTAGTTCTGGACAGTGGATGCTCAGGACATATGACAGGAAATAAAGCCCTGCTATCAGACTTTGTGGAGAAGGCTGGCCCAAATGTTTCTTATGGAGATGGCAACATAGGGAAAACTTTGGGATATGGCAATATCAATCTTGGAAATGTCATCATTCAATCTGTAGCTCTTGTCTCAGGACTTAAGCACAATCTGCTGAGCATAAGTCAAATCTGTGACAGAGGTTATCATGTCAATTTCCTAGAAGAACACTGTGAAGTCATTAGCAAAAGAACTGGAAAAGTTGTTCTGAAAGGATACAGACATGGAAACATCTATGAAGCCAAGCTCTCTTTAAACTCTGAAAGCTCTGCAATCTGTCTACTTGGCAGAGCCAGTATTGAAGAAAGCTGGAACTGGCACAAGAAATTATCTCACCTGAACTTCAGTAATATAAATGAGCTTGTGAAGAAAGATCTTGTGAAAGGACTTCCAAAATCAGTTTTTACTCCAGATGGACTCTGTGATTCCTGTCAGAAAGCAAAACAGAGGAAGTCTTCTTTTAAAAGTAAAACTGAGTCCTCAATTCTTGAGCCATATCATCTGCTGCATGTTGATCTTTTTGGACCAGTAAATATAATGTCCATTGCAAAGAAGAGATATACTCTGGTCATTGTTGATGAATTTACCAGATATACATGGGTATATTTTCTACACAGCAAGGATGAGACACCATCTTTATTGATAGACCATGTCAGACAGCTGGACAAAAACTCTAAAGATGCAGTAAAGATCATCAGAAGTGATAATGGCACTGAGTTCAAGAATTTCAGAATGGAGGAGTTCTGTAAAGCAAATGGCATTAAACAGGAATTTTCAGCACCTGGAACACCTCAACAAAATGGTGTTGTAGAAAGAAAGAACAGAACTCTAATTGAAGCTGCTAGAACCATGTTGGAGGAAGCAAAGCTACCAACCTACTTCTGGGCTGAAGCTGTGCAAACTGCTTGTTTCACACAGAATGCATCATTAATAAACAAGCATGGGAAAACTCCATTTGAGATGGTCAAAGGCAGAAAACCAAATTTCAAGTACTTCCACATATTTGGGTGTAAATGTTTTGTTCTGAAAAATCATCCTGAACAGTTAACCAAGTTTGATTTAAAAGCTGATGAAGGAATCTTTGTTGGGTATCCTTTATCAACAAAAGCCTTCAGAGTTTACAATCTGAGAACAAGGGTAGTCATGGAATCCATTCATGTGTCCTTTGATGATAAGAAAATTACTGGGATGGAAGATTTTGAAGATCATGAGCAACTGAGATTTGAAGATGAAGATGCATTCTCTGATTTAGGGATAAACTCTGATTCTGAAATAATATCAGAGCATGTCACTTCAACTCACCAACCTCAAGCACATGTTGAGGGGGAGCACCTTCAAGATGAAAATCTGGATGAAAATGTTGAAGACTCGGCAGAAAACACAAACTCTGATTCTGACTCCTCAAACTCTGATCATTCTGCATCAGAGAATCAGGAGAACACATCTTCAGGGGGAGCATCAGAAACTCAGAATGCTCATGGAGATAGCACGTATAATGGGGGAGAGGCATCAGAGAATCAAAATGATACTGGCATGGATCATGGGGGAGGATCTAGTTCCAGAAATCAACTGCCACATGAAAGAAAATGGACAAAGTCTCATACACCAGATCTGATTATTGGGGATCCAGATGCTGGAGTACAAACCAGAACTGCAACAGCAAATGAGTGTTTATTTCATTCATTTTTATCTCAGACAGAGCCAAAGAAAGTGGAAGAAGCCTTAAAGGATGCAGACTGGGTAACAGCAATGCAGGAGGAGTTAAATGAATTTGAGAGAAATAAAGTCTGGACACTTGTACCAAGACCAAAGAACAGATCAATAGTTGGTACTAAATGGGTTTTCAGGAACAAAACAGACAGTGATGGTGTAATTACAAGAAATAAAGCCAGACTGGTAGCTAAGGGATACTCTCAACAAGAAGGAATTGACTATGATGAGACCTTTGCCCCAGTTGCCAGATTGGAAGCAATTAGAATTTTCTTGGCTTATGCAGCACACAAGAAATTCAAAGTGTTTCAGATGGATGTAAAGAGTGCTTTTCTCAATGGGGAGCTGGAGGAAGAAGTATATGTTGAACAACCTCCAGGATTTGTGGACACAAAATTTCCAGATCATGTCTACAGATTGGATAAAGCACTGTATGGACTAAAGCAAGCACCTAGAGCATGGTATGAAACTCTGGCTCAATTTCTTTTGGACAGTGGTTTCAACAGAGGTACAATTGATAAAACTCTTTTTTATCTCAACCATGGTAATGATCTGCTATTAGTTCAAGTCTATGTAGATGATATTATTTTTGGGTCTACTAATCCTAAACTCTGTGAGAGATTCTCAAAGCTTATGCAGTCTAGATATCAGATGAGCATGATGGGAGAAATGAGCTATTTTTTGGGACTTCAAGTTAAACAGACTGAGGAAGGAATTTTCATTAATCAGTCTAAATATACCAGGAACCTGCTAAAGAAATTTGGCATGCAGGATAGCTCAGCTGCTACCACTCCAATGGCAACTGCCACTAAGTTAGATAAAGATACTGGTTCACCAGTAGAAATTACTAACTACAGAGGTATGATAGGCTCACTCCTATATCTGACTGCTAGTAGACCTGATATCATGTTTGCAACCTGTCTCTGTGCAAGATTTCAAGCAGATCCAAGAGAACCACATCTTGTAGCAGTCAAAAGGATTTTCAAATATCTCAAAGGAACAATTGAGATGGGACTCTGGTATCCCAGAGAATCAGACTTTACACTGATTGGTTACTCTGATGCAGATTTTGCAGGATGCAAAATAGACAGAAAAAGTACAAGTGGGAGCTGTCAATTTCTAGGAGGAAGATTAGTTTCTTGGTTCAGTAAGAAACAAAAATCTATCTCCACATCCACTGCAGAAGCAGAGTATATTGCTGCAGGAAGCTGCTGTGCTCAGATTTTATGGATGAAGAATCAGCTACTGGACTATGGGTTAACTCTGACTCAAATTCCTATTTATTGTGATAACCAAAGTGCTATTGCCATGACAGGAAATCCAGTACAGCATTCTATGACCAAGCATATCAGCATAAGGTATCATTTTATCAGAGAACATGTGATGGAAGGAACAGTGGAGCTTCACTTTGTTCCAACAGATCAGCAGTTGGCAGATATATTCACCAAACCATTGGCTGAAGCAACATTTACAAGGCTTGTAAACGAATTAGGGATGATCTCTGGTCCTCTCTAAACTCTGACACATTGCACAAACACTTTATCTGTCAGTATTTGTTGTTATAAATCTTATCTGCAACTGCATCTGTTATTCTCCATTCAGACTCTGATGATTATACTCTGATTTGATAAACTCTGATTTTTAAATCTGACCCGACAAACTCTGATGACTTGAATTTTTCATGATGAAAGATACTCCTGTGAAGAATATGTTGCACTTAACTGAATTTAGTCATAAGCCTCTCTAAAGTCTGAAATTTTGTGATATTACAGCTGTGGAAATCCTTAACACATCACATGAGTTAATTTTGTTACCTAGACTGTCTTACTTCTTAAATATTAGATATGTACTCAGAAAAGAATCTGCTTTCCTCCTCTTATGAGCTAAGAGTTAATAAATTTCAATTCTGGATTCTCAAGATATTTCTTCTCGGAAAAGAAAATCAAAAGAAAAGAAAAACAAAAGAAATTACCTCAGGTACTCCTTTGAGATCTTAGAAAATTTGTGAAAGGAATGATCCAAGTGCACTGCTGGTATTAAGCAAATGCATCGAAAATTAAGTTAATTTTTGGGGACTTTTCACATTCTCTGATTACTGGAGAAATACTCTGAGCAATCAAAAGTCTGATAAAGGTTATGACTCACTTACCATGAGAAGTTTCCTTTCAAAAGACAAGTATTGTTCAAAAGAGAAGAAATGGAATACTCTGATCCTTATTGAGAAACTCGGCTTATGAGATGATTAAAACATTTTCTTATTATCTGATTCTTTCTAATATTATTTAAGAAATTTGACAATCTCTGTGACATTAGAATATTCATGATAGCACACACCTCACTCCACTTCTGTGATTAACAATTTTTTTTTGGCTTCGAGTAATTTTTGACTAGAGGTCAATAAATTTTTGCAAACTCTGAGGAGCAAGTGTTATTTGTATCTTGAATATTTATCTCTCATCATTACAAATTCTATGATCACTCTTTGATTTGTCATTTTATAAGTAATTTATTTAAACTCTGGTCAATGGTCAGCCTCTGATCCAAGTCCAAGTTAAAATAAATATTTTGGTCAGATAATATTAGTTTTTATTATCAAACGGTAGAAAAACCATTTGAATTCCTGAGTGGAGAAAAACACGGTAATTATTTGTGTTTTATTGGTAAATGGTGCATACTTGTTCAGATTCACACGCCACTCATTATTACCTCTCCACTACCATTTTCTTTTACCGTTTAGAACCTGCCACGTGCCCCACTACATCGTTTATATCTCACCCGCATGCATTCATACATATATATTCTCAGAAATTGAGCATTTTCTTCTCATTTCATACGATATCTCTCTCTCTCTCTGATAATACTTTCAAAATCTCTTGTGCACATTTCATCAAACACTTCTACTACACTTCACGATTTTCTTGATTTTTTTTCTCAGAAAATGTCGACCAAAGCTTTTGAATATGCTGGTGCAAAGTTCGTCACCAACAACTATGCTGCAATCTTGTCAAATGCTGAAGCTCCAACCGAGTTTCATCTCATTCAGGACTATCTTGCTCACAGTGAGTTCATGTATGCACTCACACAACCAGATGTTATTTCACCAGCACAAATTTTGACTCTCTGGCGTTCAGCAAGATATAATGATGGTGGTGAACACGGATCACCATCTTTGACATGCTCCTATGAGGGTCAGGAGTATATTGTAACTCCTGAAACGGTTCGAAAGGCCCTTCACCTTCCGAAGCATTCCAAGTATCACAGCTCTGTCTCTACACAAACTCTGAAAGATATGATGCAATTCTTTGGATATTCTGGTAACACTGATAAGATGGGGGAACTCAAGCGCCCTTGTCTCTGCAAAGAATGGAGTTTCTACTATGACTGTATAACAAGAGCTTTTGGGAATAAATGCAGCAATTTCGATGCTATTCCTCTCTTCAGTCAGCAGATTGGGTATGCTCTTATCCATAATCTCAATTTTGATATAGCACCATCTATTTTGAGATTTATTGGTGATAGGAAATTAGAAGATGAAAATACTGTCTACTTTGCTAGATTTTGTCAGCTTATTTTCTCCTACTGTTTTCCTCTGGTCCCTATTCCTGATACTGACACTGAACTACCCTTTAAGATCACAAAACGAGCTTTCACTGATTTAATGAATAAGGACAGTAAGAAACCCCAAATGCCTGTTTTTGCTATACCAGTAACTGTACAGGATAAGCTGAAGCTGGCAATGCCAGATAAATATGGTGCATTATTCTCTGATGAGAATTTACCATCCTCCACCAACCAGACACAAGATATACCAACCTCTGGTCCTTCCCAAAAAGGGCCAGTTGTAAAATCTGATCCAAACAAAACCTATGGTTCTTCCCAAAAAGAGCCAGTTGTAACATCTTCACCAACAAGGGTACTAAGGTCTTCTAAGTCTCCATCCAAACAGCCATCTCCTCCACCTAGGAAGAGAAGATTTCTGCAGAGATTATCAGACTCTGATTCTGACCCTGAGCCAGAACAGGTTCCTCTAATCTCAAGGCCCAGGAAGAAGATTAAGCCCACCTCATCAATTACTGATCTTACTGTGGACCCTCCTCAGGAATCCATAGTCAATCCACTTGATATGGTCACAGCTTCTGATCCTCTGATGGTGGAACCTATATCTGCAGTACCTCTTTCTACTTCATCAGAAGCTGAAGTTCCAGTATCAGATCATATTCCTCAGTCAGAGAATCTCATGCCACACTCAACAGAAGATGCTATACCTCTCTCAGAACATACACCAGAAGCACATGTCTCCACTCCAGAAACGATTGTAACTACTCCAGACATTGCTCAGGAAATTCAGACCATTATTGAAGACTTGGTTGCAGCTCCTGATCAGGAGATATTAGATGCTGTTAATTCTGAGGAAGCTACAGCACCTCTGTGTTCTCATACACTCAGTATTGCAGTTGATCATGATGATGATGATGATGCAGATACTACAGAGGTCACTTCTGTTCCTCCTAGTGACTCAGCTATTTATGTAGCTGAAATTTCTGCTCAGATCAGAGACAGCATTTCAGTCAGGGAAGTGTCTCCAATCAGAGATCCCTCACCTGTTAAACCTGCATCACCAGCTCCTGTCTGTGACATTCCTCCTTCCAAGCCTACAGGAAACAGAGTTTGTACTCTAAGTTACTCAAAGAGGATGCACAGAGCTCCAAATTCCTCTGTGGAAGCCAGACTATCTTCAATAGAATCCACTCAGCAATCTATGCAGCAAACTCTAGCTGAGTTGAGCTCCTCTGTTGCTCAACTGGTACAATTTCTCAATCCCAATGATGTCAAAAAGGGGGAGAAAGTCCTGAAAGACAAATGCAAGGCTGGTCAGCAACAGAGAAAACCAGATGATGAGGAAAAGGATGAAGATAAGAAGGAGTCTGAAAATTTAAATTCTGAAATAATTCTGCAATCTCAGAGTCAATCTAAGGAGAAGAGGAGTGATAAGGCTGGAAGTAGTTCTCATCAATCTGAGAAAACAAAATCTCAACCTCTGATACCAGCTGACAGTAAATCAAGAGCTCTCTCAGAGCAACTAATTGAGCTTGGTAATCCTGAATCTAAGATTCTGAGTCACACAGTGAAGATTCAGGGAGAGGAAACAACCTTATTCTACAAAGCTCCTACACAACTGGATTTTGATGAAGCAGTTGCAAAGAATATATTTGAACAAGAAAATCCAGGGGTGTCAATTGAAGATATTAGAAGGGAAGAAGAAAGGTTGGCTGCTGAGAAGAAGAAGATCAGCAAATCTGAGTCTGGTGAAAAGATTGATGAAAAGAAAGCAAAGTCTGATGACAAGAAACTGGTCACTGATTCTTCATCAAAGAAATCAACTTCTTCAAGAAGAAAAGGAATTGTGATTAGTGAAGTTAATTATGCTGATATCAATAGGCCCAGAATTTATCAGAAGAAGTCTGACTCTGATTCCAGTGGAAAAGGGAAGAATGTTATAGATGGTGTTCCATCTAAAAGGAAGGCTGAATCGGAAGTTAAACAAACTTCTGCAATCATTTCTGAGTCTAATGATCAGAATTTAGCCTCTGACACTGCTCAAGCTAAAAATATGAAGGAAGATCAGCTGAAGACAGCTGAAGAAAAAGTTACCTGGATCAAGTCAACCTCTGACAAGGCTCAAGTTGACACAGCTGAACCTAAGAAAAAGAGTTTATTTGGAAGCCTTGGTACAGGTCAGTACAAGGAAAGTTCTTTATTCTCTCAGATCAGAGAAAAAGGAACAAGGGGGAAAGAGGCAAGAGACACTACAGGTCTAGGTCACAAAAAGGAGAAAATACAGACAAGTGCAGCAACTACCTTCAAGGATCCATATCCTTTTACTGAAAAGGCTGGAGAAGTTGTTACACAGAAAGACCTTGATAGAATAGAATCAGTACAGATTCTGATGGACACTCATGATGGGCCAGAAGATAAAGAGAAGATTGCTATATTTCTGGAATCTGGCAGAGTGTACAGAATGTCTGAAGCTGATTTATTGATAAAATCTTTGAGGGAACTTGAGCATATTCACTACATGCTTGAGATAAAGAATGAAGCATCCAGAAGATGGTCTGACAGAATGAAGAGAACTATCCAAGAGAAAAGAAGATTCTATGGGATAAGTTCTGATGCTGAATATGTACCTAAGATAATCTTGGAAAATGGTTCAGAGATTGATATGGAGAAAAATAGCTCTGTTATGGAGACTATTGCTGGAACCAGAATTCTGGGTTATAATAATGAAGCTGAAAGACCAGGAGCAATTCAGTTGGGAGAAGCCATGAAGAGAAGCAAGGCTAATGCCTTGAGATCAGCTATATACCAGACAGGTGATGAAGATGAAGAGTTAAAGACTGTCAAAGCTCAAATGATACAGACTCTGAAACAAATTGAAGAAGATCTGATTACCAAGTTTGTTAAGGAGAGCTATGGGTATAGACTGATTGAATAATTAGTTCTGCTATGTTCTGTAAGTTGTAATTAGTTCTGCTTAATCTATAAGTGTTAATTTATTTATGCAGATTAGTTACTTCATGCATTTGTCCTTGATTGTTTTTGACATCATCATTAAATGTATAGAACTTGTTCATTTTGTCTAATGTACAAGTTGGGGGAGATTGTTACATATTTGATGATGTCACAGGTATCTAACTTGTTTAGTGTGCAGAAGCAAATATCAGAGTTTAGCTGGAAATGAGAGTTTAACGACTGACAGCTGGATCAGAGTTTAAGCGATGATCAGAGTTTGCAGGCGGCTGATTTACAGGAGCATATCTGACTAAGTAAGGAAGATAAAGATCAAGAGAGATTGTACAGATCAGGGAAGCAGAAGGATAGCTACTGATTAGATTATTTTAGGAAACAGATTATTATAAATCAATCAGTAGATATCATGTAACTGTGTATATAAACACAGCTTAGGGTTTACTCTAGATGAGTTATCAATTGAATATCATTCGTGTAACCTAGCAGCTCTTAGTGATAAGATATAAATCACTAAGAGATTATTTGTAAACTACTGAGATTCGTGAATAAGAGTTTATTGAATTATTCTCTTATACTTGTGTTTGTCTTGGATTGTGTTCACTATATTATTATATATAGTGAGTTTAGTCGGCCTAACACAATTCACTATGATAAATTATATGGGTAATACACCAAGTTCTTCTCCAGATAAAACTAGAGGAATACAATCACCTTCACACTCTTGGAATAACTCGTCAAGAAGTATGGAACCAAATAAGCAACAAAAGAACAAAGACCCACGGCTAGGTTCAGCCTCTCCACGGCTCTTTAGCTACTGCCCAGCCCCTCAAATACACCTCCGAATCCGATCTCCACCGTTCAGAATTTAGATATCGGTGTTAGGAAGATGCTGTCCGAAATTCAAGACGATCCGACCGTTGGAACTCCGGGAAACGCAAAAACAAGGCAGCCAGCGCAACCAGAAAATTTCCAGCGAATTTTCACACAATATATCTCTTTTGCCTATTTTCTCTCTTGCTTATTTTCACAAATATCCTCCTATATTTATATATAGGGTTCCCTTTATTTTTATCTCCTTGTGGGCCAAAACAAGGGTAATCCTATTGGGCTTTTAATCTCATAGATAGAAACTAAAACCCAACAACCTCAATATTGGATGTTGAATGATGAAGATGAGAAAAGTATCAAAAAGGATTATAATAGTTCATTATCTTACATTACAGCTGTTGAAGAAGAGTTATGAACTGATGCACACAGTGAAAGCTGAAAAGTAAATTGAAAGAATAATTTTTTGTTCTTAATATTTTATCATTTATATAGACAAAAAAAACCTAAATAACTTTAATATTGATAATTAATATTTACTATAATAAACTTGATATAACATTTAATTAGCAAAATTATTTACGACACATATTTGTCTTTAGACTTCTTTTACGTCTGTTACTATTATTTTTATATTTGGTTCTATACATTTTGTACATAAAATAAATTAATAACTGGAATAATATTTTCATCACAATTATTCATGATATATATTTTAATTTTTTTGAAAAATATTTATCTAAATATGATAAACATTATTTATAAAAACATAATAAAATAATTTATACTTCAAAAATCTTTCAATTAAATGAAAATATTTAATTATTCTGATTTTTAAATAATAAGTCATTTTTTATTATTAATTAAATATATTAAAGAAATTAAAATTGTTTGATAAAATTTTGTTTTCAATAAATTTTTTAATAAAACAAATAATAAAATTTGTGTAAGCATATATATATATAAAGGGATTTTAAATTTTTGGGAGCCTTTTTTGTTTGGAGGCCCTAAGCAACTGCTTAGTTTGCTTTAAGGTAGAGCCGGCCCTGCATCCCCGATGAAATGACTTATGATTTATGAACATGGACTACATGTCTAAAAATATATATTAAATATATATATTTTTTGAACCTACACTAAATGTCCAAAAATATATATTATATAAATAAATTTTTAATTGTATCTAAAATTAATATATGAATCAAATAAAACTAGGTCTAAATTCATTTTGAATTTACTTAGTTATATCGATATGAAATACATCTTAAAATTCTTAAGATTGATTGGAATTCGGTCCATTTAATTCAATTAATAAAAAAATTGAATTTTGAAAATTCGTGAATTGTTACATATTTGTTAAATTTAATAATAAAATATCAATAAATTACAAAATCTAAATGGACTAATTTTTAAAACATCTATTATTATAACCAAATTTCAAACTCAAACATAATAAAATTTGAATTATAAATTCAAAAAAAAAGAAGATATTATATTATGAGTTAAGTTCTATGGAGTACAAAAAAAATTGGAGTATTGGAGTACAAAGTTTGATAAAATGTAATCTAGTCATCTAAATTTCAATTTTTTTTTTGTCCAATAATATTTGTAAATATTTGACAACCTGCACATTATGTTCTGCAACACAAACATCGTGATCAAATGGTAGAATAATTACTTTTATAAATCATAGGATTCTATGTTCTGCAATATAACTAATAAGCAGATCTTAATACAAAATTGAAAGATATTAATGATTAATTGACAATTATGTGCAAGACAACTTATCACATGATAGATTATATCAAAATTTGGATAATCAAAGATAATTATATAGGATCAACTAAAAAATATGATTTGTACTCCAATACTTCAATGTTTTTATGTACTCCATAGAACTTAACTCATTATATATATATATATATATATATATGTATGTATGTATGTATGTATAACTGACTTAAACCAGAGACCGTTTTGAATTTAGTGACCAACGTTATATATTGAGTCCATTTTGCTGACTCACTTGATTATTAACCCCCAAAGAATATATCCTCCGACTCTGAAACTGAACAAAGATAAATTTCACAAGTATCCCGCCTTGATGAGGATTCCTCTCGATGGCATGTCTTCTCTCATTTCTCTGTAACGTTTCCTTTACGGTTTTTTTGGCAACTTCATTAGCATACAGAGAATAAAATACATTATATCTGTTGATGAAATGCAATGCCTTTACAATTTGGTGCATATATATGGCAACAAAATTTTTTAAAATTAATATCAAGTTTATTATAGTAAATATTAATTATCAATATTAAAGTTATTAAGATTTTTTTTTGTCTATATAAATGATAAAATATTAAGAACAAAAAATTACTCTTTCAATTTGCTTTTCATCTTTCACTGTGTGCATCAGTTCATAACTCTTCCTCAAATGTAAGATAATGAACTATTATAATCCTTTTTGATACTTTTCTCATCTTCATCATTCAACATCCAATATTGAGGTAAGGATTTTATAATAATAAATTTATATTACATCCAAAAAATTATAATAAATATGTATGGGCCTCATTTTTAAGTTTTGCTTAGGACCCCGGCCCTGCTGGGATGCAGTCCGAGTGTAGGGTTTCACCAGGAGTTTGGCCAACATACATCTTTATACAATAAAAACGATTTGGGGCGATTTGAGATCATTATTTTTTAGCCCAAACAATTTCAGTGGCCCATAGAGACTATGTCAAACCCTAGCCTCATCTCTCCCTTCTTTTTCCCCACGTCGTTGGAGATTTCATCGATTTTCTCCGATGAAAAACTCTGAATTAGTTTATTTCTCTTGATTTGTTCTCATTTTCTCAATAATACTCCCTACCGGATCCATTTTTAAGATTTTGATTTGGTAATAAATCAATTGAGATGAGTCAATGGCGGGTTAAGCGATTGCGATTCAATCTTAGCCATAGCACTGATTATATATATTTATATTCGATAAGGTAAGTATCGTGTGAATTGACCCCACGACAATGGTATGAGTTCGAAATCTTTTGTTTTAGTGATTTAAATATATTTGTCTTATATGTCCTTTGTAATTGGTTATATATTTAGTTTTTGATTTTTATGATTCGTTTTATAACAAGATTTATAAGACTTGTTGTTTCTTTGATTTTTATTATTGTGCCCCTTTCGTGGGAGTGTCATAGTTGATCGCTTTTTGATCGTGTATTGCGATTTTGTTTGTCATTTATTAACGATTGTGTCATTTTTGATGACTTTGTTTCGGTGCCTGGCATTCTTTCGTGCTTGTTTCTTTCTTTCTTTGCTCCTTTTTTCCTCTCCCTCTGTAGTTTCTTCCTTTCCGCGGACTTTTGTCTTTCATTCGGGTTTTCTTTTCAGTCTTTAAAGTTTTATTGGCTAAATTTTCGGGGCCATCTTGCATAACCTTTGGTTAGTCGGTAGACTTTTTTGAATGAAAGTTTTCCTTTCTTATTAGTTGCGCGGATTTTGCTTTTCTTTCGAGTGTTTTTCAGACATCAAAATTTTTATCTAATTTTGTGGGGGTTTTCGACATGTCCTTTGGTTAGACGGCTTGATTCTCTCCTTATCTTGTTTCGTGGCTTCCCGGAAGAATATTTCACTCCAATTATGATCTTCCCCCAGTTCATCAGCCACTAATTTTGTTAGGGTTTGGCTTGGGTTCTTGCATATTTTAATGTGGGAAATGGCAATTAGTTTCATTTCGGGAATTTTTTGAAGGTGTCTAGTCCGCATTTTCTTCGTTGCACAAACTATAAAGATTCATAATCATACTGACAAGAATAATCTCACTATTTAGATATACTTGTAACGGACTTAAGTGACCAATTTGAGACCGTTTTGAGTTCGTTGACCAACTTGATATAAGGAGCTCAATTTAGTGACCTACTTGATTACTAACCATATATATATATATATATATATATATATATATATATATATATATATATATATATATATATGTATGTATATATATATGTGTGTATACATACATACATACATACATACATACATATAAAATAAAAAGAACCTTTAGCGTCGGCATTGTAAAATATAACCGACACTATAAGGTATAACTTTTATTTTAAAGCGGACTTTAGGCAATGGCATTCTACAAACCCGATGCCATAAGTCAACCCTTTAGTGTCGGTGTTTTGCAACCTGACGGTATAGGCCAATCCTTTAGCATCAGTTAACAAGTCTTTTGCCTTGCAGTTTAGCATTGATAAAGTAGACTTTAAGCGTCGGCTTTTTAACCGAAGCAAGAAGAACATACCTATAAAATTTTCACCTTCGAACTGCAAGGGCATATCTTAATATAATTCAAAATTTTGAAGATGATGAAATTTAAGATTTATGTATAATCACTTCTAATCATATCAAAATGAAATAGATATCCATGGTGTATGTGCGTATATAAGAATGCTTAAAAAACTTATTTAGGCCATCACCTACCAATTTAATATGTGGTTGAAAGTTACGTATATATCATTCATATCACGCAAACAATTTAATCACTTGTGAAAATAAGACATATATGGAATGGGACCATAAAAGAAAGAGAAAAGAAGATAGGAAAGATGATGGTATGGAATGAAGGTGAAGAATATAAGATTAGTTTCTTTTATAGAGTGGTATCCAAGGATGTAGAATTATCTAGAAATTTTCCGAGTATGTGAGTGTTGGATATAAAGAAATATATATGTCACACAAATGTTACAAAATAAAACGCGGGCAATTAGAATGACCTCGAGTTTTTATTAAATAAAAATTAAAATATGTTTTATTTCACTCAAACGCATTATGTTTCTCTTTAATGCACACTTAGCGAAGGCAAAGGAAACCGAATTACGAAAAAAAAATATGATAAAATTAAATTTACTTTTGCATACATTCTAAAAAAGACCCTAAAGTCACATATTCTCATCCACCAAAAAATCAGTAAAACATGACCTTGGACAATGAATTAAAAATAATAAATGTAAAATTATAACATGCATTTGAAAAAACTGAGAATATAGACCTACATAAAAACGAGAAAAGAAGATGTGTTATGAAACCCCAAAATCCAATACATCTATTCAAAACCCTAAAATCCAATCAAACCAATCGGGTTACAAATTCAGCTGGGTCAATGCTAGGTCCCAAAGTTGTGAATTTTCAATCCAGATCTAAGTTGGGACTCCAATAAAGGATAGTTCTTCAAGCTACCAATTGAATTGAGCTATAAACAGGACGGACTCGAAGTCACGTAAGATTGTGAGGGAATCTAGATCTAAGTTGGGACTCCAATAAATGATAGTTCTACTAATTGAATTGAGCTAAAAACAGGGATGGACTCGAAGTCACGTAAGATTGTGAGGAAGGTTAGATGGTTAGATGGAAGAGAGAAGGTTATAGAGGGATGATGAAAGGGATATGGTTATAGAGAGAGATGATGCGGGGAGAGAAACTATTGCGAGAGAAATGGGGTAAAAGAAAATGCGGAAATTAAATTATTATTTCGTTATGTATGTGGGATGTTTTGGGTAGGGGCCGGAATTTTATCTTTTAACAAAGCTGTAATAAGATATATATCGTTTTAATAATTAACCTCCCTCACAATCTTACGTGACTTCGAGTCCATCCCTGTTTTTAGCTCAATTCAATAAGTAGAACTATCATTTATTGGAGTCCCAACTTAGATCTAGATTCCCTCACAATCTTACGTGACTTCGAGTCCGTCCTGTTTTTATCTCAATTCAATTGGTAGCTTGAAAAATTATCATTTATTGGAGTCCCAACTTACATCTAGATTGAAAAATCACAACTTTGGGACCTAGCTTGCACCCGGCTAAATTTGTAACCCTATTGCTTTGATTGGATTTTAGGGTTTTGAATAGATGAATTGGATTAATTTTGGGGTTTCATAACACATCTTCTTTTCTCGACTTCATGAAGGTATATATTCTCAGTTTCCTCAATAGCATGTTATAAGTTTACATTTATTATATTAATTAACTGTCCAAGGTCATGTTCTAGTAGGTTTTTCAGTGGATGAGAACATGTGAATTTAGGGTCTTTTTTAGAATGTCTGCAAAATTAAATTTAAGTTATCATATTTTTTCCGTAATTCGGTTTCCTTTGCCTTTGCTAAATGCATTTGAGTGAAATAAAACATTTTTTAATTTTTATTTAGAAAACATTTGTGTGTCATATATTTCTTTATATTCAACACTCGCATACTCAAGAAATTTCTACATAACTCTACATCCTTCCATACCACTCTATAAAATAAACCAATCTTATATTCTTCAACTTCGTTCCATACCATCATCTCTCTTATCTTCGTTTCTCTTTCTTTTATGCTCACATTCCATATATGTCTGATTTTTGCAAGTGATTAAATTTTTTGCGTGATATGATCGATATACGTAACTTTCAACCACATATGAATTGATAAGTGATGGCTTAAATAAGTTTTTGAAGCATTCTTATATACACACATACACCATGGATATCTATTTCATTTTGATTTGATTAGAAGTGATTATACATAAATTCTTGAATTTCATCATCTTCAAAATTTTGAATTATATTTCAAATTGTACCAAAATCAAAATTAGAATAGAACAGAGATTTCGTTTGTATTATCTTTATTTTATAGATGAATTTTTTTATTCAAATGGAGTATATGTTGTTCTTCGATGCAGTAAACAATGAAGAAGATGCTCCAAGAACAACCAAGATCCTTAAATAGCCCTTCTCGTTCGAAGGTGAAAATTTTACAGGTATGTTTTTCTTGCGTCTGATAAAAAACTGATGACCCAAAAGTCTTGTTAACCGACGCTAAAGGATTGGCCTATAACGTCGGGTTTGACCTATAGCATCGGGGTGGTAGAATGTTGTTGCCTAAAGTTGGCTTGAAAATACTATATGCGTTGCTAGTCAAACAGCCTACGCTAAAGGTTAGCCCTATAGTGTGGGATGGTCAAAATGCCTCCTTAACTTAAAGTTATACTTTTAGTGTCAGTTATATTTACGAAATGCCGACGCTAAAGTTTTTTTTAATTTATATATATTAGCTATTGAGCATTATTGAATTATACACAGACACACACACATAACATATTAACATGCAATTTCTTTAATCATGTAAATAAATCCAACAAGAAATACCCAAAGTCAACAACACTAAATTAAACTATCAATTAGGAATCATATTAAAATTAAAATGTATCCATATATACTTGCTTCTAGACAAATAATATTCCTAAAAACCGCAAACACTTTTCTTTTCACATAAATCTAAATCTTCGAACTATTATATCTGCGCAAGCCAAATAAAAGAAATCTTTGTGTATCAGTGTGTAGAATATAAACTGATTTGTATTAATTCTTCTTCCTCTAAAAGAGATTACATGCCATATTTAAAATAAACGTACTTGTACTGTACTACTTCTAATAAATCTTTTAAAATAAAATAGACACAAATAGACTCCATACCTCCTACAAATTCTCTAGAACTCTAACAAACATCCAACTACTTCAATCTAAAATTAATTCTCAAAAATAAATAATTAAACAAATAATAATAATAACTAAATTTAAGATTATTCCAACACAGTGCACCTCCGGAGATGAACCTTGCACATTTTCTTCTTTAACAACATCTGGTTGTGTGTCTCTTTGTAATATTAATATAGATGTTTACAAAAGTGAACTCGAGCACCGCCTGCATTTAAACAACTGAAAGATATAGTCAATTATAATCAGTCACAGGTACACAATTATTCAGCATAATTGCAACTTTGATTCGAAACAAAATCAAATATAGTTAACATGTTATAATCCCACAAAAAATGATGGTGACTCACAACCTGCCTTCTCATTCTACAATCTAGGCCTATCAGCTGTAGCCTCAGCTTTCTTCAGCTGCTGCTCCACTTCCGTTAGTTTCTCTTTTTGCTCTGGACAGATCAAAACCGCAGTTTTAGTTCATTCATAATCGCTATGAAAAGTGATGAGCTACCATCAATTGCACCATCTAAACTCAACATTATGATTACAATTGCACAATATAAGTACTAGAAATATTAAACAATCACCTTTTACACAGCAGCAAAACTGAGTCATGAGTTCCCCTGCGAGAAATGTGGAGAGCTCCAAGCTTCTGTTTCAACCGGGTAAGGAACGTTCTGGTTCTCGTTCAGGATCTCAGCATGGGCCTTCTCCCTTTAAGAGACCAACGTTCCAAGACGAGCAAAGGATAAGCCAGTCTACAAAAAATCCTCTGATAAATAAAGAAACTAGAAATATTTTTTACAAGACCCGGTTGTGCAAGAAAAAAATGCAGGGTAATTGCCCAAAAGGGGAGAAATGTACCTTTGCTCATGGCCTGGAAGAGCTGCATGATCCACCGTATGGGAAGAATTGGTGCATGCTAAAAGTGAACGGGCATTGGATAATTATCCAAAAACACCATGTGGGCTGGAAAATACCCGTATGGGAAAAACTGTTCTTACCTACATGAAAGTCCAAAAGAAACTAAGATGGCAAGGTCCCCTGCCTATCAATTAATTTGCACCAATCATTAAAGCCACCGGACCAATGTTGGAGATGAAAAATGATACTGGGAAATCAAGTATGTGTTTGTTGTTGAAGGAAGTGATGGCCTAAATATGTTTTTTAAGCATTCTTATATACACACATTCATCATTGATATCTATTTCATTTTGATTTGATTAGAAGTGATTATACATAAATTCTTGAATTTCATCTTCTTCAAAAATTTTAATTTTATTAAAAATTGAGCGAAAATCAAAATTAGATATAGAACAGATTCCATTGGTATTATCTTTATTTTATAGATGAATTTTTTTTTATTCAGATGGAGTGTATGTTGTTCTTCCATGCAGTAAACAATGAAGAAGATGCTCCAAGAACAATCAAGATCCATAAAAAACCCCTTGTATAGTTCGAAGGTGAAAATTTTATTCATTTTAGGGGGTACTTTTGATGTTATGTTTGTCTGCATTTTATCATGTAGCTAGCATGTTAATATTGTAGCATTAGTTTTATTCATACTTCCTAATATATGTTAAGCTCAAATATACAATAAACATAAAACTTGTGTTTGCATCCATGTACATGTGTTTGCTTTTATTACGTGGCTGCTGAAGTGCTCTGTTTTAATGCTCCAAAGAGGGTGTGACCATGGATATGGTCAACATGAATGAAAAACAATCATTCATGGATGGAAGAAAGCTAATTGCTATTATTTGTGTGGCTCAATCTGCTGGCGAATCATTGCAAGCCGATAGAAGGGCAACAAATGAGGTATAAAATAGTTGACAACTTTATGCCTGACATGCCAACTGTCTTTTCCGTTTGTATAAATTGATAACTTGTTATATCAGTGCAGGGTACATTTCACCCTAGAATTACCCTGAAGTGTTGATTTACTCATACTTGTTGATACGAAGACGGCCAAACAGGCCTGGGATGCAATCAAGACTTTTGTCAAGGTGTTAATTGAGTAAAACCAAGGATTCAAACGTTAAGACTGAATTTTAGTCGCTGAGTATAAAGATAGTGAACAACTCGATGATTTTTGTATAAAGTTGAATAGGCTTGTAACAAACATACCAGCTCTTGGGAAAGACATGGTGAATTCTACGTGGAAAAAAAATTGTTGGGTAAGGTTCATTGAAAAATTCTCTAGATTACGTCTATATTTCAAGTCTTTGTAATAATATTATTGGTGTACGATGAATAAGAAATATCGTCAATGAAGGTTAACAGGTCACCTAATAGATTGTATAAACATCAAAGTTCCAAACTATGGAACTTTATAAATGAGGAGACGTAGAAACTGTTTGTGAGAGTATTTGTAATTATAATGGAGATTTCACCTGATTATTCAATTTTAAACAATAATACCTCCCCAATTTATATTCTTTAAAGAGTATAGATTAATATTTAAACTTAATCTTTTAAAGGAGTTTTGGGTAATGATAGTGAAAAAGAAAAAATAAATAAATAAAAAATAGTGATCAACAAATTTAATATACAATTTTTATATAAAGTGACAAATGAATAAAAAAAGGGAATTAGATATTTAATCTAATCGATGAAATTAGATTTTACTATTCACTAACAAACATGGATCTAGTGTCACATATCACAAAACACCATATTTAGACCATAAATTAATTTATCATGTTATTCTCTATATGCCATATTTTTTTAATTTAATTATTTTTGTGTTTCTCCTTTGTTTGCTATGCAATTTTTTTTATCATAATAGTTTATACCCATCCGAGGCGTGCACCTTATACATCTTCTGTATTAGTGTATTTGTTCAAATCATACCAAATTTTTCATATAATATTGTATTTGTAACTTCACAAAACTTGATTATTGAAATAGATAATTCATAGTTTTTGATTTACACACACACACACATATATAGGCTCATAATCAAATAGAAACCACCCTTAAAATAAAAACTAAAAACCAATTCATTTATACTCCCCAACAACTCCACCTTATTTCTTTAGTGATATTCGCTTTAGAGTTTAGTAATATTCGCTGTAGAAATTAGTGATATTTGTAAAATCTACAGAAACTGATGCAAACTTCCAGATCTGTTTTTATTTGTTGATTCTGGTGATGATGGCGGTGATGAATATGGAGGTGGTGGACGTGAAGGGGGCGGGGGCATGGAGGATGCGGGGGTGAGGGTGGAGGTCGAGGTAGAGTTATGGCGGAGGTAGGGGCTGAGATAGCACGCGGATGAAGGTGGTGGCGGTAATAGTATCGAGGTGGAGGAGTGGTGGACGTTGGCGGTAGAGACGGTGGAGGAGGAAGGGAGGGATGGTGGACATGAACGGGACGGCAAGAGGCGACAAATGTGGAGGGAGCAGCGGATATGGTGTTGCCGGAAGTGGAGGCGTCGCCAGAAAAGATGGAGGTTGGTGGGTTGGAGAAGAAGGGGAAAGTGGGGTTGTTTGAGAATTTAGTGATATTCTCTTAGAAATTTAGTGATAGTTTCTAGTTTGTAGAATAAGGAGGTTTGTATTGGAGTAAGACTATATATAGGCTCATGATCAAATAGAAACCACTCTTAAAATAAAAACTAGAAACTAGAAAGCAATCCAACTTAGTGATGTTCTCAGTACAATTTAGTTATATTCTCTTTATGATTTAGTGATAAGTGTGTCGCCGGAATTAGTGAAAACTTACAGAAACTGCCCAGAATCTCCAGATCTGTTCACGTTTTTTATTCAGACGGTGGTGGAGATGGTGGAGGTGAAGGTGTAGATGGAGGTGGTGGACATGGAAGGAGCCTTTAGCTATGTCCGGTAGTTTTTGGCAAACATTTGGAATTGAAATCGGCATTGAGCTGGGCAGACGGTACTGGAGGCGAGGAAGACCGAGGTGGAGGTGATCAGGGCGAAGGTGTAGGTGGGGGTGGAATGGAAGGGGCGGTGGAGGGCGGTTGAATTTGGTGGAGTTATAAATAATGGAGGCCGACTTGGAGGTGGTGGTTATGGAGGGTCGGGCGGCACGGAGGTGGAGAGAGCAGTGGAGACTTGGCGGGGTGAAGCTGCGGGAAGTGGGGTGGAGGCAGATGCTAGGTTGGTGGGTTGGAGAAAAAGAAAGAGAAAGTGGGGTTGTTTGAGAATTTAGTGATAGTTTCTTAGAAATTTAGTGATAGTTTCTAGTTTTCAGGATAATACTCCAATAGAAACCAAATTAGCCTAAAAACTAAAAACCAGTTTCTGGACAGTTTTTATCACTATTTTTAACTACAAAAATCACTAATTTGTACATAACATATCACTAATTTATATATAACATATCTCGCGAATATAGATATATATATACACACATATATGCAACGTATATGACCATCATCTTCACCCAAACTATAATAATGGATCTCTTACCACCATAACCAGACGTTTTCATGACTTGCCACAATTGTCTACAATCACCAATAGTCACATACACTTTCCATCATAACTTACAAAAACTAACGACTACTTACCATCATCATACAACTTCTCTTGCGACTTTCGACCGCCAAGAACCTTCTACGGATGAAATTGATCATCAATAATCGATTATCAATAGTTTAGATAAGTAGATTTTCTCAATTTTGATAATAAAAATCGTTGTTTACATACTGTATAAAAACAGTGATTAGTGCAGTATAAATTAGTGATACCCGTAGTTATAAATAGTGGTAGAGAAACTGGTTTTTAGTTTGTATTTAAGAGTTGGTTTGTATTTGATCACTTGCCTATATATATCTACACACACACACTAGCGACCTCTGTCATTCACTGATTTATAATATTTGTAATTTTATCATCTAAAAATCGTTAAAAATCGAATCGTATATAACCGAACCGAAAACTTAAAAATCAAATCTGAAACCGATTATTCGGTTCCACTTATAGCTAGGAACCGATCCCGAGAAAACTAAACCAATCTGATTTTTAAAATAAATATTTTATGTATGATATATATATATATACTTGTACTTTATATAAAATTTTATATTCTAAACTGCTGCATGTGTTTTCTTTTTTTGGTCCTACTACGGTTGATATGGTGAAGCAAAGCTTGCTCTGCTTTACTAAGTTTAATGTTTAATGTTTCCTCGTGCAAAGTGTTTATTAAGTTTGTTATCTAATCTATTGCAAGTGTATGATAAACATGTTTTCTTCACTTGCCTTGAACTTGAGTAGTCTGCAAATAATGGATATTGGAACTCTATTCAAAAAGGTTGAATGTTTATTCTTCCTTTTTCTCATGCGGTTTTTTTAACCGAAACCGAATCCATAGAAACCGATCCGAATTTTGAAATCGAAACCGACGATGAGGTTGCGGTTCAAGTTTTTTGTTTTTAAAACCGAGGACATGCAGTTCTAGTTGCGGTTTTATCCAAAACGCGCACCGAACCCACATCTGTTCTCTCCTAGTACAAATCACTCATGTTAAATATCTTTCCACCATAATTATTTATAAGAGCCGTATTAAAACATATTTTTTGGCATTGATTATTAAAAGAATTTATGTCTTATTATAGCTTTGTTAAAAGATAAAATTCCAACTCCCCCTACACAAAACATCCCACATACACAACGACATAATAATTTTATTTCCGCATTTTCTTTTTTTTCATATCTCTCGCAACAATTTCTCTCCCCACAACATCTCTCTCTCTATAACTATATCCTTCTTCGATTAATTATTGAAACAATTTATATCTTATTACAGCTTTGTTAAAAGATAAAATTCCGGCCCCTACACAACATCCCACATACATAACGAGATAATAATTTAATTTCCGCATTTTATGTTACCATATTTCTCTCGCGATAGTTTCTCTTCCCGCATCAGCTCTCTATAACCATATCCCTTTCACCATCCCTCTATAACCTTCTCTCTTCCATCTAACCATCTAAGCTCCCTCACAATCTTACATGACTTCGAGCCCGTCTATTTTATAGCTCAATTCAATTGGTAGCTTGAAGAACTATCCTTTATTGAAGTCCCAACTTAGATCTAAATTGAAAAAATCACAACTTTGGGACCTAGCTTGGACCCGGCTAAATTTGTAACCCGGTTGGTTTGATTGGATTTTAGGGTTTTGAATAGATGATTTGGGTTTTGGGGTTTCATAACACATCTTCTTTTATCGATTTTATGAAGGTATATATTCTAAGTTTCTTCAATTGCATGATATAATTTTACATTTAGGGTCTTTTTTAGAATGTCTGCAAAATTAAATTTAAATTATCATTTTTTTTCGTAATTCCGTTTCCTTTGCCTTCGCTAAATGCGTTTGAGTGAAATAAAACATTTTACAATTTATATTTAGAAAACACTCGAGGTCAGTCTAATTGCCAGTTTTTTATTTTGTAACATTTGTGTGTCATATATTTCTTTATATTCAACACTCACATACTCAAGAAATTTCTAGATAATAACTCTACATCCTTCGGTACTAACCAATCTTATATCCTTCACCTTCATTCCATACCATCATCTCTCTTGTCTTCTTTCTCTTTCTTTTATGCTCACATTCCATATATGTCTGATTTTCGCAAGTGATTAAATTGTTTGCGTGATATGATTGATATATACGTAACTTTCAACCACATATATATGAATTGGTAAGTGATGACCTAAATAAGTTTTTGAAGCATTCTTATATACACACATACACCATGGATATCTATTTCATTTTGATTTGATTAGAAGTGATTATACATAAATTCTTTAATTTCATCATCTTCAAAATTTTGAATTATATTTCAAATTGTACCAAAATAAAAATTAGAATAGAACATAGATTTGGTTGGTATTATCTTTATTTTATAGATGAATTTTTTTTATTCAAATGGAGCATATGTTGTTCTTCAATGCAGTAAACAATGAAGAAGATGCTCCAAGAACACTTCACCTAGAATTACCCTGGAGTGCTGATCACGTGATTCAGCAGTTGGGAAGAACTTACCGTTCAAATCAAGCTTCTGCACCAGAGTATAGGTAGAAAATATATCTCTTTTGTGGACATTCATGCAGTTAGCAGTAATTAATGACTTCTCATACCAATCTTCACTTCTTTTGTTTTGTATCCATTGATGAATCGAACAGCTAAATATGCTGCGTTTCATGTGCTTTCACCGGAGGGTGACTACATAAAACTACATACATCTCTCCTTAATTGTTCCATTCTCACCACTAGAACATATAATTGCGACTATGACTCAAACTTAAAATAGTGCAGATGACTACGAGCCCGGTGCACATTCTACTTCAGGAAAGTTGGAGTGATTCCGTTGCATCCCACATTGTGTTTGCCTCCACTGAAATTGGCAGTATAGATGTGATATACTAGGTGGCAGTAGTCTTAATTCCCTAGCTATTCTTCCTTCCGGTTTCACAATACCTCCTCATGGATCTTCATTGTTCACACAAGGCTCCAGTGGCGCCACTCTCTTGACCGCGTCGTTCCAGGCACTGACCAAGGAAATTCCTGTGGATGCCGTAAATTGTGAAGATGTCTCCACAGCAGTAGGATATCTCAGATGCAGCTGTCAAAATATTAAGAATGCATTTGGTGTAGTTGATGCTAATACCTCAACTTAAACTAGTTCCAGAAGAGAGTATTTGTGATGCCAGAAGAAAGTTTCATTAGAAACTTGCAAGTCTATAGCTCATAGTCTGATGGAGTAATAGTTTAGGGAAGTAGGTAAGAAATTGAATTCTCATGTATGAGAAAATATTATCTGTATTCCAGAGGAACTTATAAGTACTTTTGAATATTCTGTCAAGATATTTTTGACAAATTACTTTTATTTTCTACTGATATTCAGCATCACGGAAGGTATGAGTTCCATAAATTACTTTTATAAGTACGCGGGCATACAAACATATTAATAGAGAAGTTATGATACACTTCATTTCCAACCTGTATATCAAGTTTGTGTTTATATATAAATCTACAATGACTTGATACAAAGATTAGTTGGTGATGGTACAGAAATTTCACTTCATTTCGCAGACAATAAAGAATATGCTCCAAGAAAGATCATCAATACCCTCCTCCACATGGCTTTTCTAGTTTAAGTTATACAATATTTGCCCATGATATATCTTCTTTTTTGGGACCTGATATATATAATGTTGGCTTAGTGACCTTTTAGCCTTCGAAGTTTGGATGGATGTTCCGATGCGGCCTCGATGTTTAAAGTCGTTCGATTCAACCCTTAAAGTTTCACTATTGTACCTTTTAGCTCTTTTTTCAATTAACGGTATATAACGGAGGGTAAACTTGACAGTTCATATTCAGGATAAAGTTTGGGCGTACCTTTAAGCTCCTAAAGTATACATCTCGTTCCTTTTAACCCATAAAAAATACATTAAAATACATTAGATGTTCCTTTTAACCTTCAATGTTTAATACTTTTTTAACCCTCACGTGTGAAATGTCAACTTTGTCCACCCCCTTATATACCGGTATACGCCATAAGGGCTAAAAGGTACATTCGGAAAACTTGGAGGGTTGAATCGAACGACTTTAAATATCGAGGCCGCATTTATTTGGAGTCTTGGAGTCTACATATGTTCTGCACGTAAAATATAGCTAAAAATATTATAATATATATTATTTTTCGAATGTTCTACAAAATTTTCAATAAAATAATGATGTTTGTGGAACATCATTCGAAAAAATAATATATTTTGTAATATTTTAAGCTATATTGTACGTGCAAAACATGTGGGGACTCCAAATAAATGGGGGACTTGACTCATTCTTGTAGTTATATTATATTAACAAAGTCCAACCAATTTGTGATACTCATAATCTTTTTGGCGTTCTCAACTCTTGTTTTAATAAAATAAGTCTTCGGAGTTTGCATATTCTAGAAAAAGATGTTTCATTGTTTCCCTTCCGTTTCATTGATGGTCCTTCTTACTATGACACTATCTTCAGGTTAAGGAGCTACACAGTTGTTGCTGGCAAGTTTTATATCAGTGTGACAGTGTAAACTTTTACTGTAAATTTATGGCGGCGAAAGTCAAGAAACTGGATGTGAAGGCATGGCTGAGAACAAGCCTTGCAACTAAGGTACTCTATGTTATGGGGGAAATGAGCAGAATTGGTTGTATACATATTTTCATTTGCACAAAGAGAACCAGAGAAGGAAAATGTTGAATAAGAACCCCCATTCGAATTTTAGAAAGTTAGATTCTTATGTGATTCCTGCCCTGGCTGGTTTGTGCATATTTTGTTCTGTTATATCATATTCCAGACATTGTGAAATATTTCAGACATGTCACTACATTACATTATATCACTTATATTCTTAATATATGTATGCAGTATACTATTGTACAATTTATATACAAAGAAAGACCAAGATTAGCTCAGTGAATTTGGGTCATACTATAACAAAAATACACTAGCTGCTCTCTGTCTTTCCAAATTGTGAGAATAAACTCAAATTCTTACTATTGCTTTCGCTGCCTGAGGGTATTAATCAATTCTTTCCTCACTGTCAACACATATGAGAACATCAAGTCGACAGCACCTTCAATCCCTGTTTGCGCCTTCTCAATCGCCTCCAGTCTTCCCTGCAATTCTTTGGAGAAGTCAGCACCTTTACCATTAGCTATAGCTAAAACATGGCCTTTCACTGCATCATTGATTGCTTTCATTTCCTTCACAATTTCTTTGTTCTGGACTATCTTCTCATTAACAATCGAGTCAAGAGCAATTAGCGGAGACAAAACGTATTTTTCAGCTGATTCTTCATCTTCAAGTAGGGCTCAGCATCATTACATAACCCTGATGCCACTACACTGCATACCCATGATCCTATATTCTTTAAGACCAATAATGCTTCATGAAGAACCAACTCTTTTCTGTGAACACCCTTTCTTTTGCTCTCTCCGGCCACATTAATAACTTTCAGGTCATTACCAAAATTTTTGTAAATAATCCTAGTTAATGGCTTAAATTCGACAGAAGTATTCTGATTGACGCTTAAGGCATGAGACAACAAAACACGGGCATGACTTAGTTGAGACAAAGCAGAGCTTATTGAATTTAACGAATCCAACAAGGTCAAGCTGTAACTAAGATACTCCTCCATGCTCGAAACCTCCCACTGAGTCATGGGATAATCTATCTCAACCACTAACTTTGCAAAAGCTGATCTGTTAATAACCGGGAAAACCTCAAAACATTCTTGGAGCCATTTGATGGATAAGAATTATGGTCCAGGGTCTGAATTCAAGATGAGCTTTGCCAACGAATTCGATACCTCTGACCGAAAAGCTTGCAAGGAAACCAAGAAAGCCTCGGACGGATGATGGTTGTGGTGGTGATGGAAGGCCAGTTTGTGAACCAGGAATACCATTTCAAAATAAGATGAACAAGTGAGTTTCTGCTGGCGAGGTTTGTAAAAGTTTGAAAACTACTAGCTTGTTATAAAAAGGAATGCTTTATGCAAGTTTGTGTGTGTAATTGAATAACTTGGTGCTGGTTGTTTATATAGGAGTTTGAATACCAGCAGACTGTTTATTCAAGCAACTGCAGGGTGGGGGGTTAGTCAAATGTTCTTATCCTGGTTTCAGCAAATTGTTTAGAAGCGGTGTCATTACACACGCATTTGGAGACCAAGTGGATCTACTGGCTGGTGCTTGCTGCTAAAGTTATGGATTAATAAAATGAATCCAGGGGAGGGATAAAGGAAACTGTTTTAGTCAGTAGAGACGTCGTGTTTGATGAAGCCAAGAGCTGGCCGTGGGACTCTCAGCTACAGGGCAGTACACATGTACATGCTCATAGTAATTTCAGTTTAGTTGGATTGGAAGCTGAAGCAATATTCACGGATATGGGTAATAATTCTGGGGGAGGTGAATTACAGTCAACACCACCGCATACACCTGGGAGTACTCTTACAAGAAGTTCATGTAATTCTGCAGGGAGCTCTGGAAACTCCACAAAGACCCAGATGAGTCCGCAAATTTTAGTGGAGAGTGAATCAGAGTCACCGACTAGTAAGCCTAAGCAAATGAGACTCCTCAGTGACATATACAATGAGGCACCAGAAGTTGAGTTGATAGATGATGAGCTAATGATGATCACAATTGATGAACCAACCACTTATAAGCAAGCTGCAGAAAAGGAGGAATGGAGAAAGGCGATGAAAACAGAAATAGATGCTATTGAACACAACAAGACATGGCAGTTGACTGAATTACCAGCTGGCCACAAAGCAATCGGATTGAAGTGGGTTTTCAAACTAAAAAAGGATGCTGATGGTAATATTGTAAAGCATAAAGCACGGTTAGTCGCAAAAGGTTGCGTACAACAACAGGGTGTGGTTTAGGAAGAAGCGTTTGCCCCGGTTACCAGACTTGAACGGTGAGACTCTCACTTGCACTAGCAGCGAAAAACGCCTGGGAAGTGCATCATTTGGATGTCAAATCGGCATTCCTTAATGGCGAGCTTCAGGAGGAGGTTTATGTAGTGCAACCAGAGGGTTTTCTGAAGAAGGGACAAGAGCACAAGGTGTATAAGCTGATAAAAGCTTTGTACGGCTTGCGTCAAGCACCCAGAGCATGGTACGCTCGTTTAAGCAAGTGTTTAGGAGAGTTGGTATTTGTTAAATGTCCTTATGAGCATGCTGTTTACACAAGGCGAGAGGGAGGAGAAGTTTTGGTGGTTGCAGTTTGTGTAGACGATCTGTTGGTCACTGGAACTAGCGTCGAGAATATAAATAAATTTAAGAAAGAAATGAGCAGTGTTTTCGATATGAGTGACTTGGGAAAATTATCTTATTATCTGTGGATGGAGGTTAATCAGAGAGATGGACACATTGAACTCAGGCAGACTGCTTATGCAAAGAAAGTAATAGAAATGGCTGTAATGACAGGTTGCTTACTATTTTTCTTGCTTAATTTCATATTTTTACAGGGCGATTAAACTCATTTGAAAGCTCTCGTTTTTCTTTAATTCCCTCCATTCTCACCAAACATTTCAGACCCCGCTTTAATTTAGTTAAAAAAGCTCTCTCCAGAACAGACTGCCTGGAGTTTGCTTTGGTAATAAAGCCGATTTTAATGTGTATTTATCGTATTTTATGTATATATAAAGTACCAAGACTTGATAGGTATTTAATTTTTCCAAAAAAATGTTTTGTTCTTAATTTTTGTACTTTTAGAAGATATACATATACATTTTCCTCCTGCAGTTCCTTGCAGAATATACAGTGATTGTGTACTTAAAACCTGCTTAACCATCTATCAAAATCCATGGCATATAAACAAGATAACAAAAATTAATATAAAGAAGATATGAGCACTATAGTCTATAATTGCGTAAATTTTTATCATGTAGATTGGTTCATCTAAATGTAAGACAACATTATGTACATTCGTTTGTGGCTGAAAATTCTAATCTGAAATTGAAAAGGCTTAATGAAGCTGCCTGAATCAACGGCAATGTGAAGGAATTTCCAAGGACATGTTAAACTAGAAACGAGCTCGTCTTTTCACTGAGTAGCCTTCTTTGGAGGGTGTTTCGCAGTTCTTGACCTGGGTCTAGTCCTCGGTCCACCTTCCGACTTCTCAGTGCCATGGTCCTGGTTCTGTGCCGGCAGAGGAGTCTCCTCCTGGACTGCCTTTACCTTGTGCTTATTCTTGTAAGTCCTTTTGTATACAATGATACGTTGATCTTTCAGTGCCTTCACAGATTCTTCAGCTACAGAAGAGTTGCCCCTTGATGTAGGCTCAATATCAGCAAGTCTCTTCCTCTTCAATGTGGCTTTGGTTCTCTCATAGGATAAACAAATTGTGTGACTTCTTGATGATTTGCTAGGCGTTACATCAGCTGAAGTATATTGACTTAGGTTGGCACTGCAAGAAAGATTTGCCCCCAGCTTTGCAGCCCAGTCAGCGTTCCCAGGAAAGGACCCTTCACTATCTAAAGCCGACCTGATTCTCTCCTTATCTTGTTCCGTGGCTTCCCTGAAGAATATTTCACTCCAAATATGATCTTCCCCCAGTTCATCAGCCAATAATTTTGTTTCAGCCAAAAACTTGGGAGATAATCTGCAAAATATGCATCGCTAAATATTATAAAAGGACTGGTAGCAGAGAAGGCACGAGTACTATCAAGTAGATTGATTTTAAGAATTTTGTTGCCATATATATGCACCAAATTGTAAAGGCATGCAGTATGCATTTCATGGACAAATATAATGCATTTTACTCTCTGTATGCTAATGAAGTTGCCAAAAAAACCGTAAAGGAAACGTTACTGAGAAATGAGAGCAAAATTGTGAGCCCAGGCTATCTCTCTACTGTAATTGAATACAAATTTACAGCAGATAACAGGGTTATATATAAAAATTGCGGTCTTAAGGTTTGGCTTGGGTTCTTGCATATTTTAAGGTGGGAAATGGCAATTAGTTTCATTTCCGGAATTTTTTGAAGGTGTCTGGTCCGTGTTTGCTTCGTTGCACAAACTATAAAGATCCATAACCATACTGACAAGAATAATCTCACTATTTAGTAAAAAAAAAAAAGGAATTATCTCATTAGACCAGACAACAGAATCACAAGTATTTACTTTAACTCACATAATTAAGTACTAATTATCAAAACTGATAATTTACCTGGATGACAAAGGAGTAACATATGCATGCCTCCAAGCACATCCAGTTTCTATTTCCCTTCTAAAGCATGTTGAAGACAGAAGACATGCCATCGAGTGGAATCCTCATGAAGATGGGATACTGGTGAAACTTATCTCAGTTCAGTTTCAGAGTCGGAGGCATCCTCATAGGTCAAAGCTATAAGAGCAAGTGAGGATATATTTTTTGGGGGTTAATAATCAAGTGAGTCACCAAAGTGGATTCAAAACGGTCTCAAATCGGTTGCTTAAGTCAGTTATACATACATACATACATACATATATACATATATATAATAAAAAAACCTTTAGCGTCGGCATTTGGTAAAATATAATCGACACAAAAAGGTGTAACTTTTATTTTTAAGCGAACTTTAGGCAATGGCATTCTACAAACCCGATGCCATAACTCAACCCTTTAGCGTCGTTTTTTTTTTGCAACCTGACGCTATAGGCCAATCCTTTAGCGTCGGTTAACAAGTCTTTTGCATCGCAGTTTAGCCGTGATAAAGTAGACTTTAAGCGTCGGCTTTTTAACCGACGCAAGAAAAACATACCTATAAAATTTCCACCAACGAACTGCAAGGACTATTTATTGATCTTGATTGTTCTTGGAGCATCTTCTTCATTGTTTAATGCATTGAAGAACAACATACTCTCCATTTGAATAAAAAAATTCATCTGTAAAATAAAGATAAAATCAATGAAATTAATGTTATATATCTAATTTTGATTTTGGTTCAATTTTAAATATAATTCAAAATTTTGAAGATGATGAAATTTAAGAATTTATGTATAATCACTTCTAATCATATCAAAATGAAATAGATATCCATGGTGTATGTGTGTATATAAGAATGCTTAAAAAACTTGTTTAGGCCATCACTTACCAATTTAATATGTGGTTGAAAGTTACGTATATACTATTAATATCACGCAAACAATTTATCACTTGTGAAAATAAGACATGTATGGAATGTGAGCATAAAAGAAAGAGAAAAGAAGATAAGAGAGATGATGTGGAATGAAGGTGAAGAATATAAGACTGGTTTCTTTTATAACTAGAGTGCTATGGAAGGATGTAGAATTATCTAGAAATTTCCCGAGTATGTGAGTGTTGGATATAAAGAAATATATATGACACACAAATGTTACAAAATAAAACGCTGGCAATTAGAATGACCTCGAGTGTTTCCTAAATAAAAATTAAAATATGTTTTATTTCACTCAAACGCATTATGATTCTCTTTAATGCACACTTAGCGAAGGCAAAGGAAACCGAATTACGAAAAAAAATATGATAAAATAAAATTTAGTTTTGCATACATTCTAAAAAAGACCCTAAAGTCACATGTTTTCATCCACCGAAAAAACAGTAAAACATGACCTTGGACAATGAATTAAGATAATAAATGTAAAATTATAACATTGAAGAAACTGAGAATATATACTTACACAAACCGAGAAAGGAAGATGTGTTATGAAACCCCAAAATCCAATTCATCTATTCAAAACCCTAAAATCCAATCAAACCAATCGGGTTACAAATTCAGCCGAGTCAAAGCTAGGTCCTAAAGTTGTGATTTTTCAATCCAGATCTAAGTTGGGACTCCAATAAAGAATAGTTATTCAAGCTACCAATTGAATTGAACTATAAACGGGACGGACTCGAAGTCATGTAAGATTGTGAGGGAGGTTAGGTGGAAGAGAGAGGGTAACAGAGGGATGGTGAAAGGGATATGGTTATAGAGAGAGATGATGCGGGGATAGAAACTATCGCGAGAGAAATGGGAAGATAGATAATGCAGAAATTAAATTATTATTTCATTATGTATGTGGGAAGTTTTGTGTTGGGGAGATGGTATTTTATCTTTTAACAAAGCTGCAATAAGGTATAAATTGTTTTAATAATTAATGTCGAAAAATATGATTTAACACGGCTCTTATAAATAGTTATATATATATATATATATATATATATATATATATGGTGAAAATACATTTAACATGAGTGATTTGTACAAGCTAGTGATGGTAAATCCATTTATATTAAATATAACTTGTTTATTCAATTATTCTATATATTGAATCTTGGTATAATATATGAAATAACAAACCAAATATCTAATATAATTATTAAGACTATACAACAAACTAAACTGATATAAAACAAAATTGGTGTTAACTTTAAATTCAAACTTATATTCAAAAACATATCAAATCTACGTAGTTTTTAAGATAAATACATATCATAGGTAATTATGGTTTTAAGTTCCTTAACACACATCCTTCACCCAAAGTTTGAAATAGACAGTAATACATTAGAAGTGATTCGAAACACCATGGCTATCTATTTTGTTTTTATTTGATTAGAAGTGATTATACATAAATTCTTGAATTTCATCATCTTCAAAATTTTGAATTATATTTAAAATTGAACCAAAAATCAAAATTAGATATAGAACATAGATTTCACTGGTATTATCCTTATTTTATAGATGAATTTTTTTATTCAAATGGAGTGTATGTTCTTCTTCCATGTAGTAAACAATGAAGAATATGCTCCAAGAACATTAGATGTATTACTATATATATATTTCAAACTTTGGGTTAAGGATCTGTGTTTAGGATCTTAAAACCATAATTACCTATTTACATGTATTTAGCTTAAAAACTATGTAGATTTGATATGTTTTTGAATATAAGTTTGAATTTAAATGTTAACACCAATTTAGTTTTATATCGGTTTAGTTTCTTGTATAGTTTGAATATTGATATTAAATATTTGGTTTGTTATTTCATATGTTATACTAAGATTCAGTGTATAGAATAATTAAAAAAACTAGTTATATTTAATATAAAGGGGTTTACCATCACTTGTACAAATTAGGGGTGACCAAAAAACTGAACAGATCCAAAACCGAAACTGCTAAAAATCGTTAAATCCCGAACCATATAAAACCGAACTGAAAACCGAAACCTGAAAAATTAAAAATCGAATCTGAAACCGATTATTCGGTTCCGGTTATAGCTAGGAACCGATCCAGAGAAAACCGAACCCATCCGATTTTTCGATGTACTAAACAAAGAAGAAGATGCTCCAAGAACACTTCAACGGTTGGGAAGAACTCAGCGTTCAAATCAAGCTTCTGCACCAGAGTATAGGTAGAAAATATATCTCTTTTGTAAACATTCATGTAGTTAGCAGTAATTAATGACTTCTCATACTAATCTTCACTTCTTTTGTTTTGTAGCCATTGATGAATGGAACAGTTAAATATGATGTGTTTCATGTGCTTTCACTGGAGGGTGACTGGGGTCTTACAATATTAAAAGTTCCGTTTCATGTGCTTTCACTGGAGGGTGACTGGGGTCTTACAATATTAAAAGTTCCAGACAAGATTCAAGTAAGTCTACATGGTTTACATAGGTGGTATTGATGAACTTAGTGATGACTGCTGGACCCGACAACAAGCATGACACCGGAAGCATCAATTGTTGCTCCCTTGTGAAGGTTTTCAAGCTTTTTGAGAGGACAACTACATCAATTTATTACAAGAATCGAATATTAGATGGAGAAGTTGAGGATTTTGATAAAGATGAAGCAAACAGAGATGGAGATTGTAGGTGATAATAAACATATTTTTAAGTTGATAGTAAATATATAATACAGAAGTTATAATACACTTCATTTCCAACCTTTATATCAAGTTGGTGTTTATATATAAATCTACAATGACTTGATACAAAGATTAGTTAGTGATGGTACAGAAATTTCACTTCATTTCGCAGACAATGAAGAATATGCTCCAAGAAAGATCAATACCCTCCTCCACATGGCTCTTCTAGTTTAAGTTATGCAATATTTGCCCATGGTATATCTTCTTTTTTGGGCCTTGAAATATATAATGTTTTTGACACTAGTAAAATGGGAGTATATAAATTTGAATTAATTTTAAATCCCAATCAAGTACTAGCAAATTTAAAATATTAAAAAATTTGATCATGTCAGTATTTAAAATATTTTAAAATATAGTATTATTTTTCAAATGATGTTCTACAAACATCATCATTACTTGAATCGAACCGACCGAATGCTCACCCCTACCCATCATTCTCGTCTCCTTTTGTCATGGCCGACGGGATCGGAGGTGGGAAAAGTTGTTCCTCAGAACAAGGGGTGTGAGCATTGAATTCCAATGTCCTGTTCTACCTCACAAAGATGTAAACAGAAGGCTTTGGGATAACTAAAAACAGATGTACAGAGAAAGTTCAGGGATACATGTGCGATAGGACACTCTGAAGGCTAAAACCTTGTATAAAGATCAGGGAATATAAACTAGAAGCCGAATAATTGTTAAAAGGACAGAAATGGTTAAAATTGACTGCCATTTCCGGTAAGTTTTAGTTATTTTTGACTGGATTCGGTCAATTTTAGTTATTTTTGACCGGAATAGCCGGTCAGTCATAGCTTAGTGGATTTTAGCTATTTCCGGTCAAAAATAGTTATTTTTGACCGAATAAATCTGACCAGTTAGTTTTGACCGCTTTTTTTAAATTTAATTTGACCGAATCGGTCAGATTTATTTTTTTGACCGCTTGTGTTCAGTCATATTTATAAATTTGACCGCTTATTTTATTTAGTCAATTTTATAATTTTGACTAAGGATTTGTAGTCAAATTTATAAATTTGACTGATGTTGGGGTAGTCAAATTTATAAATTTGACTCATATTGGGTAGTCAGAATTATATAAATTTGACTGATGTTGGGGAGTCAGAATTATAATTTTGACGGTTTTCGTTCAAATATAATAAGTTTAATTCGACCGAAAGCAGCTAAATTTATTGAAAGTATTATCAAAAAAAAAACAGCATGACCTTGCTGTACATGCTACTGCCACACCTGTAACCATATCTCAATAACCCAACCAATCTCAATCAAACTAGACTATGCAATTTCATATAAACATAACTTAGATAAACATAATAAGCTGCAAACTTGATCATTGATCATACACCAATCATATACAGAAGTTAAATATCCATTCCCCAAGGTTAGGCTAACGACTTGCAACATTATATGCACATTTCTACTTTTGGATTTCAGTCTTAAAGTCAAAGTAAATTTCAAAAAGTTAGCCTCAAAAGATGAGTTAGTCCCTCATAAACCTTGTATCCATTACAAGGGAAACTGATCGGCTTCATCGTCCACGTCTTCATCATCATGGTTTCTTGAGATGTCGCCATTCATTGGAGCTTTTTCAATACTAGTACCCTGCAATTGAAATAATATTCATAAACACAGAAAAATAGCATTTTAAAAGTAAATGTTCACTGCAAATAAACTGAAGACCCCCCCCCTCCGCCGTTTAACACACATATATGAATATTTTATTATATATTGTCAGAGAAGACATGCTAAATTTAGATAATAATAAATAACAAATTATTAATTTCAGTTCAGGTTCCGTCATTGCTTAGAAGCTGGATCAAACACCAACGGATTTGTCTACAGATTAATGGTTCCAACTTCCAACAGGAAAATCTAAGCACCGCATGAAATATACCATATGATTCTGCCATAGATAATGAACCAGTTGCTTTAGCTACATATGCAGATTGCAGCAAAATGAAACCTATGATTTTAATCTAAGAGCACAGATGATCAGCCTAAGCTTATGCTATTTCTGAGCACTCAACAAAAGAACCAGACATAATATACATAAGGAAAAAATACATTTATTGGACAATGAACAAGTCATATATATTATATATGAACTTTGTAGGCCAACTCAATGGAAACAAGTATCCGCAAGTACAAAGAAAAGCAACGAAGCATTTCTAATCAAAAAGACTTGCAGGTATAGAAAAAGAAAGTATGATGTAAAACATTACCTCTAAAATGACCTTATCGTTCAATTTGAGGGCATCCACAACAAAAGCCGTTTCCAAGCGCATATATTGACTCCAGGCTTCTTGCTGCATCGGATCAGCATGATTTGGAAAGGCCTCATCAGCTAGGCGATGCATCTGCTCATTTAAAAACGCGTGTGGCACCTCCCTCATCTCTAAAGAACGAACCATTTGATGTACCTCTGCTGAAACCCTCACGACGAGATCCACTAAATCATCAGACAATTGTGGTGAAGTAGAATTGGCTTTGGGCTGGGTGCTCGCCAACTTTGCTGCCTCATAGGCTCCAAGAACCTCTGTCACTGAATGTCGAGGGTAAAGGATAGGTTTTCCCTTTTTCGGAGGTCTCACTTGGACTATTAAGCTCACTGCCTTCCTTCGCTGATTTATTTTGAGAGTATTTGGTGATGGTGGAGGATCAGCCAACTCCTCATCCTCTGGTGGGGTTTCCGATTGTGAAGCCAATGCCTTTTCCAGGTCTTCTTGAAAGTATCCGAATTCCTCGATTAATTAGCCACACACCTAAACTACTCAGCCATTTAAACAAACACACTAACTAAACAACATCACAAAACAATTAACAAAACTAATTCATAAATCAAACCAGATTAAGAGTCAACTCGCAGCATTTTTACAAACTAACAGAACAATTTTTACAAACCCAGCCAACGACTTAGTGCGCGTCTCTAAACTCAGAAAAGAAAAACATAATTTGGTTTCACAAAACACAGAAGCAACTCAAAACTGGATCAGCCATGAACTACCCAACTCGTGACTTGGCGAAAAGGAACACCCAACAACAAACAACTCAGCGAAATACCAAACACAAAACTCAACGCAGATCACAGACATGGAAACGACTAGCGACTCAGAGATCAGTAGCAAATCGGAAATCAGAACTCGCAATTCAATCAGAACTCGCCATCGGTCAAAAATAACTAATTGACTAAAATAGGTCAATTTTCTAATTCTTACCAATTTCGGTCAAAACGCATATTCGGTTTTTTCTGAAACTTTTGGGCGGGCAAATTCCCGCGTGCGGAATGATTTTGGGCACACCCTATTTGACCGCGTTCGGTCAATTTTATAGTTTTGACCGAACCCAGTCAAAATTACATTTAACTTTTTTTGGAGACTTTGTGCGAGAAAATTCCCGCCTAGAAAATAATTTTGACCGCATGCATATTTGACCGATTTCGGTCAAATTTGATGACGTCATCGAATCAAGCTTTTAAAATTGACCGGATAAATTTGACCGATCCCTAATTTTGACCGCGTTCGGTCAAAATTATTCGGTGAATTTTAGCCTTGACTTGGTGAAATGCGAGTTTGACCTTAAAATTGACTGTGTTCGGTCAAAAATAAGGCGGTCAAAAATAATCGGTCAAAAATACCATGTTTTTCTTGTAGTGTTACTGGGTACTTATAAATTGGTTTAGTTGTAAACATCTGTGTTTGGAGAGAGAAAAATGACTACAGAATTTGCAATAAGAAGCTAACCTTGTGATACTCAAGGTTATCTCATTGTTTTTCTAGAAGACCTATTGCACAATCCTAGCTATTTGCATAATTAGCCAGAAAGAAACCCGTTCTGTGTTGAAGATTCTCACTGTATATATCTAAACGCTGAACGAAACTACAGTTGCAACTCTTTATTTTAATTCAGCACCGACAACTAGTATTCTATTATGTGCTGAGCGAGGAAGATCCACGCTTATTATTGTTTGCCGGATCCAGCTGAAAGTTACATAAATATATGGTCAGCTCACTTTTTAAACTCTAGATTATATTTTGAACCTTTTAATCAAGTCGATGATAATAAAAGACACCCCCACCCAACCAGCACCATAACAACCGTATATATTTACTGAGCACCTGTAAATTAACATGTATAAAATCCCTAAATCCCTAATTAACATATTAAAAATCAAAACCAAAATCCATCTTTACAGTAGGTCAAAAACACCAGATGCTGAGCACTTTCAAAAAGGTAGAAGCAAAATATAAGTATATACCAAAATATAATGGGTTAGATGACATCTTTACAGTGTGTTCTGTGTTGATAACTAATAGCTAGCGAGTGTTTGGTTCAATGACAAAACATATGCTAAATTAAACATGGGTCCAGGTCCTGGCATATGTATGCCAAGTACCAGTTATATACTAACATACAGGTCTATCGGACGAATATGCGGCGGTCAGGATTATAAATAATTGAAAAAACTAGTTATATTTAATATAAAGGGATTTATTATTACTTGTACAAATCGCTCATGTTAAATATCTTTCCATCATAGTTACTTACAAGAGACGTGTTAAAACATATTTTTAGACATTAATTATTAAAACAATTTATATCTTATTACAACTTTGTTAAAAGATAAAATTCCGTCTCCCACTACACAAAACATCCCACACACATAACGAAATAATAATTTAATTTCCGCATTTTCTGTTTCCCCATTTCTCTCGCGACAGTTTCTCTCCCCGCATCATCTCTCTTTATAACCATATCCAATTCACCACCCCTCTGTAACACTTTCTCTTCCATCTAACCATCTAATGTCCCTCACCATCTTACATGGCTTCGAGTAGCTCAATTCAATTGGTAGCTTGAATAACTATCTTTTATTGGAGTCCCAACTTAGACCTAGATTGAAATATCACAACTTTGGGGCCTAGCTTGCACCCGGCTAAATTTGTAACCGGATTGGTTTGATTGGATTTTAGGGTTTTGAATAGATGAATTGGATGTTGGGGTTTCATAGCACATCTTCTTTTCTCGGTTTTATGTAGGTATATATTCTCAGTTTCTTCAATTGCATATTATAGTTTTACATTTATTATCTTAATTAATTGTCCAAGGTCATGTTTTACTGGTTTTTTGGTGGATGAGAACATGTAACTTTAGGGTCTTTTTTAGAATTTATGCAAAATTAAATTTGATTTTATCATATTTTTTTCGTAATTCGGTTTCCTTTGCCTTCGCTAAGTGTGCTTTAAAGAGAATCATAATGCGTTTAAGTGAAGTAAAACATATTGTAATTATTATTTAAGAAACACTTGATCGAGGTCATTCTAATTGTCGGTTTTTTATTTTGTAACACTTGTTTGTGATATGTATTTCTTTATACCTCACACTCACATACTCAAGAAAATTCTAGATAATTCTACATCCTTCCATACCAATCTATAAAAGACACCAGTCTCATATTCTTCGCCTTCATTCCATACCATCATCTCTCTATTTATCTTCTTCTCTCTTTCTTTTATGCTCACATTCCATATATGTGTCATTTTCACAAGTGATTAAATTATTTGTCTGATATGATCGATATATACGTAACTTTCAACCACATATGAATTGGTAAGTAATGGCCTAAATATATTTCTTAAGCATTCTTATATACGCACATACACCATAGATATCTATTTCATTTTGATTTGATTAGAAGTGATTATACATAAATTCTTGAATTTCATCATCTTCAAATTTTGAATTATATTTCAAATTGTACCAAAATCAAAATTAGAATAGAACATAGATTTTGTTGGTATTATCTTTATTTTATAGATGAATTTTTATTCAAATGGAGTATATGTTGTTCTTCGATGCAGTAAACAATGAAGAAGATGCTCCAAGAACACTTCATCCTAGAATTACCCTGGAGTGCTGATCGCTCGATTCAGCGGTTGGGAAGAACTCACCGTTCAAATCAAGCTTCTGCACCAGAGTATAGGTAGAAAATATATCCCTTTTGTGGACATTCATGTAGTTAGCAGTAATTAATGACTTCTCATACTAATCTTCACTTCTTTTGTTTTGGAGCCATTGATGAATGGAACAGCTAAATATGCTGCGTTTCATGTGCTTTCACCGGAGGGTGATTGCATAATACTACATATATGTCTCCTTAATTGTTCCATTCTTACCACTAGAACATATAATTGCGACTATTACTCAAACTTAAAATATTGCAGATGACTACGAGCCCGGTGCACATTCTACTTCAGGAAAGCTGGAGTGATTCTGTTGCATCCCACATTGTACGTGTTTGCCTCCACTGAAATTGGCAGTATAGATGTGATACTAGGTGGCAGCAGTCTTAATTCCCTAGCTATTCTTCCTTCCGGTTTCACAATACTTCCTCATGGATCTTCATTGTTCACACAATTAAGGCTCCAGTGGCACTCTCTTGACCGCGTCGTTCCAGGCACTGACCAAGGAAATTCGTGTGGGTACGCTGTAAATTGTGAAGATGTCTCCACAGCAGTAGGATATCTCAGATGCATCTGTCAAAATATTAAGAATGCATTTTCTGTAGTTGATGCTGATACGTCAACTTAAAGTAGTGCCAGAAGACAGTATTTGTGATGCCAGAAGAAAGTTTCATCAGAAACTTGCAAGTCTATAGCTTGATAGTCTGATGGAGTAATAGTATAGGGAAGTAGGTAAGAAATTGAATTCTCATGTATGAGAAAATATTATCTGTATTCCAGAGGAACTTATAAGTACTTTTGAATATTATCTGTATTTTGCAGACAATGAAGAATATGCTCCAAGAAAGATCAAAACCCTCCTCCACATGGCTCTTCTAGTTTAAGTTATATGCAACATTTGCCCATGGTATATCTTCTTTTTTGGGCCTTGAAATATATTATGTTTTCGACACTAGTAAAATGGGAGCATATAAATTTAAATTAATTTTAAATCCCAATCGAGTACATAAATTTAAATTTATGTCTCTTGTACTATCAAATTTAAAATATTAAAATTTTTGATCATGTCAGTATTAAAACCCTTCTGATGCATGGTGGTTGCTGTGGTGAATGGTGATGGAACGCAAGTTTGTGAACCAAGAATATCATTTTAAAATAAAATTAACAACTGAGTTTTTGCTGAGGAGGTTGCACGTAGAAGTTCCTAAACTACTAGCAGCTTGTTCTGGAATACAGTGTTTGATGTGCTGATTAGTACAAGATATCAAGAAGGGAGGCCTTATGTAAGTGTGTATATGTTGATGATCAAATGGTTAGCGGCTGATTATTTATAAATAAGTTTGAAACAAGCAGTATGGTTTGATTATAATCCTCTTTGTTGCAAATTGGTTTAAAGTTCTTAAATGTCAATTCAAGGATAAATATACATTAATATTATATATGTAATACATGTCTAGATTTATAACTCATTCTGAGTCAAGTTCGTTGGAGGTCCCATTTATTTGGAGTCTTGGAGTCTACATATGTTCTCCACATAAAATATAGCTTAAAATATTTTAAAATATAGTATTATTTTTCGAATGATGTTCTACAAACATCTTCATTACTTGAATCGAACCGACCGAATGCTCACCCCTACCCATCATTCTCGTCTCCTTTTGTCATGGCCGACGGGATCGGAGGTGGGAAAAGTTGTTCCTCAGAACAAGGGGTGTGAGCATTGAATTCCAATATCCTGTTCTACCTCACAAAGATGTGGTCTTCATGTGTTCAAAGAACAGGCTTTCGCCCATATGGGCTCAGTCTAATTGTGTTTGGGCCACTGTCGTCAGTATTTGGATCTGTCAACACGAACCTCTAACATGTCCCCGGACTTCGATCGGACTCGCTCCATCAAAGTCCAACTCGGCCGATCTTCGGCATAATCCCTAGATCAGCTCGCTTGACTAGTCGGTTGGTTTCGACCTTATCCAAGGGTTTACAATGTTGGGCGTATTTCCGGTGTGAAATAAGGAAACCAAACTTACAACTTGTCAATGCACAAGTTTTATTTGACATTTTATGATTTTTTACATATTTAAATAATTTAATATGGAGTATAATTTTATTTTGTTTTAATAACAAATCATAAAATAAAATTTTAATTAATTCTGAAAAAATATAATATATTATGTTTTTATACTAGTAAAAATAACATAAAAATTAATTTTATTGGACTGCTGACATGATGTGATCCTTAAATCATTGTCAACAATTTAGTTACTCAAATATAAAATTTTATTCCAATAGAAGCTCATGGTTATGAACTATTTTACTGAGATATGATGACTATAACTCGTCATACTAACTACAAACCAAACAACCAAAAAACTATTATTTATAATTTAATAATATAAAAAAGATGAGGAATCTATAAATAAGTTTCGGTGGCTTACCCCAAGTTTACAAATAGGTAAGGGAAGCGCGGGGGTTTTAAGATAAGGACAATGAAATAAATATGATTTTTATTCTATTTATTGTTGAGCCATCTACTTGTGATTTTGTCATCATATATTAAACAATATATGCATGAAATTCTGTCTTTTATTCTGGATTTGACCTGATCTTATTGCTTTTGGTTATTATTCATATCTCAATTTCTTACTATTGTGTGCTGCTTTTTTGGTTATTATCACCTTGAAAGAGCTTCCAAGTTCAATTTCTTTTTAAATTAAAAATATGTTGTTCATATTCATGTGTTGCTTCTTGTTTGCTAGTTTTGGATATGTGTATGATAAATGTGATGTGCATTGAATATCTTTTATATTTCTATGTGCTCTAAGATTTTTCTAAAATGATGTTGTAGAAGTAATTTAAATTTTAATTACAAAAGTAAAAACAATACTCTTGATATGGAGGAAAGAATTGGTATTACAAATTTTTCATGTAATGAAATTTGAGGTTGTGGCGATTTCTACATAATATGGATCACAAAGTATCATACATATAGCACAAGGTGTTAGGTGTCAATATTTCTATATAACTCGACTTTACGCTTTATGATAATTAGTGTGCTAGATACACACAAATAGTATCATGGGTGTAGGTATTATCTTCAAAGAAAGAATGTCTTCACATGGGAGGAAAAATATATAATTTTGCATAGTAATGATAGAAAAATAAGATTTGTAAAGAGTATTCGAGGGAAAAAATATGTATATATATAACAATATTGAAGAGTATTGACTAATAAATATTAGTTGTCAATGTTGTGAGAAGATCAAATGTTCATGTCACAAAAATTAAAAAATATGGAATGAATACATATAAATAAATGAAATATAAATAGATGAAACAAATATTTTTACATAATTTGATTTGGTTAAATTTTGTGATATACAACTAAAAGGGGATCTTTTGACATCTATGGAGGAAAGAATTGAGATAACGGACTTTCTGCGTAATGAGATTGCCGAGTATTTTGATGTTTAGCATAATGTGTATTACATTGAATAAACTTTACATATGTGCGATGTATATAGGGTGTTAGATATATATAATATAGTTTGCCAAATGTCATATTCCACGTATAATTCCATGTATAATGTGCGTTATAGAGTGTTAATTAAGCATCCATATCAAACATAATATGACTATGTGTATAGAGCGGCCAAGAAAGAATGATCATACTCGTTAAACCAATCTTATTATATCATATTTGATGTCAACTCAAATATCTTTACGATCAAGACCTATCTTTTATAATCATTATCTAAACATATAATTTTTATCCATATATATTTTGGATGACCCATACTCATGTTATCAATTGGATTGGCTCGAGGCTCCCTACAATAACACGAACACTAGTGCCTCTGAAAAATGAAGAACTTTTTGAAACAATAATACAAATGTGATACAAGTTTTGTTGTAAGAGTTAAACAAATATTTTTGATATGACAAAAAAGATCAATTGAACGGTTACATGACCTTTTTCAAAAATGTTCAATATATTATAACTTTACTCGATGTTTATAAATAAACGAAATTATTATTATTAAATATTTTGACTTCACTATGATTGTTAACCGGTATAAACATTATTATCGAGATTTAACAAAAAAGTATTTTATATAGAAAAATTACAAAATATACTACATAAATATTTTTTATTTTAAATTTCATGAAATACTCAAAATGATTCTAAAACCCCATTCCGTTTCAACAACAAGCATCAACCCATGACCTCATCTTCACCACTTAAAAGATGTGCAAAATGATTTTAAATTCCCCTCCATTTCGCAACAAATACCAACTCAGAACTCTCATCTTCACCACTTAAATCATTTACCGTGATTTTACTAAGTTTCTTGGCAAACTCATCTTCCTATCACCGGTTAATTCATGATCCAGGGTTTGATCACCAAATCAAGACTCTGAAACACTAGCTCTAGTTTTTCTTTCTTAATTTCATATTTTTACAGGGCGATTAAACTCATTTGAAAGCTCTTGTTTTTCTTAAATTCCCTCCATTATCACCAAACATTTCAGACCCCACTTTAATTTAGTTAAAAAAGCTCTCTCCAGAACAGAACAGACTGCCTGGAGTTTGCTTTGGTAATAAAGAGGATTTTAATGTGTATTTATCGTATTTTATGTATATATAAAGTACCAAGACTGGATAGGTATTTAATTTTTCCACAAAAATGTTTTGCTCTAAATTTTTGTACTTTTACAAGATATACATATACATTTTCCTCCTGCAGTTCCTTGCAGAATATACAGTGATTGTGTACTTAAAACCTGCTTAACCATCTATCAAAATCCATGGCATATAAACAAGATAACAAAAATTAATATACAGAAGATATGAGCACTATAGTCTATAATTGCGTAAATTTTTATCATGTAGTTTGGTTCATCTAAATGTAAGACAACATTATGTACATTAATTCCTTTGTGGCTGAAAATTCTATCCTGAAATTGAAAAGGCTTAATGAAGCTGCCTGAATCGATGGCAATGTGAAGGAATTTCCCAAGGACATGTTAATCTAGAAACGAGCTCGTCTTTTCACTGAGTAGCCTTCTTTGGAGGGTGTTTTGCAGTTCTTGACCTGAGTATAGTCCTCGGTCTACCTTCCGACTTTTCAGTGCCATGGTCTTGGTTCTGTTCAGGCAGAGGAGTCTCCTCCTGGACTGCCTTTACCTTGTGCTTATTCTTGTAAGTCCTTTTGTATACAATAATACGTTGATCTTTTGGTGCCTTCACAGATTCTTCAGTTACAGGAGAATTGCCCCTTGATGTAGGCTCAATATCAGCAAGTCTCTTCTTCTTCAATGTGGCTTTGGTTCTCTCAGAGGATAAACAAATTGTGTGACTTCTTGATGATTTCCTAGGCGTTACATCAGCGAAGTATATTGACTTAGGTTGGCACTGCAAGAAAGATTTTCCCCCAGCTTTGCAGCCCAGTCAGCGTTCCCAGGAAAGGACCCTTCACTATCTAAAGCCGACTTGATTCTCTCCTTATCTTGTTCCGTGGCTTCCCTGAAGAATATTTCACTCCAAATATGATCTTCCCCCCATTTCATCAGCCACCAATTTTGTTTCAGCCAAAAACTTGGGATAATCTGCAAAATATGCATCGCTAAATATTATAAAAGGACTGGTAGCAGAGAAGGCACGAGTACTATCAAGTAGATTAATTTTAAAAAATTTTGTTGCCATATATATGCACCAAATTGTAAAGGCATTGCATTTCATCAACAGATATAATGCATTTTACTCTCTATATGCTAATGAAGTTGCCAAAAAAACCGTAAAGGAAACGTTACAGAGAAATGAGAGCAAAGTTGTGAGCACAGGATATCTCTCTACTGTAATTGAATACAAGTTTACAGCAGATAACAGGGTTATATATAAAAATTGCGGTCTTAAGGTTTGGCTTGGATTCTTGCATATTTTAACGTGGGAAATGGCAATTAGTTTCATTTCCCGAATTTTTTGAAGGTGACTGGTCCGCGTTTGCTTCGTTGCACAAACTATAAAGATCCATAACCATACTGACAAGAATAATCTCACTATTTAGCAAAAAAAAAAAGGAATTATCTCATTAGACCAGACAACAGAATCACAAGTATTTACTTTAACTCACATAATTAAGTACTAATTATCAAAACTGATAATTTACCTGGATGACAAAGGAGTAACATATGCATGCCCCCAATTAAGCGCATCCAGTTTCTGTTTCACTTCTAAAGCATGTTGAAGACAGAAGACATGCCATCGAGAGGAATCCTCATCAAGGCGGGATACTTGTGAAATTTATCTTTGTTCAATTTCAGAGTCGGAGGCATCCTCATAGGTCAAAGCTATAAGAGCAAGTAAGGATATATTCTTTGGGGTTAATAATCAAGTGAGTCACCAAAGTGGACTCAATATATAACGTTGGTCACTAAATTCAAAACGGTCTCTAGTCAGTTATACATACATACATACATACATACATATTTATATATAAATATATATATATATATATATATATATATATAATATCTTCTTTTTTTTGAATTTATAATTCAAATTTTATTATGTTTGAGTTTGAAATTAGGTTATTAATACAAACTCTAGTTTTAATTTTCATACTCAAATTTATTATTGCTTTCAATTGGATTACACGTGTGTTTTGGACTTTTGGTTATAATAATAGATGTTTTAAAAATTAGTCCATTTAGATTTTGTAATTTATTGATATTTTATTATTAACTTTAACAAATATGTAACAATCCACGAATTTTCAAAATTCAATTTTTTTATTAATTGAATTAAATGGACCGAATTCCAATCAATCTTTAGAATTTTAAGATGTATTTCATATCGATATAACTAAGTAAATTCAAAATGAATTTAGACCTAGTTTTATTTGATTCATATATTAATTTTAGATACAATTAAAAATTTATTTATATAATATATATTTTTGGACATTTAGTGTAGGTTCAAAAAATATATATATTTAATATATATTTTTGGACATGTAGTCCATGTTCATAAATCATAAGTCATTTCATCGGGGATGCAGGGCCGGCTCTACCTTAAAGCAAACTAAGCAGTTTCTCTTTAATGCATTCTTAGCGAAGGCAAAGGAAACCGAATTACGAAAAAAAAATATGATAAAATTAAATTTACTTTTGCATACATTCTAAAAAAGACCCTAAAGTCACATATTCTCATTCACCAAAAAACCAGTAAAACATGACCTTGGACAATGAATTAAAAATAATAAATGTAAAATTATAACATGCATTTGAAGAAACTGAGAATATAGACCTACATAAAAACGAGAAAAGAAGATGTGTTATGAAACCCCAAAATCCAATTCATCTATTCAAAACCCTAAAATCCAATCAAACCAATCGGGTTACAAATTCAGCCGGGTCAAAGCTAGGTCCCAAAGTTGTGAATTTTCAATCCAGGTCTAAGTTGGGACTCCAATAAAGGATAGTTCTTCAAGCTACCAATTGAATTTTTATCTCAATTCAATTCGTAGCTTGAAAAATTATCATTTATTGGAGTCCCAACTTAGATCTAGATTGAAAAATCACAACTTTGGGACCTAGCTTGCACCCGGCTAAATTTGTAACCCGATTGGTTTGATTGGATTTTAGGGTTTTGAATAGATGAATTGGATTAATTTTGGGGTTTCATAACACATCTTCTTTTCTCGATTTCATGAAGGTATATATTCTCAGTTTCTTCAATTGCATGTTATAAGTTTACATTTATTATATTAATTAACTGTCCAAAGTCATGTTCTTGTGGTTTTTCAGTGGATGAGAACATGTGAATTTAGGGTCTTTTTTAGAATGTCTGCAAAATAAAATTTAAGTTATCATATTTTTTCCGTAATTCGGTTTCCTTTGCCTTTGCTAAATGCATTTGAGTGAAATAAAACATTTTTTAATTTTTATTTAGAAAACACTTGAGGTCATTCTAATTGCCAATTTTTTATTTTGTAACATTTGTGTGTCCTATATTTCTTTATATTCAACAATCGCATACTCAAGAAATTTCTAGATAACTCTACATCCTTCCATACCACTCTATAAAATAAACCAATCTTATATTCTTCAACTTCATTCCATACCATCATCTCTCTTATCTTCGTTTCTCTTTCTTTTATGCTCACATTCCATATATGTCTGATTTTTGCAAGTGATTAAATTTTTTGCGTGATATGATCGATATACGTAACTTTCAACCACATATGAATTGATAAGTGATGGCTTAAATAAGTTTTTGAAGCATTCTTATATACACACATACACCATGGATATCTATTTCATTTTGATTTGATTAGAAGTGATTATACATAAATTCTTGAATTTCATCATCTTCAAAATTTTGAATTATATTTCAAATTGTACCAAAATCAAAATTAAAATAGAATAGAGATTTCGTTTGTATTATCTTTATTTTATAGATGATTTTTTTTATTCAAATGGAGTATATGTTGTTCTTCGATGCAGTAAACAATGAAGAAGATGCTCCAAGAACAACCAAGATCCTTAAACAGCCCTTCTCGTTCGAAGGTGAAAATTTTACAGGTATGTTCTTCTTGCGTACGTCTGATAAAAAACTGATGCTTAAACTCTAATTTATCATGGCTAAACTGCGACGCAAAAGTCTTGTTAACCGACGCTAAAGGATTGGCCTATAACGTCGGGTTTGACCTATAGCATCGGGGTGGTAGAATGTTGTTGCCTAAAGTTGGCTTAAAAATACTATATGTGTTGCTAGTCAAACAGCCTACGCTAAAGGTTAGCCCTATAGTGTGGGATGGTCAAAATGCCTCCTTAACTTAAAGTTATACTTTTAGTGTCAGTTATATTTACGAAATGCCGACGCTAAAGTTTTTTTTAATTTATATATATATTAGCTATTGAGCATTATTGAATTATACACAGACACACACACATAACATATTAACATGCAATTTCTTTAATCATGTAAATAAATCCAACAAGAAATATCCAAAGTCAACAACACTAAATTAAACTATCAATTATGAATCATATTAAAATTAAAATGTATCCATATATACTTGCTTCTAGACAAATAATATTCCTACAAACCGCAAACACTTTTCTTTTAACATAAATCTAAATCTTCAAACTATTATATCTGCGCAAACCAAATAAAAGAAATCTTTGTGTATCAGTGTGTAGAATATAAAACTGATTTGTATTAATTCTTCTTCCTCTAAAAGAGATTACATGCCATATTTAAAACAAACGTACTTAACTCCTAGCAATACTCTACTACTTCTAATAAATCTTTTAAAATAAAATAGACACAAATAGACTCCATACCTCGTACAAATTCTCTAGAACTCTAACAAACATCCAACTACTTCAATCTAAAATTAATTCTCAAAAATAAATAATTAAACAAATAATAATAATAACTAAATTTAAGATTATTCCAACAATCACCCCCATAATCTTAAATTTACTTAGGAGAATTTATGATGCACTTCTCACCACCACCAATTTGTTGATGCACTTCTCATCAACACCAAATTCACTGGAGCACTTCTCTCCCGGTGCACATAATCACCCATAATTCTAAAGCAGAGGTTTTCCCTCTATTCTGTCATCAAAATCAAAAACACAAGATCCATCTCGTTATGCATGATACTTTATCTCATTTTCTCCCTTCAGGAGGCTTCTCCAGCATCAACTCGTCTTTCTCGGCAGCCTCATACTACACAGACATCCCATACTACACATGTAGCTTTGCCACCATCTTTCCGTAACACCTACGTAAAATTATCTGCGCCTCCACCACTAAGGGTGAGTGGCGGCTTCACTACCGCCTGCGGCAGAACAACAAAACCTGGCTCTGACACACACATTGCAGAAATATAAACTGCATTACACCAGAAATACCTATAAACTAGGAACTAGATAAACTATGAAACTGCACTCCTGTTTTCACTCCAGTGCATGTTATTCCACTACTCTCCTTAAAGCATGCAACTTCTCCGCAACGTTTGCAGCAGGACAACTAAACAAAATAACTAACTAAAATTTGAGTTTAAGGTTATCCCAACAATCACCCCCATAATCTTAAACTTATTATGAAGCACTTCTCTTCATATGCGATGCACTTCTCACCACCATAAATTTTGATGCACATCTTATCAAAAAAACACTTTGGAGCACTTCTCCCCATGGTGCACATAATCACCCATAATTCTAAAGGAGAGGTTCTGCCTCAGCCAATTGAGCCATGACTTCTTCATCATTTTGGAACCTACAGTTTTTTGCCAGATGCCCATATCTGTTGCATTTGAAGCATTGTGGCTTTCCTTTGTGCCAACAATCCTTTTCTTCATGACCGAGCTTATGGCAGTGGTTGCATTGAACTTTGTTGCCTGTGCCTTTGGAGAATGAAGTTTTTGCTAATAGGAGTCATTCATTCTTTCCTCCTTTTTCTTCCTCCCTCATTGATCTCCTTTGATCAACGGCACTAAGCGCATTGACTAACTCCACTAGAGTTATTTTGGATAGGTCTTTGGAATCTTCAAGTGAGGATATTTTAGACTCATATTTTTCAGGAACACTCACCAGAATTTTATCAACAACCCTCTCATTGGCAAATGTTTCACCAAACAACCTTATTTGATTAACAATACTCATAAGCTTACTCACATATTCCTTAATAGTTTCGTTCCCCTTCATTCGCTGCATTTCGAATTCTCGTTTGAGATTCAAAACTTGCATCAACTTTGTTGTAGCATTTCCTTCAAACTCTTCCTTTAACGTACTCCATGCCTCTTTCGGCGACTCGCAAGTCATGATACTTGTGAAAATTCCATCCGACACCGCCGAATGAATACATGAGAGTGCCTTTGCTTCTCTTGCCGCTTCTTCGTCACGTTTTTTGATTTGAGCTTTTGTTGGATTTTGTGGAAGAAGGGTTGATTCAACACCACTTTCAATTGTGTCCCACAGACTCATAGCTTTCAAATATGATTTCATTTTGATAGCCCATGAGTTATAGTGATCTCCTTTGAATGTAGGTATCGAAAGAGAAAAATTATTTGACGCCATTTGAAAAAAAAACAAAGATTGCTTATCTATATATATATTCATAACTTCACAAGCCCTTTAAACCTGGCTCTGATGCCAAGTGTAGAATATAAAACTGATTTGCATTAATTTTTCTTCCTCTAAAAGAGATTACATGCCATATTTAAAACAAACGTACTTGACTCCTAGCAATACTCTACTACTTCTAATAAATCTTTTAAAATAAAATAGACACAAATAGACTCCATACCTCCTACAAATTCTCTAGAACTCCAACAAACATCCAACTACTTCAATCTAAAATTAATTCTCAAAAATAAATAATTAAACAAATAATAATAATAATAATAACTAAATTTAAGATTATTCCAACACAGTGCACCTCCGGAGATGAACCTTGCACATTTTCTTCTTTAACAACATCTGGTTGTGCGTCTCTTTGTAATATTAATATAGATGTTTACAAAAGTGAACTCGAGCACCGCCTGCATTTAAACAACTGAAAGATATAGTCAATTATAATCAGTCACAGGTACACAATTATTCAGCATAATTGCAACTTTGATTCGAAACAAAATCAAATATAGTTAACATGTTATAATCCCACAAAAAATGATGGTGACTCACGACCTGCCTTCTCATTCTACAATCTAGGCCTATCAGCTGTAGCCTCAGCTTTCTTCACCTGCTGCTCCACTTCCGTTAGTTTCTCTTTTTGCTCTGGACAGATCAAAACCGCAGTTTTAGTTCATTCATAATCGCTATTAAAAGTGATGAGCTACCATCAATTGCACCATCTAAACTCAACATTATGATTACAATTGCACAATATAAGTACTAGAAATATTAAACAATCACCTTTTACACAGCAGCAAAACTGAGTCATGAGTTCCCCTGCGAGAAATGTGGAGAGCTCCAAGCTTCTGTTTCAACCGGGTAAGGAACGTTCTGGTTCTCGTTCAGGATCTCAGCATGGGCCTTCTCCCTTTAAGAGACCAACGTTCCAAGACGAGCAAAGGATAAGCCAGTCTACAAAAAATCCTCTGATAAATAAAGAAACTAGAAATATTTTTTACAAGACCCGGTTGTGCAAGAAAAAAATGCAGGGTAATTGCCCAAAAGGGGAGAAATGTACCTTTGCTCATGGCCTGGAAGAGCTGCATGATCCACCGTATGGGAAGAATTGGTGCATGCTAAAAGTAAACGGGCATTGGATAATTATCCAAAAACACCATGTGGGCTGGAAATTACCCGTATGGGAAAAACTGTTCTTACCTACATGAAAGTCCAAAAGAAACTAAGATGGCAAGGTCCCCTGCCTATCAATTAATTTGCACCAATCATTAAAGCCACCGGACCAATGTTGGAGATGAAAAATGATACTAGGAAATCAGGTATGTGTTTGTTGTTGAAGGAAGTGATGGCCTAAATATGTTTTTTAAGCATTCTTATATACACACATTCATCATTGATATCTATTTCATTTTGATTTGATTAGAAGTGATTATACATAAATTCTTGAATTTCATCTTCTTCAAAAATTTTAATTTTATTAAATATTGAGCCAAAATCAAAATTAGATATAGAACAGATTCCATTGGTATTATCTTTATTTTATAGATGAATTTTTTTTTATTCAGATGGAGTAAACAATGAAGAAGATGCTCCAAGAACAATCAAGATCCATAAAAAACCCCTTGTATAGTTCGAAGGTGAAAATTTTATTCATTTTAGGGGGTACTTTTGATGTTATGTTTGTCTGTATTTTATCATGTAGCTAGCATGTTAATATTGTAGCATTAGTTTTATTCATACTTCCTAATATATGTTAAGCTCAAATATACAATAAACATAAAACTTGTGTTTGCATCCATGTACATGTGTTTGCTTTTATTACGTGGCTGCTGAAGTGCTCTGTTTTAATGCTCCAAAGAGGGTGTGACCATGGATATGGTCAACATGAATGAAAAACAATCATTCATGGATGGAAGAAAGCTAATTGCTATTATTTGTGTGGCTCAATCTGCTGGAGAATCATTGCAAGCCGATAGAAGGGCAACAAATGAGGTATAAAATAGTCGACAACTTTATGCCTGACATGCCAACTGTCTTTTCCGTTTGTATAAATTGATAACTTGTTATATCAGTGCAGGGTACATTTCACCCTAGAATTACCCTGAAGTGTTGATTGCGCTATTCAGCAGTTGGGAAGACCTCACTGTTCAAATCAAGCTTCTGCACCAGAGTATATATATATAGGTAGAAATAAATCTCTTTTGTAGACATTCATGTATAGCAGTAATTGTTGGAAAAATAATCTTAAACTTGTTTTAATTGTTTTATTTGTTTAATTGTTTTAAATAAATTGTTTTGCTTATTTGTAATAGTCAGGCATCAGTTAGATCATTGAGCTGGTCTTTGGTGTCGTGGAGTCAATGTAGAAACTGAAGAGATAAGTCTCAGACGTGTAGTTGGATTAGGAGAGTTAGTTTTCAACGTGCCCCTTGTTTTTAGCCACTCTAGTTGATCACCTTCTATTTATTTGTATATATATATATATATAAATGTACAATGACTTGATATAAAGATTAGTTAGTGATGGTACACATATTTCATTTCATTTCGCAGAGACAATGACGAATATGCTCCAAGACCGATCAAGACCCTCCTCAGATGAACCTTCTAGTTTAAGTTATGTAATATTTGCCCTGTATATATATATCTCTTGTACTAGCTAGCAATTAAAATATTAAAATTTATTATCATGTCAGTGTTTGATATGTTTTACGGCCTCTTTATTTTAAAATTCTATTTTGAAGGACGTGTTATATGATTACTAAAACGTATTTATACATTCTATTTCAAATACACCTCTCATTAAGATACCCCCTCTCCACGCAGAAAACCACTCATTGAGTCATCAAGTAATCTATCTAAACCACTAACTTTGCCATAATCTTTAGTTGTTAACAATAGATGAACCCTCAAAACATTCTAGCTAGGAGTGAGCAAGAATTCCAATCCCGGGTCTGAATTCAAGATGATGTTTATCATAGAATTCAATACATTGGAGGGAAAAGCTTGAAATTCAAACAAGGAACTTGAAGTCATTTTTGAAGTATTACTACAAAATGTATCTGTGTATAATAAGTTAAAAATCGACTTAATGAGTCAAAAACCGACTTCATGTTATGAATATAAGCAAAAAACGACTTCATGTCACAAGTTGTTTTGAGTCATGTCCTAGCTTTTAGTTTTTTTTTGTTTTGGAGTCTATCTATATATTGTACTGCTCTCAGAAATAAAAGGCAAGTTTATTGACAAGCATATATTATGTGTTCTATTTCTATACCTTTCCAGTTTAATATTAAATAGTCAATACATTTATGTCATATAAATTACTAACAAGCTGATTTGGTAACAGTTCCTGGAGGTTCTCTTGTGCCAAAGATATGGATGATGATTGATATGAATAAGATCAACGGAGAGTCGATTAGCCTGAGTTATCAGATGTTGGCTAGAAGTAATTATATAGCTTTGGCTTTCAAGATGATAGTGTTTGTGCTAGCACAGGGAATTTGGAGGATGGTTGAACCGAGTGATGCAGATTCACCTGTTGAATAAAAAAGGGACAAAGTTGCCTTGACCATGATTTACTCATACTTGTTGATACGAAGACGGCCAAACAGGCCTGGGATGCAATCAAGACTTTTGTCAAGGTGTTAATTGAGTAAAACCAAGGATTCAAACGTTAAGACTGAATTTTAGTCGCTGAGTATAAAGATAGTGAACAACTCGATGATTTTTGTATAAAGTTGAATAGGCTTGTAACAAACATACCAGCTCTTGGGAAAGACACGGTGAATTCTACGTGGCAAAAAAATTGTTGGGTAAGGTTCATTGAAAAATTCTCTAGATTACGTCTATATTTCAAGTCTTTGTAATAATATTATTGGTGTACGATGAATAAGAAATATCGTCAATGAAGGTTAACAGGTCACCTAATAGATTGTATAAACATCAAAGTTCCAAACTATGGAACTTTATAAATGAGGAGACGTAGAAACTGTTGGTGAGAGTATTTGTAATTATAATGGAGATTTCACCTGATTATTCAATTTTAAACAACAATACCTCCCCAATTTATATTCTTTAAAGAGTATAGATTAATATTTAAACTTAATCTTTTAAAGGAGTTTTGGGTAATGATAGTGAAAAAGAAAAAATAAATAAATAAAAAGTAGTGATCAACAAATTTAATATACAATTTTTATATAAAGTGACAAATGAATAAAAAAAAGGAATTAGATATTTAATCTAATCGATGAAATTAGATTTTACTATACACTAACAAACATGGATCTAGTGTCACATATCACAAAACACCATATTTAGATCATAAATTAATTTATCATGTTATTCTCTATATGCCATATTTTTTTAATTTAATTATTTTTGTGTTTCTCCTTTGTTTGCTATGCAATTTTTTTTTATCACAATAGTTTATACCCATCCGAGGCTTGCACCTTATAAATCTTCTGTATTAGTGTATTTGTTCAAATCATACCAAATTTTTCATATAATATTGTATTTGTAACTTCACAAAACTTGATTATTGAAATAGATAATTCATAGTTTTTGATTTACACACACATATATATAGGCTCATAATCCACCCTTAAAATAAAAACTAAAAACCAATTCATTTATACTCCCCAACAACTCCACCTTATCTCTTTCATCAACCCCACTTCATCTCTCTCCTCTCCTTCCACCTTTATTACCACATCTCTGCCCACACACCTCTACCAACACCGCCACCTATGTAATTATTTTAGATTTCACCATCATCATCACCATCTTATGCTGATATGTTTTTGAAAATCCGTTAATATTCAGATATACTATTTAGTGATATCAGCTATACATTTTAGTGATATTCGCTTTAGAGTTTAGTAATATTCGCTGTAGAAATTAGTGATATTTGTAAAATCTCCTGAAACTGATGCAAACTTCCAGATCTGTTTTTATTTGTTGATTCTGGTGATGATGGCGGTGATGAATATGGAGGTGGTGGACGTGAAGGGGGCGGGGGCATGGAGGATGCGGGGGTGAGGGTGGAGGTGGAGGTCGAGGTAGAGTTATGGCGGAGGTAGGGGCTGAGATAGCACGCGGATGAAGGTGGTGGCGGTAATAGTGTCGAGGTGGAGGTATGGTGGACGTTTGCGGTAGAGATGGTGGAGGAGGAAGGGAGGGATGGTGGATATGAACGGGACGGCAAGAGGCGACAAATGTGGAGGGAGCAGCGGATATGGTGTTGCCGGAAGTGGAGGCGTCGCCAGAAAAGATGGAGGTTGGTGGGTTGGAGAAGAAGGAGAAAGTGGGGTTGTTTGAGAATTTAGTGATATTCTCTTAGAAATTTAGTGATAGTTTCTAGTTTGTAGAATAAGGAGGTTAGTATTGGAGTAAGACTATATATAGGCTCATGATCAAATAGAAACCACTCTTAAAATAAAAACTAGAAACTAGAAACCAATCCAACTTAGTGATGTTCTCAGTACAATTTAGTTATATTCTCTTTATGATTTAGTGATATGTGTCGCGGGAATTAGTGAAACCTTACAGAAACTGCCCAGAATCTCCACATCTGTTCACGTTTTTTATTCAGACGGTGGTGGAGATGGTGGAGGTGAAGGTGGACATGGAAGGAGCCTTTAGCTATGTCCGGTAGTTTTTGGCAAAGATTTGGAATTGAAATCGGCATTGAGCTGGGCAGACGGTACTGGAGGCGAGGAAGACCGAGGTGGAGGTGATCAGGACGAAGGTGTAGGTGGAGGTGGGGGTGGAATAGAAGGGGCGGTGGAGGGCGGTTGAATTTGGTGGAGTTATAAATAATGGAGGCCGACTTGGAGGTGGTGGTTATGGAGGGTCGGGCGGCACGGAGGTGGAGAGAGCAGTGGAGACTTGGCGGGGTGAAGCTGCGGGAAGTGGAGTGGAGGCAGATACTGGGTTGGTGCGTTGGAGAAAAAGAAAGAGAAAGTGGGGTTGTTTGAGAATTTAGTGATAGTTTCTTAGAAATTTAGTGATAGTTTCTAGTTTTCAGGATAAGGAGGTTTCTATTGGAGTAGGACTCCAATAGAAACAAAATTAGCCTAAAAACTAAAAACCAGTTTCTGGACAGTTTTTTATCACTATTTTTAACTACAAAAATCACTAATTTGTACATAACATATCACTAATTTATATATAACATATCTCGCGAATATAGATATATATACACACACATATATGCAACGTATATGACCATCATCTTCACCCAAACTATAATAATGGACCTCTTACCACCATAACCAGACGTTTTCATGACTTGCCACAATTGTCTACAATCACCAATAGTCACATACACTTTCCATCATAATTTACAAAAACTAACGACTACTTACCATCATCATACAACTTCTCTTGCGACTTTCGACCGCCAAGAACCTTCTACGGATGAAATTGATCATCAATAATCGATTATCAATAGTTTAGATAAGTAGATTTTCTCAATTTTAATAATAAAAATCGTTGTTTACATACTGTATAAAAACAATGATTACTGCAGTATAAATTAGTGATACCCGCAGTTATAAATAGTGGTAGAGAAACTGGTTTTTAGTTTGTATTTAAAAGTTGGTTTGTATTTGATCACTTGCCTATATATATCTACACACACTAGCGACCTCTGTCATTCACTGATTTATAATATTTGTAATTTTATCATCTAAAAATCGTTAAAAATCGAATCGTATATAACCGAACCGAAAACTTAAAAATCAAATCTGAAACCGATTATTCGGTTCCACTTATAGCTAGGAACCGATCCCGAGAAAACTAAACCGATCCGATTTTTAAAATAAATATTTTATGTATGATATATATATATATACTTGTAATTTATATAAAATTTTATATTCTAAACTGTTGCATGTGTTTTCTTTTTTTGGTCCTACTACGGTTGATATGGTGAAGCAAAGCTTGATCTGCTTTACTAAGTTTAATGTTTAGTGTTTCCTCGTGCAAAGTGTTTATTAAGTTTGTTATCTAATCTATTGCAAGTGTATGATAAACATGTTTTCTTCACTTGCCTTGAACTTGAGTAGTCTGCAAATAATGGATATCGGAACTCTATTCAAAAAGGTTGAATGTTTATTCTTCCTTTTTCTCATGCGGTTTTTTAACCGAAACCGAATCCATAGAAACCGATCCGAAATTTTGAAATCGAAACCGACGATGAGGTTGCGGTTCAAGTTTTTTATTTTTAAAACCGAGGACATGCAGTTCTGGTTGCGGTTTTATCCAAAACGCGCACCGAAGCCCACATCTGTTCTCTCCTAGTACAAATCACTCATGTTAAATATCTTTCCGCCATAATTATTTATAAGAGCCGTATTAAAACATATTTTTTGGCATTGATTATTAAAGGAATTTATGTCTTATTATAGCTTTGTTAAAAGATAAAATTCCAACTCCCCCTACACAAAACATCCCACATACACAACGACATAATAATTTTATTTCCGCATTTTCTTTTTTTCCATATTTGTCGCAACAATTTCTCTCCCCACAACATCTCTCTCTCTATAACTATATCCTTCTTCGATTAATTATTGAAACAATTTATATCTTATTACAGCTTTGTTAAAAGATAAAATTCCGGCCCCTACACAACATCCCACATACATAACGAGATAATAATTTAATTTCCGCATTTTATGTTACCACATTTCTCTCGCGATAGTTTCTCTTCCCGCATCAGCTCTCTATAACCATATCTCTTTCACCATCCCTCTATAACCTTCTCTCTTCCATCTAACCATCTAACCTCCCTCACAATCTTACATGACTTCGAGCCCGTCTATTTTATAGCTCAATTCAATTTGGTAGCTTGAAGAACTATCCTTTATTGAAGTCCCAACTTAGATCTAAATTGAAAAATCACAACTTTGGGACCTAGCTTGGACCCGGCTAAATTTGTAACCCGGTTGGTTTGATTGGATTTTAGGGTTTTGAATAGATGATTTGGGTTTTGGGGTTTCATAACACATCTTCTTTTATCGATTTTATGAAGGTATATATTCTAAGTTTCTTCAATTGCATGATATAATTTTACATTTAGGGTCTTTTTTAGAATGTCTGCAAAATTAAATTTAAATTATCATTTTTTTTCGTAATTCCGTTTCCTTTGCCTTCGCTAAATGCGTTTGAGTGAAATAAAACATTTTACAATTTATATTTAGAAAACACTCGAGGTCAGTCTAATTGCCAGTTTTTTATTTTGTAACATTTGTGTGTCATATAATTCTTTATATTCAACACTCACATACTCAAGAAATTTCTAGATAACTCTACATCCTTCCATACTAACCAATCTTATATCCTTCACCTTCATTCCATACCATCATCTCTCTTGTCTTCTTTCTCTTTCTTTTATGCTCACATTCCATATATGTCTGATTTTCGCAAGTGATTAAATTGTTTGCGTGATATGATTGATATATACGTAACTTTCAACCACATATGAATTGGTAAGTGATGGCCTAAATAAGTTTTTGAAGCATTCTTATATACACACATACACCATGGATATCTATTTCATTTTGATTTGATTAGAAGTGATTATACATAAATTCTTTAATTTCATCATCTTCAAAATTTTGAATTATATTTCAAATTGTACCAAAATAAAAATTAGAATAGAACATAGATTTGGTTGGTATTATATTTATTTTATAGATGAATTTTTTTTATTCAAATGGAGCATATGTTGTTCTTCAATGCAGTAAACAATGAATAAGATGCTCCAAGAACACTTCACCTAGAATTACCCTGGAGTGCTGATCACGTGATTCAGCAGTTGGGAAGAACTTACCGTTCAAATCAAGCTTCTGCACCAGAGTATAGGTAGAAAATATATCTCTTTTGTGGACATTCATGCAGTTAGCAGTAATTAATGACTTCTCATACTAATCTTCACTTCTTTTGTTTTGTATCCATTGATGAATCGAACAGCTAAATATGCTGCGTTTCATGTGCTTTCACCGGAGGGTGACTACATAAAACTACATACATCTCTCCTTAATTGTTCCATTCTCACCACTAGAACATATAATTGCGACTATGACTCAAACTTAAAATAGTGCAGATGACTACGAGCCCGGTGCACATTCTACTTCAGGAAAGTTGGAGTGATTCCGTTGCATCCCACATTGTGTTTGCCTCCACTGAAATTGGCAGTATAGATGTGATATACTAGGTGGCAGTAGTCTTAATTCACTAGCTATTCTTCCTTCCGGTTTCACAATACCTCCTCATGGATCTTCATTGTTCACACAAGGCTCCAGTGGCGCCACTCTCTTGACCGTGTCGTTCCAGGCACTGACCAAGGAAATTCCTGTGGATGCCGTAAATTGTGAAGATGTCTCCACAGCAGTAGGATATCTCAGATGCAGCTGTCAAAATATTAAGAATGCATTTGGTGTAGTTGATGCTAATACCTCAACTTAAACTAGTTCCAGAAGAGAGTATTTGTGATGCCAGAAGAAAGTTTCATTAGAAACTTGCAAGTCTATAGCTCATAGTCTGATGGAGTAATAGTTTAGGGAAGTAGGTAAGAAATTGAATTCTCATGTATGAGAAAATATTATCTGTATTCCAGAGGAACTTATAAGTACTTTTGAATATTCTGTCAAGATATTTTTGACAAATTACTTTTATTTTCTACTGATATTCAGCATCACGGAAGGTATGAGTTCCATAAATTACTTTTATAAGTACGTGGGCATACAAACATATTAATAGAGAAGTTATGATACACTTCATTTCCAACCTGTATATCAAGTTTGTGTTTATATATAAATCTACAATGACTTGATACAAAGATTAGTTGGTGATGGTACAGAAATTTCACTTCATTTCGCAGACAATAAAGAATATGCTCCAAGAAAGATCAATACCCTCCTCCACATGGCTTTTCTAGTTTAAGTTATACAATATTTGCCCATGATATATCTTCTTTTTTGGGCCCTGATATATATAATGTTGGCTTAGTGACCTTTTAGCCTTCGAAGTTTGGATGGATGTTCCGATGCGCCCTCGATGTTTAAAGTCGTTCGATTCAACCCTTAAAGTTTCACTATTGTACCTTTTAGCTCTTTTTTCAATTAACGGTATATAACGGAGGGTAAACTTGACAGTTCATATTCAGCATAAAGTTTGGGCGTACTTTTAAGCCCCTAAAGTATACATATCGTTCCTTTTAACCCATAAAAAATACATTAAAATACATTAGATGTTCCTTTTAACCTTCAATGTTTAATACTTTTTTAACCCTCACGTGTGAAATGTCAACTTTGTCCACCCCCTTATATACCGGTATACGCCATAAGGGCTAAAAGGTACATTCGGAAAACTTGGAGGGTTGAATCGAACGACTTTAAATATCGAGGCCGCATCGAAACATTTATTCAAACCTCAAGGGCTAAAAGGTCATTAAGCCTATAATGTTTTTGACACTAGTAAAATGGGAGCATATAAATTTAAATTAATTTTAAATCCCAATCAAGTACATAAATTTATATTTATATCTTTTGTACTAGCAAATTTAAAATATTAAAAATTTTGATCATCTCATTATCTAAACCCTTCTGATGCATGGTGGTTGCTGTGGTGAATGGTGATGGAACGCAAGTTTGTGAACCAAGAATGTCATTTTAAAATAAAATTAACAGCTGAGTTTTTGCTGAGGAGGTTGCACGTAGAAGTTCCAAAATTACTAGCTTGTTCTTGAATACATAGTGTTTGGTGTGCTGATTGGTACAAGATATCAAGAAGGGAGGCCTTATGTAAGTGTGTGTATGTTGATGATCAAATGGTTAGCGCGCGGCTGATTATTTATAAATAAGTTTGAAACAAGCAGTATGGTTGATTATTATCCTCTTTGTTGCAAATTGGTTTGAAGTTCTTAAATGTCAATTCAAGGATAAATATACATTAATATTATATATGTAATACATCTCTAGATTTATAACTCAGAACTGAGTCAAGTTCATTGGACTCCCCATTTATTTGGAGTCTTGGAGTCTACATATGTTCTGCACGTAAAATATAGCTAAAAATATTATAATATATATTATTTTTCGAATGTTCTACAAAATTTTCAATAAAATAATGATGTTTGTGGAACATCATTCGAAAAAATAATATATTTTGTAATATTTTAAGCTATATTGTACGTGCAAAACATGTGGGGACTCCAAATAAATGGGGGACTTGACTCATTCTTGTAGTTATATTATATTAACAAAGTCCAACCAATTTGTGATACTCATAATCTTTTTGGCGTTCTCAACTCTTGTTTTAATAAAATAAGTCTTCGGAGTTTGCATATTCTAGAAAAAGATGTTTCATTGTTTCCCTTCCGTTTCATTGATGGTCCTTCTTACTATGACACTATCTTCAGGTTAAGGAGCTACACAGTTGTTGCTGGCAAGTTTTATATCAGTGTGACAGTGTAAACTTTTACTGTAAATTTATGGCGGCGAAAGTCAAGACACTGGATGTGAAGGCATGGCTGAGAACAAGCCTTGCAACTAAGGTACTCTATGTTATGGGGGAAATGAGCATAATTGGTTGTATACATATTTTCATTTGCACAAAGAGAACCAGAGAAGGAAAATGTTGAATAAGAACCCCCATTCGAATTTTAGAAAGTTAGATTCTTATGTGATTCCTGCCCTGGCTGGTTTGTGCATATTTTGTTCTGTTATATCATATTCCAGACATTGTGAAATATTTCAGACATGTCACTACATTACATTATATCACTTATATTCTTAATATATGTATTGTTATGATTACTATCAGATTAATCAATTAATTTGCACACAAGAACAATAAACAAGAAAGACACAAAGATTTAACGTGGTTCGGTCGATGTGACCTACATCCACAAGGCGAGAAGAATTTCACTATGTCGTAAAGAGAGTACTCAAAGTCTGAGTCCTGTTACATCAGGAGAGCCCATCTATATAGCCTATTTGTCACTTATTCTATTTAATAATAATAAACCTAAATAGAAATCAAGACAAAAATACTACAAATCTCCACCTTGGCTTGATTTCCATCAAGCAACCAAAACAAACACCAGAGAACCTCCTCGCCTTTCAAGCCCCTCAAGGGGCAGCTCCCAGCTATCAACAAATACCACACAAATTCAAGCAATGCTTGAATTTATTACCTGGAACAGGTTTAGTCAGCATATCTGCTGGATTATCATGAGTGCTGACCTTTTTCACCAAAATATTCCGCTCAGAGACAGCCTCACGAATAAAATGATATTTAACATCAATGTGTTTCGTCCTCTCATGATAGGCCTGATTTTTAATCAGGTGTAGAGCACTTTGATTGTCACAAAAAACAACAGACTTTGATTCCTGCTGCACCCCTAGTTCAGTCACAAGATTTCTTAACCAAATAGCCTCCTTCACTGCTTCTGACGCAGCCATGTACTCTGCCTCTGTAGTAGACAAAGCCACTGTCGACTGTAAAGTCGACCTCCATGAAATAGCTGAACCAGAAAATCTGAAAAGGTAGCCTGTCAAAGATCTCCTCTTATCGAGATCACCTGCATAGTCAGAATCCACAAATCCGACAACAATAGTCCCGGATGTACTAGCACCATCAAAAACTAAACCCATACCAGTAGTACCTTTTAGGTACCGGAGAATCCACTTCACAGCACGCCAATGTAATCTACCCGGATTAGCCATGTATCTACTTACTACACTAACAGCCTGGGCGTTATCTGGACGAGTACACACCATGGCATACATTAGGCTGCCAACTGCATTAGAATAAGGAACCTGAGACATAGCCTTCTTATCTTCTTCACTCTGCGATGAATCTAAAGTTGACAATTTGAAATGAGAGGCTAAAGGTGTCTGAACTGGCTTGGCCTCTTGCATGCCAAACCTCTCAAGTACCTTCTCAATGTAACTCTTTTGTGATGGATACACTTTCTTTGACGTTCTATCCCGTTGAATCTCCATGCCTAATATTTTCTTTACTGCACCTAGATCTTTCATTTCAAACTCATCACTGAGTTGCTTATTCAAAACCTGAATCTCAGATATATTCTTCGCAGCTATAAGCATGTCATCAACATAAAGCAACAAGTACACATAAGAACCATCTTCAAGCTTTTTAAGGTATACACAACTATCATAGGTACTACGGAAGTAACCAAGACTAAGCATAAACTTATCAAACCTCTTATACCACTACCTTGGAGATTGTTTTAAGCCGTATAAAGACTTCTTCAACTTGCAAACATAGTCCTCTTTTCCCTTGACAAAATGACCTTCTGGCTGAGTCATGTAGATGGTTTCCTCAAGTTCACCATGCAAAAAAGCAGTCTTGACATCAAGCTGCTCAAGCTCCATATCAAATAGAGCAACCATAGCAAGCAACACACGGATAGAAGTGTGTTTTACCACAGGTGAGAATACCTCATCATAATCGATGCCCTTCTTTTGACTAAAGCCCTTTGCAACCAAACGAGCTTTAAATCTAGCATTTTCAACGCCAGGTACTCCATCTTTTTTCTTATAGACCCATTTGCATCCGATGACTTTCTTATCCTTAGGTAGTTTAACTAACTCCCAAGTCTCATTTTGATGAAGAGACTCAAATTCCTCTGCCATAGCACCAACCCACTTTTCAGACTCTCGACATGTTACAGCATCTGAATATGTGTCCGGCTCATGAATGCTCATGTCTTCCGCAACTGTAAGAGCATATGCCACCAAATCAGAGTAACCATATTTTTGAGGCGGCCTAGTTTGCCTCCTCTCTCTACCTGAAGCAATAGAATATGGTTGCTCAACTTCTGGAGATTCTCCACCTGAAACTTCATCCTGAGTAGAAGAATCATCAGCAACATGAGATGGTACATGAGAATTATCACCTCCAAACTCCACCTCAACATTGATCCCGTTAGTAGTCTCTGTTTCTGTAGACTCAACAGAGACCTTTCCATGATCAAGCATATATTTTTCATTAAAAGTAACATCCCTACTAATAATGAACTTATGTGGGAGGTCAAGAGACCAAATTCGGTAGCCTTTCACACCATCAACATAACGAATAAATATTCCCTTTTTGGCTCTAGGATCTATCTTACTATCTCTAACATGATAATATGCAGGACATCCAAAAACTTTTAAATCAGAATAATCAGCAGGTTTACCTGACCATACCTCATGTGGAGTTTTGCAATCAATGGCAGTAGAAGGAGAAATGTTAACTAGATAGCAAGTTGCATTCACGGCCTCAGCCCAAAAATCATCTCCTAAACCAGCATTTGAGCGCATACATCTAGCTCTCTCCATTAAAGTTCTGTTCATGCGTTCTGCCACTCCATTTTGTTGTGGTGTGAACCTAACTGTGCGGTGGCGAACAATCCCAGAGTTGGCACAAAATTCATTGAATTCCCCACTACAAAACTCTAGGCCATTATCAGTTCGGAGACGTTTTATCTTTTTCCCTGTCTGATTTTCAATCAAGGTTTTCCATTTCTTAGAAGTGTCAAACACATCACTCTTATGTTTTAGAAAATAGACCCATACCTTCCATGATAAGTCATCAATGAATGTGAGGAAATAAGATGCTCCACCTTTCGATGCAACCGGAGAAGGCCCCCACAAGTCTGAATGAATGTAATCAACAGTACCTTTTGTTGAATGAATTCCAGTACTGAAACTAACCCTTTTTTGCTTGCCATAAACACAATGCTCGCAGAAATCAAGTGATGTAGTTTGAACACCACAGAGTAAACCACGTTTACTTAAAACATCCATCCCTCGCTGACTCATGTGACCCAATCTCATATGCCATAATTTAGTTGTATCCTTATCAGAATCAGATGATGATGCTCCAGCAAAACCAGTGATAGTAGTACCATGTAAAACATAAAGGCCATTTTTTAAAAGACCTCTCATCACAACTAAAGAACCCTTGGTAATCTTAAGAGTGTTACCTTCACCAGAATACTTACAACCGATAGAAGCTAATGTACCAAGAGAGATTAAGTTCATCCTCAAATCAGGAACATGTCGTACATCTGTCAAAGTTCTCACTGTTCCATCATGGCACCTGATGCGAACACTGCCAATCCCAACCGTTAGACTAACCGCATCATTACCCATTGTAACCGAACCACCAGCTAGTGGTTCATACGTACTAAACCAATCTCTATGTAGACACATATGGTAAGAAGCACCCGTGTCAAGGATCCAGTCAGCAATTGAATGAATATTGTTGGCAACACAAGCAGTGAGAACATCACCATCAACATCACTAGAGTGTACTATACATTAACTGAATCTGTGCTCTGAGCATTCTGTTTTTCCTTCTTCTTGAGGGAGTAACAATAAGCCTTGTAGTGCCCCCTTTTATGACAATAAAAACACTCAACATTACTACCAGCTTTGGACTTGGAACGACCTCTGAATTTACCTTTACTTCCATCTCTAGACTTAGATCTCCCTCTCACAATGAAACCGTCACCAACTTGAGTATCAGAACTAGAACCATTCAACCAATTCTTCAATTCTGCAGAGTTAAGTGCAGCCTTAACATCCTCAAGCTTTATTGTGTCTCTACCATAAAGCATAGAATTACTTAAGTTCTCGTATGACGGTGGCAGTGAACAAATCAACAAGAGAGCCTGATCCTCCTCCTCAAGTTTAATCCCGATATTTTTAATATCCATAACAATCTGATTAAACTCATCAAGATGATCCTGTAAAGATGTACCTTCTTTCATCCTCAATGTGTAAAGCCTCTTTTTCAGATACAACTTGGTTGTAAGAGACTTGGTCATATAGAGGCTTTCTAACTTCTTCCACAAACCTGCAGCCGTATCCTCATCAGCAACTTCTCTCAGAACATTATCCTGTAAGGACAACTGTATCGCGCTGTGTGCTTTTTCATCCATCTCCTCTGTCTCAGCAGTTGTCATATCATCCGGATATCTACCTTCCAAAGCTTTTACATTCCCTTCACGACGTAACAAAGCTTTCATCTTTATTTGCCCCAAACCAAAATTATTTTTACCATCAAACGGTGTCACCGAAAATTTTGCAGAACTCGCCATAAATAATTGTTCAAAAAACCCAATCAATGGGTAAGCAAATTAACCAATCGTTCTGAAAGAAAAACAAGAAACCCTAACCTCGCTCTGATACCAGTTTGTTATGATTACTATCAGATTAATCAATTAATTTACACACAAGAACAATAAACAAGAAAGACACAAAGATTTAACGTGGTTCGGTCGATGTGACCTACATCCACAAGGCGAGAAGAATTTCACTATGTCGTAAAGAGAGTACTCAAAGTCTGAGTCCTGTTACATCAGGAGAGCCCATCTATATAGCCTATTTGTCAGCTTATTCTATTTAATAATAATAAACCTATTTATTTATTGGTTGGCCACCCAATAAATAAAATACCCAATAAATAGAAATCAAGACAAAAATACTACATGTATGCTGTATAGTATTGTACAATTTATATACAAAGAAAGACCAAGATTAGCTCAGTGAATTTGGGTCATACTATAACAAAAATACACTAGCTGCTCTCTGTCTTTCCAAATTGTGAGAATAAACTCAAATTCTTACTATTGCTTTCGCTGCCTGAGGGTATTAATCAATTCTTTCCTCACTGTCAACATATATGAGAACATCAAGTCGACAGCACCTTCAATCCCTGTTTGCGCCTTCTCAATCGCCTCCAGTCTTCCCTGCAATTCTTTGGAGAAGTCAGCACCTTTACCATTAGCTATAGCTAAAACATGGCCTTTCACTGCATCATTGATTGCTTTCATTTCCTTCACAATTTCTTTGTTCTGGACTATCTTCTCATTAACAATCGAGTCAAGAGCAATTAGCGGAGACAAAACGTCTTTTTCAGCTGATTTCTTCATCTTCAAGTAGGGCTCAGCATCACTACATAACCCTGATGCCACTACACTGCATACCCATGATCCTATATTCTTTAAGACCAATAATGCTTCATGAAGAACCAACTCTTTTCTGTGAACACCCTTTCTTTTGCTCTCTCCGGCCACATTAATAACTTTCAGGTCATTACCAAAATTTTTGTAAATAATCCTAGTTAATGGCTTAAATTCGACAGAAGTATTCTGATTGACGCTTAAGGCATGAGACAACAAAACACGGGCATGACTTAGTTGAGACAAAGCAGAGCTTATTGAATTTAACGAATCCAACAAGGTCAAGCTGTAACTAAGATACTCCTCCATGCTCGAAACCTCCCACTGAGTCATGGGATAATCTATCTCAACCACTAACTTTGCAAAAGCTGATCTGTTAATAACCGGTAAAACCTCAAAACATTCTTGGAGCCATTTGATGGATAAGAATTATGGTCCAGGGTCTGAATTCAAGATGAGCTTTGCCAATGAATTCGATACCTCTGACCGAAAAGCTTGCAAGGAAACCAAGAAAGCCTCAGACGGATGATGGTTGTGGTGGTGATGGAAGGCCAGTTTGTGAACCAGGAATACCATTTCAAAATAAGATGAACAAGTGAGTTTCTGCTGGCGAGGTTTGTAAAAGTTTGAAAACTACTAGCTTGTTATAAAAAGGAATGCTTTATGCAAGTTTGTGTGTGTAATTGAATAACTTGGTGCTGGTTGTTTATATAGGAGTTTGAATACCAGCAGACTGTTTATTCAAGCAACTGCAGGGTGGGGGGTTAGTCAAATGTTCTTATCCTGGTTTCAGCAAATTGTTTAGAAGTGGTGTCATTACACACGCATTTGGAGACAAAGTGGATCTACTGGCTGGTGCTTGCTGCTAAAGTTATGGATTAATAAAATGAATCCAGGGGAGGGATAAAGGAAACTGTTTTAGTCAGTAGGGACGTCGTGTTTGATGAAGCCAAGAGCTGGCCGTGGGACTCTCAGCTACAGGGCAGTACACATGTACATGCTCATAGTACTTTCAGTTTAGTTGGATTGGAAGCTGAAGCAATATTCACGGATATGGGTAATAATTCTGGGGGAGGTGAATTACAGTCAACACCACCGCGTACACCTGGGAGTACTCTTACAAGAAGTTCATGTAATTCTGCAGGGAGCTCTGGAAACTCCACAAAGACCTAGATGAGTCCGCAAATTTTAGTGGAGAGTGAATCAGAGTCACCGACTAGTAAGCCTAAGCAAATGAGACTCCTCAGTGACATATACAATGAGGCACCAGAAGTTGAGTTGATAGATGATGAGCTAATGATGATCACAATTGATGAACCAACCACTTATAAGCAAGCTGCAGAAAAGGAGGAATAAAGAAAGGCGATGAAAACAGAAATAGATGCTATTGAACACAACAAGACATGGCAGTTGACTGAATTACCAGCTGGCCACAAAGCAATCGGATTGAAGTGGGTTTTCAAACTAAAAAAGGATGCTGATGGTAATATTGTAAAGCATAAAGCACGGTTAGTCGCAAAAGGTTGTGTACAACAACAGGGTGTGGTTTAGGAAGAAGCGTTTGCCCCGGTTACCAGACTTGAACAGTGAGACTCTCACTTGCACTAGCAGCGAAAAACGCCTGGGAAGTGCATCATTTGGATGTCAAATCGGCATTCCTTAATGGCGAGCTTCAGGAGGAGGTTTATGTAGTGCAACCAGAGGGTTTTCTGAAGAAGGGACAAGAGCACAAGGTGTATAAGCTGATAAAAGCGTTGTACGGCTTGCGTCAAGCACCCAGAGCATGGTACGCTCGTTTAAGCAAGTGTTTAGGAGAGTTGGTATTTGTTAAATGTCCTTATGAGCATGCTGTTTACACAAGGCGAGAGGGAGGAGAAGTTTTGGTGGTTGCAGTTTATGTAGACCATCTGTTGGTCACTGGAACTAGCGTCGAGAATATAAATAAATTTAAGAAAGAAATGAGCAGTGTTTTCGATATGAGTGACTTGGGAAAATTATCTTATTATCTGTGGATGGAGGTTAATCAGAGAGATGGACACATTGAACTCAGGCAGACTGCTTATGCAAAGAAAGTAATAGAAATGGCTGTAATGACAGGTTGCTTACTATTTTTCTTGCTTAATTTCATATTTTTACAGGGCGATTAAACTCATTTGAAATCTCTCGTTTTTCTTTAATTCCCTCTATTCTCACCAAACATTTCAGACCCCACTTTAATTTAGTTAAAAAAGCTCTCTCCAGAACAGACTGCCTGGAGTTTGCTTTGGTAATAAAGCCGATTTTAATGTGTATTTATCGTATTTTATGTATATATAAAGTACCAAGACTTGATAGGTATTTAATTTTTCCAAAAAAATGTTTTACTCTAAATTTTTGTACTTTTAGAAGATATACATATACATTTTCCTCCTGCAGTTCCTTGCAGAATATACAGTGATTGTGTACTTAAAACCTGCTTAACCATCTATCAAAATCCATGGCATATAAACAAGATAACAAAAATTAATATACAGAAGATATGAGCACTATAGTCTATAATTGCGTAAATTTTTATCATGTAGTTTGGTTCATCTAAATGTAAGACAACATTATGTACATTAATTCCTTTGTGGCTGAAAATTCTATTCTGAAATTGAAAAGGCTTAATGAAGCTGCCAGAATCGACGGCAATGTGAAGGAATTTCCCAAGGACATGTTAATCTAGAAACGAGCTCGTCTTTTCACGGAGTAGCCTTCTTTGGAGGGTGTTTTGCAGTTCTTGACCTGAGTATAGTCCTCGGTCACCTTCCGACTTTTCAGTGCCATGGTCCTGGTTCTGTTCAGGCAGAGGAGTCTCCTCCTGGACTGCTTTACCTTGTGCTTATTCTTGTAAGTCCTTTTGTATACAATAATACGTTGATCTTTCGGTGCCTTCACAGATTCTTCAGTTACAGGAGAATTGCCCCTTGATGTAGGCTCAATATCAGCAAGTCTCTTCCTCTTCAATGTGGCTTTGGTTCTCTCAGAGGATAAACAAATTGTGTGACTTCTTGATGATTTGCTAGGCGTTACATCAGCTGAAGTATATTGACTTAGGTTGGCACTGCAAGAAAGATTTGCCCCCAGCTTTGCAGCCCAGTCAGCGTTCCCAGGAAGGACCCTTCACTATCTAAAGCCGACTTGATTCTCTCCTTATCTTGTTCCGTGGCTTCCCTGAAGGATATTTCACTCCAAAAATGATCCTCCCCCATTTCATCAGCCATTAATTTTGTTTCAGCCAAAAACTTGGGATAATCTGCAAAATATGCATCGCTAAATATTATAAAAGGACTGGTAGCAGAGAAGGCACGAGTACTATCAAGTAGATTAATTTTAGAAATTTTGTTGTCATATATATGCACCAAATTGTAAAGGCAGTATGCATTTCATCGACAGATATAATACATTTTCCTCTCTATATGCTAATGAAGTTGTAAAAAAACCGAAAAGGAAACGTTACAGAGAATTGAGGGCAAAGCTGTGAGCACAAGATATCTCTCTACTGTAATTGAATACAAGTTTACAGCATATAACAGGGTTATATATAAAAATTGTGGTCTTAAGGTTTGGCTTGGGTTCTTGCATATTTTAACGTGGAAAATGGCAATTACTTTCATTTCCGGAATTTTTTGAAGGTGTCTGGTCCGCGTTTGCTTCGTTGCACAAACTATAAAGATCCATAAACATACTGACAAGAATAATTTTTTGAAGGTGTCTGGTCCTTCCGCTTTCGAGCTGCCAGGGCTGTTTACGGATCTTGATTGTTCTTGGAGCATCTTATTCATTGTTTACAGCATCGAAGAACAACATACTCTCCATTTGAATAAAAAAAATTCATCTGTAAAATAAAGATAAAACCAATGAAATCTATGTTCAATATCTAATTTTGATTTTGGTTCAATTTTAAATATAATTCAAAATTTTGAAGATTATGAAATTTAAGAATTTATGTATAATCACTTCTAATCATTTCAAAATGAAATAGATATCCATGATGTATGTGTGTATATAAGAATGCTTAAACTTATTTAGGCCATCAGTTACCAATTTAATATGTGGTTGAAAGTTATGTATATATCATTCATATCACGCAAGCAATTTATCACTTGTGAAAATAAGACATATATGGAATGTGAGCATAAAAGAAAGAGAAAAGAAGATAAGAGAGATGATGTGGAATGGAGGTGAAGAATATAAGGCTGATTTCTTTTATAGCTAGAGTGCTATGGAAGGATGTAGAATTATCTAGAAATTTCCCGAGTATGTGAGTGTTGGATACAAAGAAATATATATATATATGACACACAAATGTTACAAAATAAAAGGCTGGCAATTAGAATGATCTCGAGGGTTTCCTAAATAATAATTAAAATATGTTTTATTGCACTCAAACGCATTATGATTCTCTTCAATGCCCACTTAGCGAAGGCAAAGGAAATCGAATTACGAAAAAAATATGATAAAATAAAATTTAGTTTTGCATACATTCTAAAAAAGACCCTAAAGTCACATGTTCTTATCCACCGAAAAATCAGTAAACATGACCTTGGACAATGAATTAAGATAATAAATATAAAATTATAATATGCAATTGAAGAAACTGAGAATATATACCTACATAAAACCGAGAAAAGAAGATGTGTTATGAAACCCCAAAATCCAATTCATCTATTCAAAACCCTAAAATCCAATCAAACCAATCGGGTTACAAATTCAGCCGAGTCAAAACTAGGTCCCAAAGTTGTGATATTTCAATCCAGATCTAAGTTGGGACTCCAATAAAAGATAGTTCTTCAAGCTATCAATTGAATTGAGCTATGAACCGGACGGACTCGAAGTCATGTAAGATTGTGAGGGAGGTTAGGTGGAAGAGAGAAGGTAATAGAGGGAGGGTGAAAGGGATATGGTTATAGAGAGAGATGATGCGGGGATAGAAACTGTCGCCAGAGAAATGAAATGGTAAAATGGAAAATGCAGAAATTAAATTATTATTTGGTTATGTATGTGGGATGTTTTGTGTTGGGAAGACCGCATTTTATCTTTTAACAAAGCTGCAATAAGGTATAAATTATTTTAATAATTAATGTCGAAAAATATGATTTAACACGGCTCTTATATATATATATATATATATATATATATATATATATATATATATATATATATATAGAGTCCTACTCCAATAGAAACCAAATTAGCCTAAAAACTAAAAACCAGTTTCTGAACAGTTTTTTATCACTATTTTTAACTACAGAAATCACTAATTTGTACATAACATATCACTAATTTATATATACCATATCTCGCGGATATAAATATATATATACACATATATGCAACGTATATGACCATCATCTTCACCCAAATCGTAATAATGGACCTCTTACCACCATTACCAGACGTTTCTATGACTTGCCACCATTGTCTATCATCACTAATAGTCACATACACTTTTCATCATAACTTACAAAACTAACGACTACTTACCATCATCATACAACTTCTCTTGCGGCTTCCTACCGCCAAGAACCTTTATACGGATGAAATTGATCATCTATAATCGATTATCAATAGTTTAGATAAGTAGATTTTCTTAATTATGATAATAAAAATCGATGTTTACATATTGTATAAAAACAGTGATTAGTGCAGTATAAATTAGTGATACCCGTAGTTATAAATAGTGGTAGGGAAACTGGTTTCTAGTTTTTATTTTAAGAGTGGTTTCTATTTGATCATGAGCCTATATATATATATATATATATATATATATATATATAGGCCAACATTCCAGAGAGGGACTCCTTACATAGAGTTACATAGTGCGCCACTATAAATCAACAATTTTATTATAAATTCTGTTATAGAATACATATAAAACGTGATTCCAATATGAAATACTATAAAATAAATCTATTTTAAGTAATTTAACACTTAAAATTTGATTAAAAAAGTATATTTTCAAAACTGATTCTACAACAGAATAATTCTTGATGATTATTATTCTGTTATAGAATCATGTTGAGATATTGCATAATTTTAGATGATCTTTGGAATAAAAAAATTGTATAATTTCGTTTTCGGTTTAATAATCAAAATTTGCTATTATATTTCATAAAAAATATAATAGAATATATATTATGTATATATTTATAATGGTGTGCTACGTAACTCCATATAAGAGGGTATGCTATGGAGTGCCACCCTATATATATATATATATATATATATATATATATATATATAGGGGGCTTCTCCTTGAGGAACTAACTAAAATAGTAACCTAGGAACTCTTTTAACACTTAAGAAAATACACGGCGTGAAAATAGGAAGACACTTGAGTTAAAAAATAAGCTGCGTAAAAATAGGAATACACGTCCTTGTCTTTAAACCTAATTAAGTTCTGTACTAGACACGTACTCATATAAATAAAAGAAAAGATAGAATAAAAAATACATAAGATACCATGTCCTGTAATTTTTATACTCTATATTCCATGTTTGTAATATTTTATAATTTTTATGAGTTCTGTAATTAAATTTTCTGTGTGCTGTATATTTTTTATTAATATTTTGTAATTTTTATGTGTTCTGTTATTTAAATTTTCTATGTACGGTACATATTTTACCAATGTCCTGTATTTATTAATTACATTCTACTTGTATATGCTATATAATTATTTCTATATTTTTAATTATTTTATGTACCGTATATTATTTATTAATATTTTGTAATTTTTATATGTTCTGTAATTAAATTTTCTGTGTACTGTATCTTATTTATTAATATTTTGTAATTTTTATGTGTTCTGTTATTTGAATTTTCTATGTACTGTACATATTTTACCAGTGTTCTATATTTATTAATTACATCCTACTTGTATATGTTATATAATTATTTTCATAACTTTTAAAAATGTTTTATATAATTTTTGATGTATTTTAATATAGTTAGTATAATTTAAAAGCACACCTAAAAAATTAAAAATATGGATCATCAAAAATATGATATTAAAATAGAACGAATTTAAATATTAAAAACACGCGGCATAAAAGGAGGGCACTTACTTTTTTTTAAACCTAATCACATGTTCTGTAGACACATTCCATCAGTTCTGTAACATGTATCAAATAAAATATACTCAAATCTATAAGTATAAATAATTAATACAGTACATAAAATACATAACATTAAAAATTGAAGAACAAAAAAATACAATGTCCTGTATTTACTTATAGTTTTTAGTTTTCTCACTTATTCTGTATTTCATTTGTTTATATATAATATGAACTTTTTTATTTGTGTAATTTTTAATTTTTATTTTATCGCATGTTCTGTATTTTATTTGTCATATATTTCAATTTTTGATGTTTTTTCTTTCATTTATAATTTTTATATATTTATAATTTTTTTCTATGAAATATGTAATATGATTTTTAAACATAGAAGATATTTTTCTAAATTTTGTAAAATATTATATATTAAATAAAGCAATTAAAATAATTTAAATACATTTCTTAAATTTTAAGTATGTCCAGCATAGTTTTTGATGTATTTTTAGTATTGATAGTATTTAAAAGTACTTTAATAAATTAAAAGCACGGATAAAAATATATAATAACAAAATAAAAATATAAAAAGAAATTGATAATATAAAATACAAAAACAAAATAAAAAAGCTTACACAAGTGGGGTACTGAAGGATTAATATTTACAGAACACAGGGGGCGCGCATGTACTAGCAGCAGTTACACAGCAGTTGCAAAAAAAAAATAGGGTATGTGTAGACTGTGTGGCTGAGATTGAAAGTTACTCGGTTACCAGGATGGGTGAGTTCCTCGATGAACCATACCCTATATATATATATATATATATGGTGAAAAGACATTTACCTCCCTCCTCTCTTCCTCCTCCATTAGTGTTTGTCCTTTTTCAATTAAATCGAGGGGCTTTCACTGGTTTTCTCTGATGGAAAGCCCCAAACCCTTCATTATCTATCTTTTACTCTCATTAATTTCTTTTCAATAAAACCCAATTTTTTAGGTATTTGTGTGTCTCTCCTCTTGGAGTGTATGTTTTGTCTCTGCTTTTGGAGTGTTTGTTATGTTTTTGTTTAGTCGTGATTGGGTTTTGAGAACGAGTTTATTGATATTTTTGGTGATCTAAAAAAACTGTATCGAATCTGGGACGGTGGTGATTATTGCAAGAGCTCACCTTTCACAACCAAAGATTGTTCATCATTCACGGGTTTACACTTTCGGCATGTCTATAGCTCGTATCTGGCATGTAGATAGTTGGGGTGACTTCGGCAGGTCTATAGCTGTTATTCGGCATGTAGATAGCTGTGGTGCCACTTTTCCGATCTCGATTTATGCGATTGGTGTTTCTGAACATTGGGCTAACAATAGTTTTTATGTGATATGGTCAATTGTGATGTTAGTGTATCCAGAGATTTTGGTGCCATTTGGATCGCTTGGGATGTCTTTGATTTCGTTTTTAGCTTCAAAAATTTTGAATGTGTTAAACGAAACAAATCATCTAATTGTTTTTAGTATGTTACTTGTTTTAGCACTGGGTTGTATCTACAGTTGAGGGTTTGTCCCCACTGTATTATATTCAAGTTAATGAAATCTTCTTGCATTTGTCAAAAAAAAAAAAAAACACATGAGTGATTGGTACAAGCTAGTGATGGTAAATCCCTTTATATTAAATATAACTAGTTTTTTTAATTATTCTATATATTAAATCTTGGTATAATATATGAAATAACAAACTAAATATCTAATATAATTTTCAAGACTATACAACAAACTAAACTGATATAAAACAAAATTGGTGTTAACATTTAAATTCAAACTTATATTAAAAAACATATCAAATCTACTTAGTTTTTAAGATAAATAGATATCATAGGTAATTATGGTTTTAAGATCCTTAACACACATCCTTAACCCAAAGTTTGAAATAGATAGTAATACATCTAATATCAAATTAAACCATTTCTTTGACTATATATATAACATTAAAATTTGGACCAAATTTTTATTTCGGATTGATTTCAAACATAAAAATAATTTTAATTCAAAAGGTGAGAAGAATATAGAATTCAATATATATGCACGACACCAAATATGGCCTATTGCAAACCTAACATGCATTTGTGTTGCATAAAATGTTGCAATAGGAAAATAAATTGCTACTCTATTGAAATATTTTCAAAGTGTTGTATAAAATAGAAAAGTGTTACAAACAAAATTGTCAAAAACAAAATTTCGACCAAACGTAATACTTTTTAAAGCGTTACAATATATAGTTTAGAATTTGGCTGAAAAATAGGCGGGGGCTTCAATTTTAATTGGGCGGGATACCAAAATTTGGTACCAAAATTTATTTACACAAAAGTTTTATTACACTTAAATTTTATTACACTCCCTCCTCTATCTCACACTGTCTCTCCAGCACTCTCTCATCTCTCTCGCGCGCATCTCACTCTCTCGTTCATCTCTCTCACTCACCTGTCTCGCTCGTCTCTCCAGCTCAACTTTGTGGCTCATCTCTCTCTCGCTCATCTCTCTCGCTCGTCTCTGCTTAGAAAACGTCTGTGGGAGCAAATTAGAGCTTCGATTTGAGGTAAAAACCCCAAATCTTTTTATATGTATATGTATGTTAGAAGCTAGATTCTGTTTGCATGTTTAAAATTTAGAGCAAATTAAGGCTTTTTTGTATGTTTATATATATGTCTGTGTAGGATTAGTAGTGATTTGTGGGTATTGTGACTTAATTAGGTTGAACCTAATTGTTAATTTATGGGTAAATTGGTAGTAATTTAAAATTTGTTCCTTTTGTATTAATCTTGTGGGTAAATTGATGTGGCAAATGATTTTGGTCTGATTTCAATTTGTGTCTTGTTCTGATTTTGTGTTAATTTTGTGACTAATTATATATAGGCAGGGGGTTTTGTGACTCTTTAATTTTGTATTTTGAATTGTATCCATATGTAATGCTCTGTTATTGTCTTGGTACTGTTGTTAATTTTTTGAACAATATTGATGTAGAAGAATGGATGTTGAAGGAAAGAAATGGTTGTCGTTTCCGAGGTATAGTGAAATATATAGGCAGGGGTTGTTAGATTTTGTTAGCAATGCATTTGAAAATCATGCCATAGGAAATGAGTTGAAGTGCCCTTGTAGGAAAAGATATTAATCGATTCTGGAGTGGTGCCACTGCTATATGTGACCATCTGATATGCAATGGACCTTCTCCACATTGTGTTGATTGGATTCATGAAGTCTCGATGCTTAGGACAGACCGTGTTGTTGAAGAGATGGAGACTGATCATATAGGTATGGGATTAGGAGATGATTTTGATGTGATGATACATAATACATATGGTCATATGACTAGTATTGGTGAAGATGGAATTAGAAAGGGATAAAATGATGATGCACAGAAATTTTATCGACTTGTAAAGGAGGGTGGACAACCTTTATATCCTAACTGTAAGAAATTTACTCAATTGAGTTTTATAGTTAGGCTTTACCAAGTAAAGTGCATTCATGGATTTAGTGAGGCGGTCTTTACTGCGTTACTTGAGTTGATAAAGGAGGTTTTTCCCGATGTAAATCTACCATCGTCTTTTAGTGTGGCAAAGGGTATGATTAAAGACTTAAGTCCTGGTTACCAAAAGATACATGCATGTCCAAATGACTGCATTCTCTTTTGGGCTGAAAATGAGAAGCTGGATAAGTGCACAAAGTGTGGAACATCAAGATGGAAATTATATGAACAGAAACTTAATTCAATTGAGAACATGGATATGTTAAAAGAATCTAAGATCCCAGCAAAAGTGATGAGATATTTTCCTTTAACGCAAAGGCTACAAAGAATGTTCATGAGCTCTGATTTCTCTAACTCAATGACATGGCATGCTTTAGCAAGGAAGAAGGATGGAAAGTTAAGGCATCCAGCTCATGGTGAAGGTTGGAAGTCAATGGATGCCAAATATCCTGAGTTTGCTGCAGAATTTCGAAATGTAAGGTTGGGCTTAGCATCGGATGGCTTTAACCCTTATCGATCAATGAACATTTCTCATAGCACCTGGCCAGTTGTCTTAGTAATTAATTATAACCTTCCACCCTGGTTAATCATGAAACCGGAAAATATTATTCTTTCAACCTTAATTCCTGGCCCGGTTGGAGTAGGTAATGAAATTGATGTATATATGCAGCCCTTACTTGCCGAGTTGAAAGAGTTATGGGGTGTTGGTGTTGAGACTTATGATGCAAGGTCTGATAGCACATTTAAGCTACATGCAAGTCTCCTTTGGACAATAAGTGATTTTCCCGGATATGCAATTTTATCAGTGTTGGGCCAGCTAAGCGAGCCTAACTCCATAATAGTACGATATTGTCCGCTTTGGGCCGAGCCCACACGGCTTTGTTTTTGGGCACCTCCCAAAAGGCCTCGTACTAATTGGAGTTGTTCTAGCTGCTTATATTCTAGTTTTATGCCCCTCCCACAACCGATGTGGGACAACTCCTAACAATCTCCCCCTTCACACATCGGGCTCGACACCTGTCGAATTCTGCCTCCTCACGTGTGATCGGGCTCCCCTTAAGCCCATACTAGAAGTCCGTCTGGCTATCTGGCTCCCCCTTGGCCCAAACTGGAAGGCCCACCTGCCTTATCCTTAAGCCCATTCTGGGTAGCCCATCTGCCTCTTCCTAGGCCCGTTCTGGAGCCCACTTGAGATTGTTACGGACCGTTCCAACCTGGCTCTAATACCACTTGTTGGGCCAGCTAAGCGAGCCTAACTCCACAATAGTACGATATTGTCCGCTTTGGGCCGAGCCCGCACGGCTTTGTTTTTGGGCTCCTCCCAAAAGGCCTCGTACTAATTGGAGTTATTCTAGCTGCTTATATTCTAGTTTTATGCCCCTCCCACAACCGATGTGGGACAACTCCTAACAATCAGAATGGAGTACGAAAGGTAAGCTGGCGTGTCCTTCATGCCACTATGAGACCTCATCAAATTATCTAAAACACAGTAGAAAGGTTGTCTATTTGAAGCACAAATTTAATGGAAAAGTGGAGGTTCTATCTGCTCCTGAAATGTTAACAGGAATGGAGGTATAGGAGTTGTTGTGTGGTTATGAGAATGATTTTGGGAAGAAACAGAAAAAGCAAAAGGGTTCTTCGTCAAACAGCCCTGGGAAGAAAAGATCCATTTTTTATGAGCTACCATATTGGAGTAGTAATATGGTCAGGCATAACCTTGATGTTATGCATATTGAGAAGAACCTTTGTGACAAAATTTTGGGGACTTTGTTAAATATTGGGGGTAAAACAAAAGATCACCTTAATGCTCGTATGGATATGGAACAAATGGGGATTAGAAAGATTCTCCATCCGATTAAATGCGGTGATAACAAAAAAGTTGAAATAAGAGCAGCAACTTTTGATATGACAAAAAAAGAGAAAGAGATTTTTTGTTCAGTCTTCATGAATGCGAAGTTTCCACATGGATCGGTATCTAATATTAGTCGTTTTGTTCACATGAAGGAGCGGAAGATAGTAGGTTACAAGAGTCATGATGCACATGTTATGCTTCAATATTTATTGCAATTTGAAGTGGTTAAAATACTGAAACCTGAGGTACCAATACCTTTGATGAGGTTAAGTGCATTCTTAAGGGGTATATGTGGGAAGGTCATCGAATTAGAAGATGTTGAAAAGTTGCAGAAGGAAATAATTGAAATACTTTGTGAGCTTGAAATGATATTTCCACCTGCATTTTTTGACATAATGGTTCACTTACCTATTCATTTATGCAAGGAACTCGAATTCGGTGGACCTGTGCATTTGAGGTGTATGTTTGGAGTCGAACGATACTTATGCAAACTAAAATCTTATGTTCGAAACAGGAGCAAACCAGAAGACTCTATAGCAAAAGGCTATATAGTAGATGAATGTTTGACATATTGTGCCAGATTTTTTAATGATGGAGGTGAAAATATAAATGATCCTCACAATGGCAACAACGCTGCAGGGTATCCTATTGGATCTGGTAAAAATAAAGACGCGAAATCTATACATTTAGAAGGAAAGATCTGGATCAAGGCTCATCGATACATATTATTCAATTGTGATAATGTGGATATCGAGATGCTAAAAGAGTAAGTTCTTATATATATACAAGAACCTAATATAAATTTGTTCTTAGAAGTCTTACAAGTAAGCTAACTGGTGATTATTTAATCCAGCGAACACCTTCAATTGGTTCAAAAAGATGCAAAGTCACAGAAGTTTAAAAGGGAATGGACGCATACAATTGAATTTCACAAGTGGTTAAAAGAGGTAGTTCGAGATAAAGAAAATATTTCAGTAGAATTGTCATGTTTGGCGAAAGGGCATGCAGCAAAGAGATTTTCTGGTTATGTGGTCAGTGGATATAGGTTTCACACCAAGCGTAGAGATCGTAGGTGTACGACACAAAATTCTGGTGTCTTTGTTACTGCCCTAACCACTAGTTTCGCTAGTGCAAAAGACCAAAACCCCATAGTAGGAGATGTAAGTTACTATGGTGCAATTGAGGACATCATTGAAGTCGACTACTGGGGAGAATTAACTGTTGTTCTTTTTAAGTGTTGTTGGTACAATAAAGGTAAGGAATGCTATGGCCTAACAAGAGTGAACTTTAACCAGTTATGTCATAAAGAAGATCCTTTCGTTCTCGCTACACAAGTCCAACAGGTCTTCTATATAGAAGATCCTACTGACAAAAACTTACATTTTGTTATCAAAAAATCTCCAAAGGATCAGTATTCTGAAGTGGAAGATGGGATGGGTTCAGTTGAAGATGTTGCAGACATAAGTTATGAGTTGCAAGGACAAGTACATGACGTTGATCATGTCATTAGTTGGTGCAGAGATGACATTCCGACAAAGCAATTACATGTTACACCTGATGATCCAGAGCAGAATAATGCTGAAATTTTCTAAAAAATGGAGAACTTGGTTCCTAGATAATTGTTGCACTTGTTTTTGTTGAAATCTTCAATGCTTGAAGACCTGATTAATTATTATTGTTGCACTTGATTTTGTTCAAATCTTCATTGCTTGAAGACCTGATTAATTATTATTGTTACTCATTTAGTATGTAATCACTTTGTTGTAATTTTGTATGCAATTAGTTATTCTCGCTTCAAGTTTACAGGATTGATGTTCATATTATTTTTCCAATATCAACTGTTTGTTGTTAATTAGTTTTGTTTTTTTTTTAATTTTCAGAATGGCGGAAAAAGATTACATTCTCAGGTTACATCATAAGGGACAGTTCACAAAAACTACATACATAGGTGACTACGAGCCCGGTGCACATTCTACTTTAGGAAAGCTGGAGTGATTCCGTTGCATCCCACATTGTGTTTGCCTCCACTGAAATTGGCAGTATAGATGTGATACTAGGTGGCAGCAGTCTTAATTCCCTAGCTATTTTTCCTTACGGTTTCACAATACTTCCTCATGGATCTTCATTGTTCACACAATTAAGGCTCCAGTGGCACTCTCTTGACCACGTCGTTCCGGGCACTGACCAAGGAAATTCCTGTGGACGCGCCGTACATTGTGAAGATGTCTCCACAGCAGTAGGATATCTCAGATGCAGTTGTCAAAATATTAAGAATGCATTTTGTGTAGTTGATGCTAATACCTCAACTTAAACTAGTGCCAGAAGAGAGTATTTGTGATGCCAGAATAAAGTTTCATCAGAAACTTGCAAGTCTATAGCTCATAGTCTGATGGAGTAATAGTTTAGGGAAGTAGGTAAGAAATTGAATTCTCATGTATGAGAAAATATTATCTGTATTCCAGAGGAACTTATAAGTACTTTTGAATATTCTGTCAAGATATTTTTGATAAATTAATTACTTTTATTTTCTACTGATATTCAGCATCACGGAAGGTATGAGTTCAATAAATTACCTACGCGGGCATACAAACATATTAATACAGAAGTTATGATACACTTCATTTCCAACCTGTATATCAAGTTTGTGTTTATATATAAATCTACAATGACTTGATACAAAGATTAGTTGGTGATGGTACAGAAATTTCACTTCATTTCGCTGACAATGAAGAATATGCTCCAAGAAAGATCAATACCCTCCTCCACATGGCTCTTCCAGTTTAAGTTATGCAATATTTGCCCATGGTATATCTTCTTTTTTGGGCTTTGAAATATATAATGTTTTTGGCACTAGTAAAATGGGAGCATATAAATTTAAATTAATTTTAAATCCCAATCAAGTACATAAATTTATATTTATGTCTCTTGTACTAGCAAATTTAAAATACTGAAAATTTTGATCATGTCAGTATTTGATATGTTTTAAGGCCTCTTATGAATGAAAACAACAAGGCTTCTAATTAATGGTGGCTGGCCTGGTGATGGAAGGCAAGTTTAAGTTTGTGAACCAAGAATATCATTTTAAAATAAAATTAACAACTGAGTTTTTGCTGAGGAGGTTGCAGGTATTGAAGTTCCAAAACTACTAGCTTGTTCTTGAATACAGAGTGTTTGATGTGCTGATTAGTGTTAGTAGAAGATATCAAGAAGGGATGCTTTATGTAAATGTGTGTATGTTAATGATCAAATGATTCACGGCTGATTATTTATAAATAAGTTTGAAACCAGCACAGTATGTTGATTATTATCCTCTTTGTTGCAAATTGGTTTGAAGTTCTTATATTTCAATTCAAGGATAAATATACATTAATATTACTAGCCTTTAACCCGTGCGAATATAGTTAGTAATTTATTATTTATAATTTAAATTTTAACATCATTTTATTAGTATTTTTGTATTAATGGATTGAATTTAAATTATATTATATTATTCAACTGACTATATATTAGTACATTTAATCCGAATTTAGTACACGTGGATTTAAAAATAAAAAAGTCGGAAAATTCAAATCTTTTCCAAAAATAGCCGATCGTGTAATACTTTTGAAAGATTCAGTAGTCTAATCAATCGAATTTCAAACGTAATTTTGTAATCTTGGTTTTTTTGACAACAATAACTTTTAAGATTAGAGTTAGAAAGAATTATATAATGGTTCATGTTTATATTGAAATAGAACACGTCAAAGTTAAAAAGAGTTATACGAAGGTTCTTGTTAAAATTTTATATTTATAATTTTATTTATAACATCATTATAATTTTTTTAATGAAATATTATATGATAATATATTGTTATGAGTGTTTTTAGTATTTGAAACTGTTTAACAATATAATACTAATAAACTCCACATTTGTAGACTTGTAGTACCAAAACGAGAGTACCAAATCAAAAAATATAACTAAAACCTTGGACTACAAATTATACCCATGTTGGCTTATTATAGTATAGTATAGTATAGATGTAATACATATCCTAGATTTATAATTATATTGTATTAACAAAGTCCAACCAATTTGTGATACTCATAATCTTTTTGGTTTCTTAACTCTTGTTTTAATAAAATAAGTCTTCGGAGTTTGCATATTCTAGAAAAAGATGTTTCATTGTTTGTTGGGATTTTAATCTCAAACTAGTTATTTTAATTTCCGTATTATTTATATTTTATTTGAGTCATTGTGAGCTGGCATTTTAGTAAGACTTGATTTACTTGTGTCTAGCTGATTTTTAGGATAATAAAGAATAAGCAGTAGTCATGGAGTCAGTTTAGGAAATAAGGTTGTCGTGTCCTTGATCAGTGGCTTTAGTTTCTGAGAGTCACATTATATATATTGTATTCAGTCTTTCTGCAATAAAATCAAGTCGTCGAGTTAGACAATATCTGTGTGATTTTGTTCCAGTTTTAAATACAAGCTTATTGATGATATAGTATTTACAACACTTAGCATCAGAGCGAGAACAATCTTGGTGTGTGTTAAAGAACTCGACAAATGGAGATGAATAAGAGTAAGAATGGATCAATAGGATTGAGTTATCCAATGCTGTCGAAGGAAAACTATACTGCCTGGTCGATGAAGATGAAAGTTTTCATGCAAGCGCAAGGCGTGTGGAGTGCAGTGGAGCAGACGGATCCAAAAGCGAGCGTTGAAGACAAAACAGACAAGGTTGCTCTGGCCATGATCTACCAGGGCATACCTGAGGAGGTGCTGTTGTCTTTGGCTGAAAAGAAAACAGCCAAAGAGGCTTGGGAGGCGATCAAAACCTTGTGTCAGGGAGCGGATCGAGTGAAGAAAGCACGAGTGCAAACACTGAAATCAGATTTCGAGTCTATGAACATGAAAGAAAGTGAACAATTAGATGATTTTTACATGAAACTGAACGCTCTTGTCACAAATATTCGTGCCTTGGGTGAAACTATGGAAGAGTCCTATGTGGTCAAAAAGTTACTTCGGGCAGTCCCACAAAGGTTTTTACAAATTACCTCGGCCATGGAACAATTTGGGAACTTGGAGAAAATGACAATTGAGGAGGCTATTGGTTCTTTGAAGGCACACGATGAAAGGACAAGAGAAAAGATGGAGTCAAAGGAGGGGCAACTTATGCTTACTGAGGATGAGTGGATCAAGAAAGAAAGAAATGACAAGAAACTTTTGTTGACCCAGGAAGAGTGGCTGAAGCGGTCGAACAAAGGAGGCCAAGATGGACCGTCAAGTTTCAGGAACAGAAACACTAGAGATAAGAGCAAGGTAAGATGCTACAACTGTCAAATCTATGGACATTATGCAGCCGATTGTCGAAAGCCAAATAGAAATAGAGATCAAAAACAGGAGGCAAATATGGCTGTGGTGGAAGATGATGAACCTGCTCTATTACTTGCAAAGTACGAGGGTAATGAGTCAGTCGAGATGAAGATTGAAGAGAAGGGTGTAACGCCTTCGTTGTTGATGATGAAGGATGCAGGAAGTGGTGAAACGAAAGTTTGGTATCTCGATAATGGGGCGAGTAACCACATGACTGGATTCAAATCTAAGTTCACTGAGTTAAATCAAAAGGTAACGGGTCAAGTTCGTTTTGGAGATGGATCATCAGTAAAAATTGAAGGCAAAGGGACAATCATGTTCATGTGCAAAAATGGAGAAGAACACGCACTTCATGATGTTTACTATATACCAAGCTTGAAGACTAATATAATCAGCATTGGGCAACTCTCTGAGGAAGGTAATAGAGTCATGATTCGAGGTCAATTTTTATGGGTGTACGATAAACAAGAGCGCCTGCTTATGAAAGTCAAGACGACCGAAAACAGACTCTACAGATTGTTAATTGAGACTTGTAACAACAAGTGTTTTATGACAAAGACGGATGAAGTTGCAAAACTGTGGCATGTGAGACTCGGCCATGTGAATTATCAGGCCTTAAATCTTATGTCTAAGAAAAATATGGTGATTGGAATGCCAAATATTGTCACACCAAAGAATGTATGCACCGGGTGTCTTATGTCCAAGCAAACGAGAAAACAGTTTCCAACAAAGGCAAGCTATACGGCGAAGGGAGTTTTGGATCTTGTTCACGGTGATTTGTGCGGGCCTATATCGCCTTCAACGGCAGGAGGTAATAAGTATATCTTTCTACTGGTTGATGATTATAGTCGATATATGTGGGTCTATTTTTTAAAGAGCAAAGATGAGGCTTTCAATGCTTTCAAGAAATTTCTAGCATTTGTTGAAACCAAGTCCGAAAGAAAGGTCAAAGTATTTAGAACTGATCGTGGAGGAGAATTCACTTCGAATGAATTCAAATTGTTTTGTGAAGAGTTGGGCATTCAAAGGCACTATACGGCCCCGTACACACCACAACAAAATGGTGTTGTTGAACGTCGAAATCGCACCGTTGTTGCTATGGCAAGAAGCTGCTTAAAAGAGATGGGTTTGCCATCTGTACTATGGGGTGAAGCAGTCAGACATTCAGTTTACGTCTTGAACAAGCTACCTACTCGTGCATTATCTGGACAGACTCCGTACGAAGTTTGGACTGGATACAAACCTCATGTGGACCACATACGGGTGTTTGGCTGTTTGTCTCATATGAAAATTCCAAGTAATCAACTCACTAAGTTGGATGATCGAAGTAGACAAGTGGTCAACTTGGGCAAAGAACCGGGAACGAAGGGCTACAGACTTTTGGATCCAAACACAAATCAAATATATGTTAGCCGAGATGTCACGTTTGAGGAAACAAAGTCTTGGCCTTGGAATGAATCTGAAGGAGAAACAAAAATTGGAGATTCAGCATTTGAAATTGAGGGACTAGAAGAAATGGATGAGGAGTATCAAACTCGAGCAGGGGAGCAATTTGGTGACAATGAAACAATACAAGGAAATGTGACACCTGTATCGGAGACACACCACTCTAGATTAAATGTTGCAGACTATGATGACAGTGTGGAACCGAGACGTATCAGAAATCTGGCAGACATATATGATGACAGTGAACGGGTGGAGCTTGACGAAGAACTCTATCTGATGGGAGTGGAAGAACCTTATGATTACAAGCAGGCTGTTACGGAGAAGGAATGGAAAATGGCTATGGAAAAGGAAATTGAATCAATCGAGAAAAATGGCACATGGAACCTGACCACACTACCAGCGGGACAAAAGGCCATAGGCTTGAAGTGGATTTTTAAATTGAAAAAGGATGCATATGGAAATATTATAAAACACAAAGCGAGACTTGTCGCTAAAGGGTATGCTCAAGAACATGGTGTGGATTTTGATGAGATTTTCGCCCCGGTTACTAGACTTGAAACCGTACGCTTACTTCTAGCATTGTCAGCGAAGAACAACTGGGAGGTTCACCACTTAGATGTCAAAACAGCCTTCCTCAACGGCGAATTAAATGAAGATGTGTATGTAAAACAACCAGAGGGCTTCGAGAAGTTGGGACAGGAACATATGGTGTACAAACTTGTAAAAGCCTTGTACGGATTACGCCAGGCTCCCAGGGCGTGGTATGCCAAATTAAATGCATGTTTGAAGAATCTTGGATTTACCAAATGCCCGTACGAGCACGCTGTATACACGAGAAAAGAAGGTGGGGAGAGTTTGATTATAGCAGTATATGTAGATGATCTCTTGGTTGCTGGTTCTGATAAAGCTCTAATCGAAAGATTTAAAGAACAGATGAGCTGCAATTTTGAAATGAGTAACTTGGGCAGGCTAAGCTATTATCTTGGGATTGAGGTGAACCAGAATGAAGAGTATATAGAGCTAAGGCAGACTGGGTATGCTCGTAAGATTCTTGAAAAAGCAGGGATGGGAAACTGCAATCCCACCAAATATCCAATGGACCCAAAGGAAATGTTGACTAAAGATGAGGGGGGAACAATGATAGACGCAACTCAGTACAAGAGCTTGATTGGTGGACTACGCTACTTGGTACACACACGCCCTGACATTGCATACTCGGTAGGTATCGTGAGTCGATATATGGAGCGACCAACAAAGGTTCATATGAATGCTGTCAAACGCATTTTAAGGTACATTAAAGGTACTTTGCAGTATGGTCTGATTTACTCTAAGGAGAAGGAAGGCAATGTTCTGATTGGCTACTCGGACAGCGACTTAGGAGGTGATTTGGACGATAGAAAGAGCACTGGAGGCGTTGTATTTTATTTGGACGAGAGCATTATCACCTGGGTTTCACAGAAACAGCGATGTGTGGCATTGTCATCATGTGAGGCAGAATTTATGGCTGCGACTTCTGCTGCTTGTCAAGGAATCTGGCTCCGTAATGTGTTGACTCAGATAACAGGTGAAGATATGGGTCCAGTGACACTGTGTATTGACAATAGGTCTGCAATTGATCTGGCCAAGAACCCTGTATTTCATGGCAGGAGCAAGCATATTGATATAAGGTTTCACTTTATTCGTGAATGTGTCGAGCGTGGTGAGGTAGTCCTGAAGCATGTTCCAAGTCAAGAGCAAAGAGCAGATGTTTTGACAAAGGCACTGGCAACTGTTAAATTTGAGAGGATGAGGAAGCTACTAGGTGTTGAGAATCTCGTCAGACAAGTTTGAGCTTAAGGGGGAATATGTTGGGATTTTAATCTCAAACTAGTTATTTTAATTCCGTATTATTTATATTTTATTTGAGTCATTGTGAGCTGGCATTTTAGTAAGACTTGATTTACTTGTGTCTAGCTGATTTTTAGGATAATAAAGAATAAGCAGTAGTCATGGCCGAGTCAGTTTAGGAAATAAGGTTGTCGTGTCCTTGATCAGTGGCTTTAGTTTCTGAGAGTCACATTATATATATTGTATTCAGTCTTTCTGCAATAAAATCAAGTCGTCGAGTTAGACAATATCTGTGTGATTTTGTTCCAGTTTTAAATACAAGCTTATTGATGATATAGTATTTACAACATTGTTTCCCTTTTGTTTCATTGATGGTCCTTTTACTATGACACTATCTTCAGGTTAAGGAGCTACACAGTTGTTTGCTGACAAGTTTTATATCAGTATCAAGCTATATTGTGTACTTTGGAAAAGAAACTTTTACTGTAAATTTATGGCGGCGAAAGTCAAGAAACTGGAGGTGAAGGCATGGCTGAGAACGGACATTGCAACTAAGGTACTCTATGTTATGCGGGGAAATGAGCATAATTTGGTTGTATCCATATTTTCATTTGCACAAAGAGAACCAGAGAAGAAAAATGTTGTATAAGAACCCCTATTCGAATTTTAGAAAGTTGAATTCTTATGTGATTCCTGCCCTGGCTGGTTTGGGCATATTTTGTTCTGTTATACCATATTCCAGACATTGTGAAATATTTCAGACATGTCACTACATTACATTATAGGGCAAATTAATTTATAAGTCCTTGAACTATTGACGTTTTATTGTCTAGGTCCCTGAACTAAAGATTCCATATTTTAGGTCACTTAACTTTTCTATTTTCTGATCTAAGTCCTTCCGTCAAAAAGATTCTAACGGTGTTAACTAGGGTTCTTGAGTTTCATACAGATCAAAGCAATTTTGAAGGTGTTAGTGATATCCAAACTCAAAGTTCAAATAGTCAAATTGAAGCTTGAATCACTAGCGACACTTATATGACAACAATTTTCACAAATTAGATTTAATTTTAAAAAACCCCAAATTGGACCATAAATTTAGGGTTCTTTATCGAATTTAGTGACCTAAATTTAAAAAATTTTAAATTGAACATAATTTTTGAAAATTGGTGTCATATGAGTGTCGCCAGCGACTCAAGCTTCAATTTGACTACTTGAACTTTGAATTTGGATATCACTAACACCTTCAAAATTGCTTTGATCTGTATGAAACTCAAGAATCCTAGTTAACACCGTTAGAATCTTTTTGACGGAAGGACTTAGATCAGAAAACAAAACAGTTAAGTGACCTGAAATACGGAATCTTTAGTTCAGGGACCTAGACAATAAAACGTCAATAGTTCAGGGACCTGCAATTTAATTTTCCCTACATTATATAACTACATTACATTATATTCTTCATATATGTATACTGTATACTATTGTACAATTTATATACAAAGAAAGACCAAGATTAGCTCAGTGAATTTGGGTCATACTATAACAAAAATTGTGAGAATAAACTCAAATTCTTGCTATTGCTTTCGCTGCCTGAGGGTATTAATCAATTCTTTCCTCACTGTCAACACATATGAGAACATCAAGTCGACAGTGCCTTCAATCCCTGTTTGCGCCTTCTCTGTAAAAGGCTAAACTTTCGGAATATGAGAGACACAAGAACATAGATAACTCCCATTAACTAAACTGAATACACAGCATTGCACATAAATATGCAGATTGAAATAGATAACTAACTAGACAAAGAAACTACCCTATTCTTAACTTACTAAATAAACTTCCAGTAACTGCCACATACTACTACATGCCTATCCTTTTATTTAACTGATAAGACATACACATGCTGCTTAATAATAGCTACTAATATTTGAATCAATTATCCAACACTCCCTCTTGATTCAAATGTACACACTCCTAACACTGATCTGAAGAACTGGTGTTTCGCAAGAGGAAGAGACTTTGTAAATATATCTGCTGCTTGCTCATTTGTGCCACAGAAGGACAACTGAATTTTTTCCTCAGCAACAAGCTGTCGTATGAAATGATGCTGAATATCCACATGCTTCGTCCTGCCATGAAAGCGAGGATTCCTTGTAATTTCTATAGCAGATCTGTTATCACAGAAAATCTGAGTTGCTCCATTTTGATCAAAATTAAAATCTGCAAGAAGATTCCGAAGCCACATAACTTGTCTTGCTGCTGCAGATGCTGCTGTATACTCAGCCTCACAAGTAGAAAGTGCTACTGTTTCTTGTTTCTTTGAGCTCCATGTCACCACTCCTGAACCAAAGCTAAAACAGTTTCCAGAAGTACTTTTGCGGTCATCTAAACATCCTGCCCAATCGCTGTCAGTGTAGCCAAACAACCTGCAATCTGATACATGGCAATACCACAGACCAAAATTAACTGTTCCTGCAACATAACGCAAGATTCTCTTCGCTGCACCAAGGTGTTGTTTTGTTGGACAATGCATATATCTTGACACAACATTAACAACAAAACAGATGTCAGGTCGTGTGTGTGTCAAATAATTCAGACCTCCGACGATGCTTCTAAACAGCCTTGCATCAGCATTCTTTGTTCCATCATCACACTTTAACTTCTCATTGGTATTCATAGGTGTTGCTGCTACTTCACAAGCACTCATATTAAATTTCTTCAACAAATCAGTAGCAAATTTTTTCTGACAAACAAAAATTTCTTCTTCATTTTGCTTCACTTCAAGACCCAAAAAATATTGAAGGAGACCCAAATCAGTCATCTCAAACTTAGCCATCATACTTGACCTGAACTCATTGATAATTGACTCGCAGGAACCCATATATATCATATCATCAACATATAAGCAAACCACCAGAAATTCTCCATCACTTCGACGTTTCATGTATAGTGTAGGTTCATTCTCACTTCTAATGAAACCGCTTTCATGAAAGAAGGCATCAATCTTGCTGTACCACGTACGAGGTGATTGCTTTAAGCCGTACAAGGCTTTAATCAACCTGTAAACTTTATCTTCGCTGCCAAAGATAACAAATCCCTCAGGTTGCGAGACATACACTTCCTCTTCCAAAGTACCATTCAAGAAGGCAGATTTAACATCAAATTGGTAGACTGGTAATTGTAATTGAGCAGCTAAAGCCAAAAGAACTCTTACTGTTTCAAATCGAGCAACAGGAGAATAAGTCTCGTCAAAATCAACACCTTGTACCTGTGAGTATCCTTTCGCCACGAGTCGAGCCTTTCTCTTCTGAATACTTCCATCAGCATTGTACTTTGTTCGAAAAACCCATTTTAAACCCACAATATTCTTGCCTTCTGGAGCATCAACCAACTCCCACATTGAATTCTTTTCAATGGCGTGTAACTCTTCATTCATAGCAGCTTGCCACTCAGGTACTGCTGCTGCTTCTTTATAACAGAGTGGGTCAGAAGCATACAATGCAAAGCTACATGAATTATAAATTTCTTGTAAGCTTCTGAATTTTGTTGATGTGTTTTCATCATCTCCATTGAAACTCTGATCCGATGCAGACCTGTTATTTGTGCTTGTTTCACCAGACTTGTTATTTGTGTTTATTTCACCCTCATCAAATAATGCAGGATTGTGTGCAGATGTGTTATCCTTTTCTATCTCCTTCCAATGATCCTCTTCATTAAAAATAACATTCCTACTAATCAAAAAATTTCCACTCACCGGGTTATACAAACGATATGCTTTAGATTGATCACAATATCCAATAAATATGCATTTATCAGATTTTTTATCAAGCTTGGAACGATCATTAACTAAAGCATATGCAACACAACCAAACACCTTTAAGTGGCTTACTTGAGGTTTTTTATGTTTCCAGGCTTCATATGGCGTTTGATTATACACAGCCCGAGTTGGAGAGATATTCATAAGATACACCGCTGTTGCAACTGCTTCTCCCCAAAACTTGTCTGACAACCCTTTTGCCTTCAGCATACTTCTGGCCATTTCTACTACAGTTCGTTTTTTTCGCTCTGCTAGTCCATTCTGCTCAGGTGAGTATGGTGCTGTGAGCTCTCGATGAATACCATGATCATCACAGAAATTGATAAACTCTTTCGACATAAATTCACCACCCCGGTCTGTTCTAAGGACTTGTATGCTTCCACCTTTTTTTTCAACAAGAGCCTTGAATTTCTTGAAATTTTCAAAGGTTTCAGATTTAAACCTTAAAAAATATACCCAGCTCATTCGAGTGTAATCATCAGTAAACATAAGAAAATACCGACTACCACCTAGTGTCTCTGTTTTCATCGGCCCACATAAATCTGCATGTACTAGTTCAAGAGCACATGAAGCCCTGTGGGACTTGCCTACAGGAAATGGTTGTCTAGCTTGCTTCCCGTAAATACACCCTTCACAGAACTCAAGTTCTGTAATTTTTGGTAAGCCATAAACCATTTCTTTTTTGCTCAGTAGCATCAACCCTTTAACATTTAAGTGACCATATCTAAGGTGCCATAACTGAGACTCATCATTCTTTTTGACAACTAGTGCTTTATATGACTGAACTTTAGAGACATCAAGAGGGAACATTCTGTTTTGAGTCATGTGAACATTTGCAATACAGTGACCAGATTTTTTATCAATCACAACACACATTTTACCATCAAATTCAATTTTGTAACCACTACATTCTGTTTTGAGTCATGTGAACATTTGCAATACAGTGACCAGATTTTTTATCAATCACAACACACATTTTACCATCAAATTCAATTTTGTAACCACTACACATCAATTGCCCAACACTAAGCAGATTATGAGCCAATTTGGGAACAAATTGTACATCATTAATTAACTTAACATCACCTTGTATTGTTTGAATGCCGATCGTGCCTTTTCCTTCAACTTGTATCAATTTATCATCTCCAAGTCTCACCACACTTTTCTGTGACTCGTCAAGATTTTTAAACAATTCTTTTGACCCAGACATATGATTGGAGCAGCCACTATCAAGAAACCATTCAGAGTTGCATTGTTGTGCTTTCGAAGTAGATGAGTGAGCCACAAATAACTTGTTTTCATTGTTATCACCATCAACATTTTCTGTGAAATTTGCCTGCCTTTGTTCATTTCTTTGTTTTGACCAACATTCCGCCTCCTTATGTCCATACTTTTTACAATAACGACATTCTCCAGAAAAATGAACACGAACTTGTCCTCTACCGAAACCTCGACCCCGGCCATGATAGCAACCTCGGCTTGTGCCTCTGCCTCTGCCTCGACCTCCAGAATTTTCAAGTTTCCCCTTGAAAGAAGATTCACCCTTAATTTGAAAAGCTTTCTCCTCCACTTTTTCTTCATACTTGTTATTCCTTTCTTCGTGGGCTAAGAGAGAACACATTAATTCATCAAATGTATATGTTGTGAGATCCTTGGACTCTTCAATTGCAACAACAATATGTTTGAACTCTCTATTCAGACTTCTTAGCACCTTACTAACAACCCTCTCATTATCAATTGTCTCACCATAAGACTTCATCTGATTTACAATCCCCGACACTCTTGACAAATAACTCTGTATTGTCTCTTTTTCTTTTTGATGTAAATTATCAAACTCAGAGCGGAGAGATTGCAACTTTACCGCTATTACCTTTCTATCACCAAGATATTCATGCTTGATGATATCCCATGCTTCTTTTGCTGTCTTGGCAGATGATATTCGTGGAAAGATCTCATCATCCACTGCCGTTTGGATGAAAAATAATGCTCTGGCATCACGTTTGCGATTGTCACGCAATCTCTGATCAGGTTCCACTGGTGGATCTTGAGGTGCTGGTTCTGTATAACCAGATTCTACAATATCCCACAACTCTTGGGATTTAAACATAGTTTGCATCTTGATACTCCAAAGATGATACTTCTCACCTTTAAATATAGGAATTAAAGGCTGAGAGGAAGGATTGACCCCGCTGCTTGCCATGAATTAACTTGTATTTTACTCACTGTGTTTCACTCAATTTATCTTCTCGTGTTTCTCTCAGAATTTACCTTTCCCCTGCTAATGGAGACAAGGCAGATCGAACCTGGTTGAGTTATTCTTTCTATAGCCTTTTAAAGCTCTGATACCATGTAAAAGGCTAAACTTTCAGAATATAAGAGACACAAGAACATAGATAACTCCCATTAACTAAACTGAATACACAGCATTGCACATAAATATGCAGATTGAAATAGATAACTAACTAGACAAAGAAACTACCCTATTCTTAACTTCCTAAATAAACTTCCAGTAACTGCCACATACTACTACATGCCTATCCTTTTATTTAACTGATAAGACATACACATGCTGCTTAATAATAGCTACTAATATTTGAATCAATTATCCAACATTCTCAATCGCCTCCAGTCTTCCCTGCAGTTCTTTGCAGAAGTCAGCACCTTTACCATTAGCTAAAACATGGCCTTTCACTGTATCATTGACTGCTTTCATTTCCTCCACAACTTCTTTGTTTTGGACTATCTTCTGGTTAACAATCGAGTCAAGAGCAATTAGCGGAGACAAAACGTATTTTTCAGCTGTATTTTTCATCTTCAAGTATGGCTCAGCATCACTGCATAACCCCTGATGCCACTACACTGCATACCCATGATCCGATATTCTTTAAAACCAATAATGCTTAATGAAGAACCAACTCTTTTCCGTGGACACCCTTTCTTTTGCTCTCTCTCTCACCACTCACGCACAAAAGAGGAGAATATTACGCATTTGATTTTTGCCGATCTTGTTCTCTTATTCAGCAAGGTGACATAGAATCTGTTAAACCCATTTACAGTGATATTTCTTTGTTCTCTGAGCTTTCAGGCCTATCTCCAAATCCACGAAAAGTCTATGCTTTTTTGGGCATACACCTGCTGTATTTCATTTGCAACTCAGTTAACTGGTTTTCAACATGCTACCCTTCCAATCAAATATCTTGGTCTGCCTCTGACCTCTTCAAGCCTAATGCTGTAATTTGTAGCTCTCTTTTAACAAGAATTTGCCAAATGGTATAGCACTGGACTTGTAAATTTTTGAGCCTTGCTGGTAGACTTCAACTTCTAAAAAGGGTCATGTTTGGCATATACAGTTACTGGAGTCTCTATCTCTTCCTGCCAAAAGGTATTTAAAGCGAGCCAAATCTCTTCTTGCTAACTTTTTATGGGGTGGCTCTATTCAAAACACTTCAATGCACAAGGTGTTTTGGGAGGAATGCTGTCTTCCGAAATCTGAAGGTGGTTTAGGTATTGTGGATCCTTTGTTATGGAACGATGCTGCTGTGCCTTTTCAATTATGGAGAATTATTCAACCTACTTTTCCCTCGCTCTGGGTAAAATGGATTCGTAAGTTGATATGCGTCCTAAATGGGTACAGTGCTCGACTATTTACCATTTCATTCGTTCTAATGCAACTCCCCTCCTGAGTGGTTGAGCATATTTTGGAATCAACTACTGTTCATTCCTATATGTTCTATTACTCTATGGTTGATGCTTAAAAACAGGTTACTTACTAATGATGGTATGCTCAGATTTGACATGGTTATTTAGGGATGTTAATTGTTTGCTCTGTCAAGGAATGCCTGAAACTTCTCAGCATTTGTTTATGGATTGCTCTTATACTACTATTCTGTTCGATGGTCTTTCATGGCCTATAACTAGAAGTTGGCATGATCTTTTATGTGGTCGGCATATTGTTGGTAATGTTCGGAAGGTGGAGAAGTTGGTCATTTATCTGGCTTACTCTGTCCTTTTTTATGCAGTATGGTCTGAAAGAAACTCTCCCATGTATCAGGTGGAAGCAAAATGGAAGTTTTCCCAGACATTGTTCTCTTGATTTCTAATATATACTTAACTTTAGCAAAAAAAATTGTAAACCTATCCTGGCATACTTTATTGGTCTCTCTCTCTTTAAAGCTATGGTTTTAATAACATAGCGTCAAAGGTAATGCCCATTGAGTGAAAAACAAGCTCAGCTAAGAGTTCACGAAGCCAAATTATCTCTAACCAATCAACAAACATAGCATGATATTCAGATTCAGTAAAAAATTTCAAAACATGATCGGGAAAAAATAAAAATTGTGGGGTGCAAAGTGTAAACCCCACATCTATTAACTTTAACGGTCAATTAAACGGAGAGTGGTCAAATGGGTGCAAAGCGACGCGCTTTTCAAACTCTAAGGTGCATACTGCCAAAAAAATTTATTTGTGACCAAATCGAAAAAGCACCTAAACATAAGGGGCGTGCAAAGTGTCAATCACTCTGATTTTTATCCACATGTATTTTGGATGACTCATACTCATGTTATCAATTGGATCGGCTCCCAACAATAACACGCACACGAGTGCCAAAATGAAGAACTTTTTGAAACAATAATACAAATCGGATACAAGTTTTGTTGTAAGAGTTAAAAAATATTTTTAATATGACAAAAAAGATCAAATGAACGGTTGCATGACCTTTTTCAAAAATGTTCATGACTTTGCTCGATGTTTATAAATAGACGAAATTATAATTTTTAAATATTTTGACTTCACTATGATTGTTAACCGGTATAAACATTATTATCGAGATTTAACAAAAAAAAGTAATTTATATAGAAAAATTACAAAATATACTACATAAATATTTTTTATTTTAAATTTCATGAAATACTCAAAATGATTCTAAAACCCCATTCCGTTTCGACAACAAGCATCAACCCAGGACCTCGTCTTCACCACTTAAAGATATGCAAAATGATTCTAAATTCCCCTCCATTTCGCAACAAATACCAACTCAGAACTCTCATCTTCACGGCCACTTAAATCTTTTACAGTGATTTTACTAAGTTTCTTGGCAAACCCATCTTCATGATCACCAGTTAATTCATGATCCAGAATTTGATCACCAAAATCAAGACTCTTAAACACTAGCTCTAGTTTTTCTTGCTTAATTTCATATTTTTACAGGGCGACTCATTTGAAAGCTCTCGTTTTTCTTTAATTCCCTCCATTCTCCCCAAACATTTCAAACCCCACTTTAATTTAGTTAAAAAAGCTCTCTCCAGAACAGACTGCCCGGAGTTTGCTTTGGTAATAAAGCGGATTTTTATTGTGTGTATTTATCGTATTTTATGTATATATAAAGTACCAAGACAGGATAGGTAATAAATTTAATTTTTCCAAAAAAATGTTTTGTTCTAAAATTTTGTATTTTTAGAAGATATACATATACATTTTCCTCCTGCAGTTCCTTGCATAATGTACAGCGATTGTGTACTTAAAACCTGCTTAACCATATATCAAAATACATGGCATATAAACAAGATAACAAAAATTAATATAAAGAAAATATGAGCACTATATATAGTCTATAATTGCATAAATTTTTATCATGTAGATTGGTTCATCTAAATGTAAGACAACATTATGTACATTCGTTTGTGGCTGAAAATTCTATTCTGAAATTGAAAAGGCTTAATGAAGCTGCCTGAATCAACGGCAACGTGAAGGAATTTCCAAGGACATGTTAAACTAGAAACGAGCTCGTCTTTTCACTGAGTAGCCTTCTTTGGAGGGTGTTTCGCAGTTCTTGACCTGAGTCTAGTCCTCGGTCCACCTTCCGACTTCTCAGTGCCATGGTCCTGGTTCTGTGCAGGCAGAGGAGTCTCCTCCTGGACTGCCATTACCTTGTGCTTATTCTTGTAAGTCCTTTTGTATACAATGATACGTTGATCTTTCAGTGCCTTCACAGATTCTTCAGCTACAGAAGAGTTGCCCCTTGATGTAGGCTCAATATCAGCAAGTCTCTTCCTCTTCAATGTGGCTTTGGTTCTCTCATAGGATAAACAAATTGTGTGACTTCTTGATGATTTGCTAGGCGTTACATCAGCTGAAGTATATTGACTTAGGTTGGCACTGCAAGAAAGATTTGCCCCCAGCTTTGCAGCCCAGTCAGCGTTCCCAGGAAAGGACCCTTCACTATCTAAAGCCGACTTGATTCTCTCCTTATCTTGTTCCGTGGCTTCCCTGAAAAATATTTCACTCCAAATATGATCTTCCCCCAGTTCATCAGCCAATAATTTTGTTTCAGCCAAAAACTTGGGAGATAATCTGCAAACTATGCATCGCTAAATATTATAAAAGGACTGGTAGCAGAGAAGGCACGAGTACTATCAAGTAGATTGATTTTAAAAATTTTGTTGCCATATATATGCACCAAATTGTAAAGGCAGTATGCATTTCATGGACAAATATAATGCATTTTACTCTCTGTATGCTAATGAAGTTGCCAAAAAAACCGTAAAGGAAACGTTACTGAGAAATGAGAGCAAAGTTGTGAGCACAGGCTATCTCTCTACTGTAATTGAATACAAATTTACAGCAGATAACAGGGTTATATATAAAAATTGCGGTCTTAAGGTCTGGCTTGGGTTCTTGCATATTTTAACGTGGGAAATGGCAATTAGTTTCATTTCCGGAATTTTTTGAAGGTGTCTGGTCCGTGTTTGCTTCGTTGCACAAACTATAAAGATCCATAACTATACTGACAAGAAAAATCTCACTATTTAGTAAAAAAAAAAAGGAATTATCTCATTAGACCAGACAACAGAATCACAAGTATTTACTTTAACTCACATAATTAAGTACTAATTATCAAAACTGATAATTTACCTGGATGACAAAAGAGTAACATATGCATGCCTCCAACCACATCCAGTTTCTGTTTCACTTCTAAAGCATGTTGAAGACAGAAGAGACATGCCATCGAGAGGAATCCTCATCAAGGTGGGATACTGGAGAAACTTATCTCGATCAGTTCAGAGTCGGAGGCATCCTCATAGGTCAAAGCTATAAGAGCAAGTGAGGATATATTCTCTGGGGGTTAATAATCAAGTGAGTCACCAAAGTGGACTCAATATATAACGTTGGTCACTAAATTCAAAACGGTGTCAAATCGGTTGCTTAAGTCAGTTATACATACATACATACATACATACATATATACATATATATAATAAAAAAATCCTTTAGCGTCGGCATTTGGTAAAATATAATCGACACAAAAAGGTGTAACTTTTATTTTTAAGCGAACTTTAGGCAATGGCATTCTACAAACCCGATGCCATAAGTCAACCCTTTAGCGTCGTTTTTTTTCTGCAACCTGACGCTATAGGCCAATCCTTTAGCGTCGGTTAACAAGTCTTTTGCATCGCAGTTTAGCCGTGATAAAATAGACTTTAAGCGTCGGCTTTTTAACCGACGCAAGAAAAACATACCTATAAAATTTCCACCAACGAACTGCAAGGACTGTTTATTGATCTTGATTGTTCTTGGAGCATCTTCTTCATTGTTTAATGCATTGAAGAACAACATACTCTCCATTTGAATAAAAAAATTCATCTGTAAAATAAAGATAAAATCAATGAAATTAATGTTATATATCTAATTTTGATTTTGGTTCAATTTTAAATATAATTCAAAATTTTGAAGATGATGAAATTTAAGAATTTATGTATAATCACTTCTAATCATATCAAAATGAAATAGATATCCATGGTGTATGTGTGTATATAAGAATGCTTAAAAAACTTATTTAGGCCATCACTTACCAATTTAATATGTGGTTGAAAGTTACGTATATACTATTAATATCACGCAAACAATTTATCACTTGTGAAAATAAGACATGTATGGAATGTGAGCATAAAAGAAAGAGAAAAGAAGATAAGAGAGATGATGTGGAATGAAGGTGAAGAATATAAGACTGGTTTCTTTTATAACTAGAGTGCTATGCAAGGATGTAGAATTATCTAGAAATTTCCCGAGTATGTGAGTGTTGGATATAAAGAAATATATATGACACACAAATGTTACAAAATAAAACGCTGGCAATTAGAATGACCTCGAGTGTTTCCTAAATAAAAATTAAAATATGTTTTATTTCACTCAAACGCATTATGATTCTCTTTAATGCACACTTAGCGAAGGCAAAGAAAACCGAATTGCGAAAAAAAATATGATAAAATAAAATTTAGTTTTGCATACATTCTAAAAAAGACCCTAAAGTCACATGTTTTCATCCACCAAAAAAAAAGTAAAACATGACCTTGGACAATAAATTAAGATAATAAATGTAAAATTATAACATGCAATTGAAGAAACTGAGAATATATACTTACATAAACCGAGAAAGGAAGATGTGTTATGAAACCCCAAAATCCAATTCATCTATTCAAAACCCTAAAATCCAATCAAACCAATCGGGTTACAAATTCAGCTGAGTCAAAGCTAGGTCCCAAAGTTGTGATTTTTCAATCCAGATCTAAGTTGGGACTCCAATAAAGGATAGTTATTCAAGCTACCAATTGAATTGAACTATAAACGGGACGGACTCGAAGTCATGTAAGATTGTGAGGGAGGTTAGGTGGAAGAGAGAGGGTAATAGAGGGAGGGTGAAAGGGATATGGTTATAGAGAGAGATGATGCGGGGATAGAAAGTATCGGGAGAGAAATGGGAAGATAGATAATGCAGAAATTAAATTATTATTTCATTATGTATGTGGGAAGTTTTGTGTTGGGGAGATGGTATTTTATCTTTTAACAAAGCTGCAATAAGGTATCAAATTGTTTTAATAATTAATGTCGAAAAATATGATTTAACACGGCTCTTATAAATAGTTATATATATATGGTGAAAATACATTTAACATGAGTGATTTGTACAAGCTAGTGATGGTAAATCCATTTATATTAAATATAACTTGTTTATTCAATTATTCTATATATTGAATCTTGGTATGATATATGAAATAACAAACCAAATATCTAATATAATTATTAAGACTATACAACAAACTAAACTGATATAAAACAAAATTGGTGTTAACATTTAAATTCAAACTTATATTCAAAAACATATCAAATCTACGTAGTTTTTAAGATAAATACATATCATAGGTAATTATGATTTTAAGTTCCTTAACACACATCCTTAACCCAAAGTTTGAAATAGATAGTAATACATTAGAAGTGATTCGAAACACCATGGCTATCTATTTTGTTTTTATTTGATTAGAAGTGATTATACATAAATTCTTGAATTTCATCATCTTCAAAATTTTGAATTATATTTAAAATTGAACCAAAAATCAAAATTAGATATAGAACATAGATTTCACTGGTATTATCCTTATTTTATAGATGATTTTTTTTATTCAAATGGAGTATATGTTCTTCTTCCATGTAGTAAACAATGAAGAAGATGCTCCAAGAACATTAGATGTATTACTATATATTTCAAACTTTGGGTTAAGGATCTGTGTTTAGGATCTTAAAACCATAATTACCTATGACATGTATTTAGCTTAAAAATTATGTAGATTTAATATGTTTTTGAATATAAGTTTGAATTTAAATGTTAACACCAATTTAGTTTTATATCGGTTTAGTTTCTTGTATAGTCTGAATATTGATATTAAATATTTGGTTTGTTATTTCATATGTTATACTAAGATTCAGTGTATAGAATAATTAAAAAAACTAGTTATATTTAATATAAAGGGGTTTACCATCACTTGTACAAATTAGGGGTGACCAAAAAACTGAACAGATCTGAAACCGAAACTGCTAAAAATCGTTAAAACCCGAACCATATAAAACCGAACTGAAAACCGAAACCTGAAATATTAAAAACCGAATCTGAAACCGATTATTCGGTTCCGGTTATAGCTAGGAACCGATCCAGAGAAAACCGAACCGATCCGATTTTTCGATGTACTAAACAAAGAAGAAGATGCTCCAAGAACACTTCACCCTAGAATTACCCTGGAGTGCTGATCAGGCGATTCAGCGGTTGGGAAGAACTCACCGTTCAAATCAAGCTTCTGCACCAAAGTATAGGTATAAAATATATCTCTTTTGTAAACATTCATGTAGTTAGCAGTAATTAATGACTTCTCATACTAATCTTCACTTCTTTTGTTTTGTAGCCATTGATGAATGGAACAGTTAAATATGATGCGTTTCATGTGCTTTCACTGGAGGGTGACTGGGGTCTTACAATATTAAAAGTTCCAGACAAGATTCAAGTAAGTCTACATGGTTTACATAGGTGGTATTGATGAACTTAGTAATGACTGCTGGACCCCACAACAAGCATGACACCGGAAGCATCAATTGTTGCTCCCTTGTGAAGGTTTTCAAGCTTTTTGAGAGGACAACTACATCAATTTATTACAAGAATCGAATATTAGATGGAGAAGTTGAGGATTTTGATAAAGATGAAGCAAACAGAGATGGAGATTGTAGGTGATAATAAACATATTTTTAAGTTGATAGTAAATATATAATACAGAAGTTATAATACACTTCATTTCCAACCTTTATATCAAGTTGGTGTTTATATATAAATCTACAATGACTTGATACAAAGATTAGTTAGTGATGGTACAGAAATTTCACTTCATTTCGCAGACAATGAAGAATATGCTCCAAGAAAGATCAATACCCTCCTCCACATGGCTCTTCTAGTTTAAGTTATGCAATATTTGCCCATGGTATATCTTCTTTTTTGGGCCTTGAAATATATAATGTTTTTGACACTAGTAAAATGGGAGTATATAAATTTGAATTAATTTTAAATCCCAATCAAGTACTAGCAAATTTAAAATATTAAAAAATTTGATCATGTCAGTATTTGATAATTAGTATGTTTTAAGAGCCTCTTATGAATGAAAACAACAACGCTTATGATGAATGGTAGTTGATGTGGTGAAGGAAGGCAAGTTTGTGAACCAAGAATATCATTTTAAAAAAAAATTAACAACTGAGATTTTGCTGAGGAGGTTGCACGTAGAAGTTCCAAAACTACTAGCTTATTCTGGTATACCGAGTGTTTGATGTGCTAATTAGTACTGTACAAGATATCAAGAAGGGATGCCTTATGTAAGTGTGTGTGTGTAGATGATCAAATGGTTCACGGCTGATTATTTATAAATAAGTCCCAGCGCAGTATGTTGATTATTATCCTCTTTGTTGCAAATTGGTTTGAAGTTCTTATATTTCAATTCAAGGATATATATACATTGATATTATATATGTAATACATATCTAGATTAATAATCAAATTATATTAACAAAGTCTAACCAATTTGTGATACTCATAATCTTTTTAGTTTCTCGACTTTTGTTTTAATACAGTAAGTCTTCGGAGTTTTCATATTCTAGAAAAAGATGTTTCATTGTTTCCCTCAGTCGAAAAAAGATGCTCTGAACTTTCACTAGCATTGCCACAAAGAAGGCGAGAAGGGTGTACGTCCATGCCGAATTCACACATTCTGTCTTTCTTGAGAACCCTGTTATGCAACCCAAACCAAAGACTGAGGGAATATTTAGAGATGGAGAATGAGGGAGCAGATGCTCGAGGTCGAATTACCATTCCCAACACACTGAATCTGTTCTGTGACATGTCACTTTTTTTCTAGTCTGCTTTTACTCTTAACAAAGTTGATACTTTATACTTTTTCTCTCCAACAAATTAATAAATACGTTTAACTCTTAATATCACTACATTACATTATATTCTGTATATATGTATACTGTATACAATTGTACAATTTCTATACAACGAAAGACCAAGATTAGCTCAGTGCATTTGAGTCATACTATAACAAAAATAGACTAGCAGCTCTGTCTTTCCAAATTGTGAGAATAAACTCAAATTCTTGCTATTGCTTTCACTGCCTGAGGGTATTAATCAATTCTTTCCTCACTGTCAACACATATGACAACATCAAGTCGACTGCACCTTCAATCCCTGTTTGCGCCTTCTCAATCGCCTCAAGTCTCCCCTGCAATTCTTTGGAGGAGTGATCAGCACCTTTACCATTAGCTATAGCTAAAACATGGCCTTTCACAGCATCATTGACTAATTTCATTTCCTTCACAATTTCTCTGTTTTCAACTATCTTATCATTAACAATCGAGTCAAGAGCAATTAGCGGAGACAAAACGTATTTTCCAGCTGATTTCTTCATCTTCAAGTATGGCTCAGCAACACTACATAAGCCTGATGCCACTACACTGCATACCCAGATCCAATATTCTTTAAAACCAATAATGCTTCATCAAGAACCAACTCTTTTCCGTGAACACTCTTTCTTTTGCTCTCTCCGGCCACATTATTAGCTTTCAGATCATTACCAAAATTTTTGTAAATAATCTTAGTTAGTGGCTTAAATTGGACCAAAGTATTCTCATTTACACTTAAAGCATGAGACAACAAAACACGGGCTTGACTTAGTTGAGACAAAGCAGAGCATATTGAATTTAACAATCCAACAAGCTCAAGCTGTAACCAAGATACTCCTCCATGCTCGAAACCTCCCATTGAGTCATGGGATTCCGACTCCCCCTACACAAAACATCCCACATACACAACGAAAAAACAATTTTATTCCGGCATTTTCTGTTTTCCCATATCTCTAGCAACGATTTCTCTACCCGCGTCATCTCTCATTATAACCATATCCTTCTTTGATATCCCTTTCATCTTCTCTCTCTAATCATCGCTCTTCCATCTAACCATCTAACCTCCCTCACAATCTTACATGCATGCCTCCATTTTGTCCAGTTTAAAGCTTAATTCAATTTGTAGCTTGAAGAACCAGCTTGAATTGGAGTCCCAACTTAGACCTAGATTGAAAAATTACAACTTTGGGACCTATCTTGGACCCGGCTAAATTTGTAACGCGATTAGATTTTAGGATTTCGAATAAATGAAACCGATTTTGGTGTTTCATAACACATCTTCTTTTCTCGATTTTATGTAGGTATATATTCTCAGTTTCTTCAATTACATGTTATAATTTTACAGCTGGTATTGTATCATGACTTTTAATGACAAATTTTGGGAGGATGATTTTGATGGATTTTATAGACTTTTAAGGACTCTCGTTGACTTCTTAAAGATTCCAAAAACAATTCATGACTCCCGAGACAATGACTTTTAAAAACTTTAACAGACTTTTTTTTTACAAATTCATGACTTTGAAATACTTTAATAGACTTTTTTAAAAAATCATAAATAGCCTATCTGAAACCCTCTCGATCTTCTGCTATACCCAAGTTGGGTGTATGTTCACAAATCTGGCGACTACAAAATCGAGTACAAGGTATTATTGTTGTATTATATATACAATGATATTGTAATACTGTTTACTGAATCATATTTATAAACATAAATGTTAATTGTGACCTTGTATCAGATTTTTGTATTCACTTTTGATACCATAAATTTACGGATTCTAGGGTTCGAGAATTATGTGTTTTTCACTCTTCATATTTAATAATGATGCAGAGCTATAAGAGCTATATCAGTAACCACTATTGTTATCATGCTATGTTTACATAATCTCTCTCTGTTTTGCAGCCCTTCCATTACTATAATATCTTATGTGTTTTTTATTTCACTTTGTGTTTTTTAATCTAGCTTTATTAATTTGTAGAAGATCAGCTACCCTCACCAAAGTTACTTATTAAAATGAACATAAATATGGATATGGAAAACCAAGAAGAGGAAGAAAAAGAGATGGCTGAAGAGGAAGAAAGGAAAGAACAACGACAGGAAATTTTAAAAACTTTGTTGACAGTACATGAAGAAGTGCTTCGTGTGCTCAATAAGCACACGGTAACCTTGTCTAATCAAAGCATCCCACGTTCACTAACTAGGCGACCTGTCAATTCAAGAGGATATGAATATATTCATGGTGTTTTAAATGAGGATCCTGAACACTTTCGAAAACTTTATAGGATGTATCCGCAAATTTTTCTTAAGCTATCCAAGATTATTAGAGAAAAAACACTTTTGAAAGATATCCTAGAATTTCCCTCGAACTCAGACCGGTTGCGCTTTTTATTAAGTGTTGGAGGGGGAGGAGCATCAAGATTAATAGATTCAGAAGGTTGGGCCAAAGGATCTTGAAAATCATCCGGTGTATAAGCTTCAGTATTATAATCATAAACCAAATCATCCAAAGGTTGATGTTTTTTACTTGCTTCATTGTCATAAGTTCTTGCATCAGTATCATCTCCTAGTCCAATGGCATTCTTTCCGATAGCAGTTCCATTTCCCACTGCAATTCTTAAATCATCATAATCTCCAAAAGTGTCCGTACGATAACTTTTGTGAGTAGGATGTACCTGATGAAAAACATTATGTTAGTATAATAATCATGTCAAAAGTTTGGAAAAAAAAACTCAATTTTTAATAAATTAATAAATAAATAAATAACCTTAAAATACTCCTCCCAAACTTCATCTGGAGCAGTAAATTTTTTTGTTATAGGATCCCATCCAAATCCAGAATTAAACAACATCAATTTTGAATAGTTGGTGTATCTAGCTTTAAACCACTTCAAACGACTAACATATTGGGGATGAGTTCTTTGACAACCAAGCTTTTCATTCAGAACAGGAAGAATCTTTTTCTCCACGGTAACCTTCGTGAATAAACCATTACTATCTCGCCAACCACGTTTTGCGGCATCAACCATGAGATTCAATAACTCATTACTTTCCTCAATTGTCCAAGTCTTATACCCAGCAGTTTTTCCTTTCGGATTGTCGTTCTCTTGACATGCATCGCCCATTTTTCTGTGCATATTGATACATATATGTGTATATGCAGAAAAAATAAAAAACAAGTAACATATACATATTATTATTAGCTGAAGCAAGTAGATCTATATATATCTAAAAACACATAATGATAATAGAGAATCATAATAGAGAAGAAAAGGAACCTTTTTCACAGAGGATGAATTAGGGAGACTTTTCGCAGAGGTTGAACCCTAGGTTGGAGCGACTGGTTAATTGAGGGAAGAAAAAGTCATGTCAAATCTTTTCAAGAATGGCCTGACAATTTTCTGAAAAAATATATGCAATTTTCTATAGAAAGTCATTAAAAGTCTATCAATTATATTTTTCCACCGAAGTCATTGATATATTGAATAACAACTGACTTTTAATAACTCTTTAAAAGTTGTAATTCAATACCTCAAACTTTGAAAGACTTTTTAAAAATCCTGATACAATACCTCTTTACTTTTAAGGAGTATTTAAAAGTCTTAATTGAATACACCAAGATTTTAAAAGTCAATAAAAGTCATTAAAAATCCTGATACAATACCAGCCCCTAATTGTTTAAGGTCATGTTTTACTGGTTTTTCAGTGGATGAGAACATGTGACTTTAGGGTTTTAGAATTTATGCAAAATTAAATTAGTATCACTTTTTTTTCGTGATTCGGTTTCCTTTGCCTTCGCTAAGTGTGCATTAAAGAAAATTATAATGCGTTTGAGTGAAATAAAACTTATTTTTATTTACGATACACTTGAGGTCATTCTAATTGCCAGTTTTTTATTTTGTAACATTTGTGTGTCATATATATTTCTTTATACCCAACACTCACATACTCAAGAACTTTCTAGATAATTCGATATCCTTCCATAACACTCTATAAAAGAAACCAATCTAATATTATTCGTCGTCATTCCATACCATCATCTCTCTTATCTTCTTTTCTCTTTCTTTTACACTCACATTCCATATATGTCTCATCTTCGCAAGTGATTAAATTGTTTGCTTGATATGATCGAAAATCGATATATATACGTAACTTTCAACCACATATGATTGGTAAGTAATGGCCTAAATAAGTTTTTTAAGCATTCTTATATACACACGTACCCCATGGGTATCCATTTCATTTTGATATGATTGGAATTGATTATACATAAATTCTTGAATTTCATGATCTTCAAAATTTTGAATTCTATTTGAAATTGAACCAAAATCAAAATCGGATATAAAAAAGAGATTTCATTCGTATTATCTTTATTTTCTAGATGAATATCTTTATTGAAATAGAGAGTATGTTGTTCTTCGATGCAGTAAACAATGAAGATGATGCTCCAAGAAAAATCAAGATCCATAAACACCTCTTATGGTTCGAAGGTAAAAATTTATTGATTTTAGGGGTTACTATGGATGTTATGGTTGTCTTTATTTCATCATGTATCATGTACATATTGTAGCAGCCCAAAAGGGGAGAAATGTACCTTTGCCCATGGCTTGGAAGAGCTGCATGATTCACCACCCAATTGGGAAGAATTGGTGCATGCTAAAAGTAAACGGGCATCCGATAATTATCCAAAAACACCAGGTGGGATGATGCTTTGCAGGTTTTTTTTTGCTGGAAACCAATGCCCGTATGGAAAACCCTGCTCTTACCTACATGAAAGTCCAAAAGAAACTGAGATAGCAAGGGGGGAACCAGCCCATGGCTGGGGTTGGGTTGCAGCCAGGTCCATTTGGTTATTCCAGCAATGCAAACAGGAACAGACCAATTCAGCCTAATCATAGTCAAGCACAGCAGACTTGGAGGCCAAGACCCGCCAGTAGTTAAATACATATCATGTATCAAGTGTCTAAATTTATTGTACCATTATTGTAGTTCTTTGCACATGCCATGTGGTCTAAACGTGAAAATTTACAATTGAGTATCAGTTGAGAGAACTGTACAGATTATATACAATTTTTTACAAATTTAAGCAAATTATTTTAGTTGGCATTTTGAAATTTATAGCATTATAAATTTAATTAAAATCCCATTCTCATTCACAATTCACATCCCATTTGGTCCCCAGATGGCCGTGTACACTTAACCTCCCTTGGAATGCTTTTACCTTTAGTAAATTATTGCCACTTATGTGTCATTTATTTCTAGGTCTTGTTAAAATTATTTTACAAAAATTTGTAGTTGTTTCAAATATAAATATATAAAAAAATTTGTTTGTAGGTCTTGTACATATTTTATTTTATATTTTGTACTTATTTGTCTTCAGTGACCGGTCTTCTGATCAGCCTAGTTTTAAAACTAAATCCCTTAACCCTTTATCTCTGTTATACATAATTATTGGATTGTAAACGTTTCCACACTCTCTTTCACCCAGCCCAGGTGGATTCCAAATCCTCGTTCCGCCCCTGATGGCAAGGTCCCTGCTATGAATTTATCTGCGCCAATCATTAAAGCCGCCACCTGACCAATGTTGGAGATGAGAAATGATACTGGGATATGTGTTTGTTGTTTACCTTGGCGTCCTGGGAATATAAATATATAAAGGTGTTAAAATTAAACTACTAAAATGATAACTTCATATAAGACAAGATGAAAATATATATGTACAAGAGCCAATAAACTCCTGAGACTACATTTTATATCTTCTGCATAATAAAAAGATTACAAGAGTTTAAATAGAACTAAACAAACAAGGTGGTAGCGTGAAAACAGCAACCACTTCCTATTATTTCTCCAGTACTACACCTAACTTCCACGTACTAATCCTACGTACTGTTACTAATACACTGAACCAGGCTGACTTATTCAAACAAACAAAACATAACGTAAACATAAAATTTAGATTAAAATCCCAACAATCTCCCCCTTAATCTAAATTTTCCTGAAGAAATCCTCCGTATGGCTTTTAAACTGAGCCCGTATGGCTATTCTTCTGAGCCCGTATGGCTACTCTTCACAAGCCCGTATGGCTTTTAAACTTAACCCGTCTGGTTAGCCCGTCTGGCCTTTTGTTTGCCTGGCCCGTCTGGCCTTTTGTTTTGCCCGTCTGGCATCCTGTTCATCAGCCTGTTAACACCTACATGCATGCACACACTCCACACAAAGTCGACAGTTCCGACCATCCAAACCTCCTCCGGTTTCCCGGCCTTCACATATTGACACTCTCTGCACTCCTTTTAATACAACCCAAAAATAACCAAGTAAACATCGCTATTTCTGCCTCCAAGATTCTACCACATTCCAGTGCTACAACGTGAGTGTTATATATGGTGAATGGGCCTCTGCATCTTTAAACCCCTGTAAATGACAAACGATTCTTCTTGTCTGCTCCTCTGTTGATGCTTTTCTTGGGACTTCTTCCCGGCCTTCAGCTTCATCCCATGGAGCTTCTTCTCGAAATGAATCGTTATCCCTCCAAGGAACCGTGGGGAAGGCTGTTAAGCCTTGATACTCCCCCCGGCTCTGATACCATGTTAAAATTAAACTACTAAAATGATAACTTCATATAAGACAAGATGAAAATATATATGTACAAGAGCCAATAAACTCCTGAGACTACATTTTATATCTTCTGCATAATAAAAAGATTACAAGAGTTTAAATAGAACTAAACAAACAAGGTGGTAGCGTGAAAACAGCAACCACTTCCTATTATTTCTCCAGTACTACACCTAACTTCCACGTACTAATCCTACTGTTACTAATACACTGAACCAGGCTGACTTATTCAAATAAACAAAACATAACGTAAACATAAAATTTAGATTAAAATCCCAACAAAAGGCATATATATAAGGGAAGGCATGCAGAAGTTATATCAACAACTTTATGATGTTCAACTAGGCAAACTAGTTTAAGGCACATACTTCCTCAGCGCATGCTGCTGATGTTCTTGCTGCTTGGTTTCCTCTCCTCGATGTAAACTTCTCTCCCAGACAACTGTATTGGTGCCTAAAGAGCGGAAAATCAATTATTCAAAAGGGTGATTTATAGGAAAAATTACAGATCTCACTAAATAAATGGGAAATCAATGTATTGTTTTTTTTTTTAATGTTTTCTGAAGTTCACATCACATACAGCAGATGTAAACAGAAGGCTTTGGGATAACTAAAAACAGATGTACAGAGAAAGTTCAGGGATACATGTGCGATAGGACACTCTGAAGGCTAAAACCTTGTATAAAGATCAGGGAATATAAACTAGAAGCCGAATAATTGTTAAAAGCCACTACAACAGAAACGGTTAAAATTGACTGCCATTTCCGGTAAGTTTTAGTTATTTTTGACTGAATTCGGTCAATTTTAGTTATTTTTGACCCGAATAGCCGGTCAGTCATAGCTTAGTGGATTTTAGCTATCTCCGGTCAAAATTAGTTATTTTTGACCGAATAAATCTGACCAGTTAGTTTTGACCGCTTAATTTTGACTGCCTATTTTGACCGTTTTCGGTCATCTTTGTCTGCTATTTTCAAAGTTTGAATTTTCATGAAAATTCGAATCTCCCGCTTTTTTTAAATTTAATTTGACCGAATCGGTCAGATTTATTTTTTTGACCCCTTGTGTTCAGTCATATTTATAAATTTGACCGCTTATTTTATTTAGTCAATTTTATAATTTTGACTAAGGATTTGTAGTCAAATTTATAAATTTGACTGATGTTGGGGTAGTCAAATTTATAAATTTGACTGATATTGGGTAGTCAGAATTATATAAAATTGACTGATGTTGGGGGTCAGAATTATAATTTTGACGGTTTTCGTTCAAATATAATAAGTTTAATTCGACCGAAAGCAGCTAAATTTATTAAAAGTATTACCAAAAAAAACAGCATGACCTTGCTATACATGCTACTGCCACACCTGTAACCATATCTCAATAACCCAACCAATCTCAATCAAACTAGACTATGCAATAATAAGCTGCAAACTTGATCATTGATCATACACCAATCATATACAGAAGTTAAATATCCATTCACCAAGGTTAGGCTAACGACTTGCAACATTATATGCACATTTCTACTTTTGGATTTCAGTCTTAAAGTCAAAGTAAATTTCAAAAAGTTAGTCTCAAAAGATGAGTTAGTCCCTCATAAACCTTGTATCCATTACAAGGGAAACTGATCGGCTTCATCGTCCACGTCTTCATCATCATGGTTTCTTGAGATGTCGCCATTCATTGGAGCTTTTTCAATACTAGTACCCTGCAATTGAAATTATATTCATAAACACAGAAAAATAGCATTTTAAAAGTAAATGTTCACTGCAACTAAACTGAAGATCCCCCCCCCCCCCCCCCCGGCCGCCGTTTTATAACACACATATATGAATATTTTAATATATATTGTCAGAGAAGACATGCTAAATTTAGATAATAATAAATAACAAATTATTAATTTCAGTTCAGGTTCCGTCATTGCTTAGAAGCTGGATCAAACACCAACGGATTTGTCTACAGATTAATGGTTCCAACTTCCAACAGGAAAATCTAAGCACCGCATGAAATATACCATATGATTCTGCCATAGATAATGAACCAGTTGCTTTAGCTACATATGCAGATTGCAGCAAAATGAAACCTATGATTTTAATCTAAGAGCACAGATGATCAGCCTAAGCTTATGCTATTTCTGAGCACTCAACAAAAGAACCAGACATAATATACATAAGGAAAAAATACATTTATTGGACAATGAACAAGTCATATATATTATATATGAACTTTGTAGGCCAACTCAATGGAAACAAGTATCCGCAAGTACAAAGAAAAGCAACGAAGCATTTCTAATCAAAAAGACTTGCAGGTATAGAAAAAGAAAGTATGATGTAAAACATTACCTCTAAAATGATCTTATCGTTCAATTTGAGGGCATCCACAACAAAAGCCGTTTCCAAGCGCATATATTGACTCCAGGCTTCTTGCTGCATCGGATCAGCATGATTTGGAAAGGCCTCATCAGCTAGGCGATGCATCTGCTCATTTAAAAACGCGTGTGGCACCTCCCTCATCTCTAAAGAACGAACCATTTGATGTACCTCTGCTGAAACCCTCACGACGAGATCCACTAAATCATCAGACAATTGTGGTGAAGTAGAATTGGCTTTGGGCTGGGTGCTCGCCAACTTTGCTGCCTCATAGGCTCCAAGAACCTCTGTCACTGAATGTCGAGGGTAAAGGATAGGTTTTCCCTTTTTCGGAGGTCTCACTTGGACTATTAAGCTCACTGCCTTCCTTCGCTGATTTATTTTGAGAGTATTTGGTGATGGTGGAGGATCAGCCAACTCCTCATCCTCTGGTGGGGTTTCCGGTTGTGAAGCCAATGCCTTTTCCAGGTCTTCTTGAAAGTATCCAAATTCCTCGATTAATTAGCCACACACCTAAACTACTCGGCCATTTAAACAAACACACTAACTAAACAAAATCACAAAGCAATTAACAAAACTAATTCATAAATCAAACCAGATTAAGAGTCAACTCGCAGCATTTTTACAAACTAACAGAACATAATTTTTACAAACCCAGCCAACGACTTAGTGCGCGTCTCTAAACTCAGAAAAGAAAAACATAATTTGGTTTCACAAAACACAGAAGCAACTCAAAACTGAATCAGCCATGAACTACCCAACTCGTGACTTGGCGAAAAGGAACACCCAACAACAAACAACTCAGCGAAATACCAAACACAAAACTCAACGCAGATCACAGACATGGAAACGACTAGCGACTCAGAGATCAGTAGCAAATCGGAAATCAGAACTCGCAATTCAATCAGAACTCGCCATCGGTCAAAAAAAACTAATTGACTAAAATCGGTCAATTTTCTAATTCTTACCAATTTCGGTCAAAACGCATATTCAGCTATTTCTGAAACTTTTGGGGGGGCAAATTCCCGCGCGCGGAATGATTTTGGGCACACCCTATTTGACCGCGTTCGGTCAATTTTATAGTTTTGACCGAACCCAGTCAAAATTACATTTAACTTTTTTTGGAGACTTTGTGCGAGAAAATTCCCGCCTAGAAAATAATTTTGACCGCATGCATATTTGACTGATTTTGGTCAAATTTGATGACGTCATCGAATCAAGCTTTGGCGGGAAAGTTCCCTCCATTTTTTACGGAGCCCACCATTTAAAATTGACCGGATAAATTTGACCGATCCCTAATTTTGACCGCGTTCGGTCAAATATAAGAGCGGTCAAAATTATGCGGTCAATTTTAGCCTTGACTTGGTGAAATGCGAGTTTGACCTAAAATTGACTGCGTTCGGTCAAAAATAAGGCGGTCAAAAATAATCGGTCAAAAATACCCTGTTTTTCTTGTAGTGTTACTGGGTACTTATAAATTGGTTTAGTTGTAAGCATCTGTGTTTGGAGAGAGAAAAATGACTACAGAATTTGCAATAAGAAGCTAACCTTGTGATACTCAAGGGTATCTCATTGTTTTTCTAGAAGACCTATTGCACAATCCTAGCTATTTGCATATATAATTAGCCAGAAAGAAACCCGTTCTGTGTTGAAGATTCTTACTGTATGTATCTAAACGCTGAACGAAACTACGGTTGCAACTCTTTATTTTAATTCAGCACCGACAACTAGTATTCTATTATGTGCTGAGCGAGGAAGATCCACGCTTATTATTGTTTGCCGGATCCAGCTGAAAGTTACATAAATATATGGTCAGCTCACTTTTTAAACTCTAGATTATATTTTGAACCTTTTAATCAAGTAGATGATAATAAAAGACACCCCCACCCAACCAGCACCATAACAAACATATATATTTACTGAGCCCCTGTAAATTAACATGTATAAAATCCCTAAATCCCTAATTAACATATTAAAAATCAAAACCAAAATCCATCTTTACAGTAGGTCGAAAACACCAGATGCTGAGCACTTTCAAAAAGGTAGAAGCAAAATATAAGTATATACCAAAATATAATGGGTTAGATGACATCTTTACGGTGTGTTCTGTGTTGATAACTAATAGAGAGTGTTTGGTTCAATGACAAAATATATGCTAAATTAAACATGGGTCCAGGTCCTGGCATATGTATGCCAAGTACCAGTTATATACTAACATACAGGTCTGTCGGATGAATATGCGGCGGTCAGGATTATAAATAATTGAAAAAACTAGTTATATTTAATATAAAGGGGTTTACCATTACTTGTACAAATCGCTCATGTTGAATATCTTTCCATCGTAGTTACTTACAAGAGACGTGTTAAAACATATTTTTCGACATTAATTATTAAAACAATTTATATCTTATTACAACTTTGTTAAAAGATAAAATTCCATCTCCCACTACACAAAACATCCCACACACATAACGAAATAATAATTTAATTTCCGCATTTTCTGTTTCCCCATTTCTCTCGCGACAGTTTCTCTCCCCGCATCATCTCTCTTTATAACCATATCCAATTCACCACCCCTCTGTAACACTTTCTCTTCCATCTAACCATCTAATGTCCCTCACCATCTTACATGGCTTCGAGTAGCTCAATTCAATTGGTAGCTTGAATAACCATCCTTTATTGGAGTCCCAACTTAGACCTAGATTGAAAAATCACAACTTTGGGGCCTAGCTTGGACCCGGCTAAATTTGTAACCGGATTGGTTTGATTGGATTTTAGGGTTTTGAATAGATGAATTGGATGTTGGGGTTTCATAGCACATCTTCTTTTCTCGGTTTTATGTAGGTATATATTCTCAGTTTCTTCAATTGCATATTATAGTTTTACATTTATTATCTTAATTAATTGTCCAAGGTCATGTTTTACTGGTTTTTTGGTGGATGAGAACATGTGACTTTAGGGTCTTTTTTAGAATTTATGCAAAATTAAATTTGATTTTATCATATTTTTTTTCGTAATTTGCTTTCCTTTGCCTTCGCTAAGTGTGCTTTAAAGAGAATCATAATGCGTTTAAGTGAAATAAAACATATTTTAATTATTATTTAAGAAACACTTGATCGAGGTCATTCTAATTGTCGGTTTTTTATTTTGTAACACTTGTTTGTGATATGTATTTCTTTATACCTCACACTCACATACTCAAGAAAATTCTAGATAATTCTACATCCTTCCATACCAATCTATAAAAGAAACCAATGTCATATTCTTCGCCTTCATTTCATACCATCATCTCTCTATTTATCTTCTTCTCTCTTTCTTTTATGCTCACATTCCATATATGTCTCATTTTCGCAAGTGATTAAATTATTTGTCTGATATGATCGATATATACGTAACTTTCAACCACATATGAATTGGTAAGTAATGGCCTAAATATGTTTCTTAAGCATTCTTATATACGCACATACACCATAGATATCTATTTCATTTTGATTTGATTAGAAGTGATTATACATAAATTCTTGAATTTCATCATCTTCAAATTTTGAATTATATTTCGAATTGTACGAAAATCAAAATTAGAATAGAACATAGATTTTGTTGGTATTATCTTTATTTTATAGATGAATTTTTATTTAAATGGAGTATATGTTGTTCTTCGATGCAGTAAACAATGAAGAAGATGCTCCAAGAACACTTCATCCTAGAATTACCCGGGAGTGCTGATCACGCGATTCAGCGGTTGGGAAGAACTCACCGTTCAAATCAAGCTTCTGCACCAGAGTATAGGTAGAAAATATATCCCTTTTGTGGACATTCATGTAGTTAGCAGTAATTAATGACTTCTCATACTAATCTTCACTTCTTTTGTTTTGGAGCCATTGATGAATGGAACAGCTAAATATGCTGCGTTTCATGTGCTTTCACCGGAGGGTGATTGCATAATACTACATATATGTCACCTTAATTGTTCCATTCTTACCACTAGAACATATAATTGCGACTATTACTCAAACTTAAAATATTGCAGATGACTACGAGCCCGGTGCACATTCTACTTCAGGAAAGCTGCAGTGATTCTGTTGCATCCCACATTGTACGTGTTTGCCTCCACTGAAATTGGCAGTATAGATGTGATACTAGGTGGCAGCAGTCTTAATTCCCTAGCTTCCGGTTTCACAATACTTCCTCATGGATCTTCATTGTTCACACAATTAAGGCTCCAGTGGCACTCTCTTGACCGCGTCGTTCCAGGCACTGACCAAGGAAATTCGTGTGGGTACGCTGTAAATTGTGAAGATGTCTCCACAGCAGTAGGATATCTCAGATGCATCTGTCAAAATATTAAGAATGCATTTGCTGTAGTTGATGCTGATACCTCAACTTAAAGTAAAGCCAGAAGAGAGTATTTGTGATGCCAGAAGAAAGTTTCATCAGAAACTTGCAAGTCTATAGCTGATAGTCTGAGATGGGGAGTAATAGTATAGGGAAGTAGGTAAGAAATTGAATTCTCATGTATGAGAAAATATTATCTGTATTCCAGAGGAACTTATAAGCACTTTTGAATATTATCTGTATTTTGCAGACAATGAGGAATATGCTCCAAGAAAGATCAAAACCCTCCTCCACATGGCTCTCCTAGTTTAAGTTATATGCAATATTTGCCCATGGTATATCTTCTTTTTTGGGCCTTGAAATATATTATGTTTTCGACACTAGTAAAATGGGAGCATATAAATTTAAATTAATTTTAAATCCCAATCGAGTACATAAATTTAAATTTATGTCTCTTGTACTATCAAATTTAAAATATTAAAATTTTTGATCATGTCAGTATGAAAACCCTTCTGATGCATGGTGGTTGCTGTGGTGAATGGTGATGGAACGCAAGTTTGTGAACCAAGAATATCATTTTAAAATAAAATTAACAACTGAGTTTTTGCTGAGGAGGTTGCACGTAGAAGTTCCTAAACTACTAGCAGCTTGTTCTGGAATACAGTGTTTGATGTGCTGATTAGTACAAGATATCAAGAAGGGAGGCCTTATGTAAGTGTGTATATGTTGATGATCAAATGGTTAGCGGCTGATTATTTATAAATAAGTTTGAAACAAGCAGTATGGTTTGATTATAATCCTCTTTGTTGCAAATTGGTTTAAAGTTCTTAAATGTCAATTCAAGGATAAATATACATTAATATTATATATGTAGGGATAGGATCAAATAAAAACTTTTTTAAGTTACAAACTTACAAACTTTTTTTTATTCTCCCATCGTGTTAATCTTTAGTTATAGAAAGTATTCATGTTGAAAATTCTTGAAAAAATATCACAATTTTTAAAAATAACGCATAAATAAATCGAACATTCAACACATTTGTAACTGGGGTTCAACATCGGGTGTAGAACACTAGCTATCATTATGTTGAATATATCTATAAAGATACTTAAACTATACCTCTGGGGTTTGAGTGGGGTTTAGAAACATAAATATTAGTTATATAATACGTTTAACTTAGTTCTTACATTCAAAAATTAGTTTATGTACTTCTCCAATACAATTTTAATCGATGCTCAACAAAATATGTCAAAAAAATGTTGAACTCAAATTATATATGTGTTAAACGCAGAAAGTTTGTAAGTTTGTAAGTTTGTACCGGAACCCACCCCTATGTAGGGATACATGTCTAGATTTATAACTCAGTATGAGTCAAGTTCGTTGGAGTCCCCATTTATTTGGAGTCTTGGAGTCTACATATGTTCTCCACATAAAATATAGCTTAAAATATTTTAAGATATAGTATTATTTTTCGAATGATGTTCTACAAACATCATCATTACTTGAATCGAACCGGCCGAATGCTCACCCCTACCCATCATTCTCGTCTCCTTTTGTCATGGCCGACGGGATCGGAGGTGGGAAAAGTTGTTCCTCAGAACAAGGGGTGTGAGCATTGAATTCCAATGTCCTGTTCTACCTCACAAAGATGTGGTCTTCGTGTGTTCAAAGAACAGGCTTTCGCCCATATGGGCTCAGTTTGGATCTGTCTACACGAACCTCTAACATGTCCCCGGACTTCGATCGGACTAGCTCCATCAAAGTCCAACTCGGCCGATCTTCGGCATAATCCCTAGATCAGCTCGCTTGACTAGTCTGTTGGTTTGGACTTTATCCAAGGGTTTACAATGTTGGGCGTATTTCTGGTGTGAAATAAGGAAACCAAACTTACAACTTGTCAATGCACAAGTTTTATTTGACATTTTATAATTTTTTACATATTTAAATAATTTAATATGGAGTATAAGTTTATTTTGTTATAATAACAAATCATAAAATAAAATTTTAATTAATTCTGAAAAATTATAATATATTATGTTTTTATATTAGTAAAAATAACATAAAAATTAATTTTATTGGACTGCTGACATGATTTGATCCTTAAATCATTGTCAACAATTTAGTTACTCGAATATAAAATTTTATTCCAATAGAAGCTCATGGTTATGAACTATTTTACTGAGATATGATGACTATAACTCGTCATACTAACTACAAACCAAAAAACCAAAAAACTATTATTTATAATTTAATAATGTAATAAAGATGAGGAATCTATAAATAAGTTTCGGTGGCTTACCCACAAGTTTACAAATAGGTAAGGGAAGAGTGGGGGTTTTAAGATAAGGACAATGAAATAAATATGATTTTTATTCTATTTATTGTTGAGCCATCTACTTGTGATTTTGTCATCATATATTGAACAATATATGCATGAAATTCTGTCTTTTATTCTGGATCTTATTGCTTTTGGTCATTATTCATATCTCAATTGCTTACCATTTTGTGCTGCTTTTTTTGGTAATTATCACCTTGAAAGAGCTTCCAAGTTCAATTTCTTTTTAAATTAAAAATATGTTGTTCATATTCATGTGTTGCTTCTTGTTTGCTAGTTTTGGATATGTGTATGATAAATGTGATGTGCATTGAATATCTTTTATATTTCTATGTGCTCTAAGATTTTTCTAAAATGATGTTGTAGAAGTAATTTAAATTTTAATTACAAAAGTAAAAACAATACTCTTGATATGGAGGAAAGAATTGGTATTACAAATTTTTCATGTAATGAAATTTGAGGTTGTCGCGATTTCTACATAATATGGATCACAAAGTATCATACATATAGCACAAGGTGTTAGGCGTCAATATTTCTATATAACTCGACTTTATGCTTTATGATAATTAGTGTGCTAGATACACACAAATAGTATCATGGGTGTAGGTATTATCTTCAAAGAAAGAATGTCTTCACATGGGAGGAAAAATATATTATTTTGCATAGTAATGATAGAAAAATAAGATTTGTAAAGAGTATTCGAGGGAAAAAATATGTATATATAACACAATATTGAAGAGTATTGACTAATAAATATTAGTTGTCAATGTTGTGAGAAGATCAAATGTTCATGTCACAAAAATTAAAAAATATGGAATGAGTACATATAAATAAATGAAATATAAATAGATGAAACAAATATTTTTACATAATTTGATTTGGTTAAATTTTGTGATATACAACTAAATGGGGATCTTTTGACATCTATGGAGGAAAGAATTGAGATAACGGACTTTCTGCGTAATGAGATTGCCGAGTATTTTCATGTTTAGCATAATGTGTATTACATTGAATAAACTTTACATATGTGCCATGTATATAGGGTGTTAGATACATATAATATAGTTTGCCAAATGTCATATTTCAGGTATAATTCCATGTATAATGTGCGTTATAGAGTGTTAATTAAGCATCCATATCAAACCTAATATGACTATGTGTATAGAGCGGCTCGTTAAACCAATCTTATTATACCATATTTGATGTCAACTCAAATATCTTTACCATCAAGACCTATCTTTTATAATCATTATCTAAACATATAATTTTTATCCATATATATTTTGGATGACCCATACTCATGTTATCAATTGGATTGGCTCGAGGCTCCCTACAATAACACGCACACTAGTGCCTGTGAAAAATGAAGAACTTTTTGAAACAATAATACAAATGTGATACAAGTTTTGTTGTAAGAGTTAAAAAAAATAATTTTGATATGACAAAAAAGATCAATTGAACGGTTAGATGACCTTTTTCAAAAATGTTCAATATATTATGACTTTACTCGATGTTTATAAATAAACGAAATTATAATTATTAAATATTTTGACTTCACTACGATTGTTAACCGGTATAAACATTATTATCGAGATTTAACAAAAAAAGTATTTTATATAGAAAAATTACAAAATATACTACATAAATATTTTTTATTTTAAATTTCATGAAATACTCAAAATGATTCTAAAACCCCATTCCGTTTCAACAACAAGCATCAACCCAGGACCTCATCTTCACCACTTAAAGATGTGCAAAATGATTTTAAATTCCCCTCCATTTCGCAACAAATACCAACTCAGAACTCTCATCTTCACCACTTAAATCATTTACCATGATTTTACTAAGTTTCTTGGCAAACTCATCTTCCTATCACCGGTTAATTCATGATCCAGGGTTTGATCACCAAATCAAGACTCTGAAACACGAGCTCTAGTTTTTCTTTCTTAATTTCATATTTTTACAGGGCGATTAAACTCATTTGAAAGCTCTTGTTTTTCTTAAATTCCCTCCATTATCACCAAACATTTCAGACCCCACTTTAATTTAGTTAAAAAAGCTCTCTCCAGAACAGACTGCCTGGAGTTTGCTTTGGTAATAAAGAGGATTTTAATGTGTATTTATCGTATTTTATGTATATATAAAGTACCAAGACTGGATAGGTATTTAATTTTTCCAAAAAAATGTTTTGCTCTAAATTTTTGTACTTTTACAAGATATACATATACATTTTCCTCCTGCAGTTCCTTGCAGAATATACAGTGATTGTGTACTTAAAACCTGCTTAACCATCTATCAAAATCCATGGCATATAAACAAGATAACAAAAATTAATATACAGAAGATATGAGCACTATAGTCTATAATTGCGTAAATTTTTATCATGTAGTTTGGTTCATCTAAATGTAAGACAACATTATGTACATTAATTCCTTTGTGGCTGAAAATTCTATTCTGAAATTGAAAAGGCTTAATGAAGCTGCCTGAATCGACGTCAATGTGAAGGAATTTCCCAAGGACATGTTAATCTAGAAACGAGCTCGTCTTTTCACTGAGTAGCCTTCTTTGGAGGGTGTTTTGCAGTTCTTGACCTGATCAGTATAGTCCTCGGTCCACCTTCCGACTTTTCAGTGCCATGGTCCTGGTTCTGTTCAGGCAGAGGAGTCTCCTCCTGGACTGCCTTTACCTTGTGCTTATTCTTGTAAGTCCTTTTGTATACAATAATACGTTGATCTTTCGGTGCCTTCACAGATTCTTCAGTTACAGGAGAATTGCCCCTTGATGTAGGCTCAATATCAGCAAGTCTCTTTTTCTTCAATGTGGCTTTGGTTCTCTCAGAGGATAAACAAATTGTGTGACTTCTTGATGATTTGCTAGGCGTTACATCAGCGAAGTATATTGACTTAGGTTGGCACTGCAAGAAAGATTTGCCCCCAGCTTTGCAGCCCAGTCACCGTTCCCAGGAAAGGACCCTTCACTATCTAAAGCCGACTTGATTCTCTCCTTATCTTGTTCCGTGGCTTACCTGAAGAATATTTCACTCCAAATATGATCTTCCCCCCATTTCATCAGCCACCAATTTTGTTTCAGCCAAAAACTTGGGATAATCTGCAAAATATGCATCGCTAAATATTATAAAAGGATTGGTAGCAGAGAAGGCACGAGTACTATCAAGTAGATTAATTTTAAAAAAATTTGTTGCCATATATATGCACCAAATTGTAAAGGCATTGCATTTCATCAACAGATATAATGCATTTTACTCTCTGTATGCTAATGAAGTTGCCAAAAAAACCGTAAAGGAAACGTTACAGAGAAATGAGAGCAAAGTTGTGAGCACAGGATATCTCTCTACTGTAATTGAATACAAGTTTACAGTAGATAACAGGATTATATATAAAAATTGCGGTTTTAAGGTTTGGATTGGGTTCTTGCATATTTTAACGTGGGAAATGGCAATTAGTTTCATTTCCGGAATTTTTTGAAGGTGACTGGTCCGCGTTTGCTTCGTTGCACAAACTATAAAGATCCATAACCATACTGACAAGAATAATCTCACTATTTAGCAAAAAAAGAAAGGAATTATCTCATTAGACCAGACAACAGAATCACAAGTATTTACTTTAACTCACATAATTAAGTACTAATTAACAAAACTGATAATTTACCTGGATGACAAAGGAGTAACATATGCAAGCCCCCAATTAAGCGCATCCAGTTTCTGTTTCACTTCTAAAGCATGTTGAAGACAGAAGACATGCCATCGAAAGGAATCCTCATCAAGGCGGGATACTTGTGAAATTTATCTTTGTGAGTCGGAGGCATCCTCATAAGTCAAAGCTACAAGAGCAAGTAAGGATATTTTCTTTGGGGGTTAATAATCAAGTGAATCACCAAAGTGGACTCAATATATAACGTTAGTCACTAAATTCAAAACTGTCTCTGGTTTAAGTCAGTTATACATACATACATATATATATATATATATATATATATATATAATATCTTCTTTTTTTTTGAATTTATAATTCAAATTTTATTATGTTTGAGTTTGAAATTTGGTTATTAATACAAACTCTAGTTTTAATTTTCATACTCAAATTTATTATTGCTTTCAATTGGATTACACGTGTGTTTTGGACTTTTGGTTATAATAATAGATGTTTTAAAAATTAGTCCATTTAGATTTTGTAATTTATTGATATTTTATTATTAACTTTAACAAATATGTAACAATTCACGAATTTTCAAAATTCAATTTTTTTATTAATTGAATTAAATGGACTGAATTCCAATCCGTCTTTAGAATTTTAAGATGTATTTCATATCGATATAACTAAGTAAATTCAAAATGAATTTAGACCTAGTTTTATTTGATTCATATATTAATTTTAGATACAATTAAAAATTTATTTATATGATATATATTTTTAGACATTTAGTGTAGGTTCAAAAAATATATATATTTAATATATATTTTTGGACATGTAGTCCATGTTCATATATCATAAGTCATTTAATCGGGGATGCAGGGCGGGCTCTACCTTAAAGCAAACTAAGCAGTTGCTTAGGGAATCCAAACAAAAAAGCTCCCAAAAATTTAAAATCCCTTTATATATATATATATATATATATATATATATATATATATATATATATATATATGCTAACACAAATATTATTATTTGTTTTATTAAAAAATTTATTGAAAACAAAATTTTATCAAACAATTTTAATTTCTTTAATATATTTAATTAATAATAAAAAATGACTTATTATTTAAAAATCAGAATAATTAAATATTTTCATTTAATTGAAAGATTTTTGAAATATAAATTATTTTATTATGTTTCTATAAATAATGTTTATCATATTTATATAAATATTTTTCAAAAAAAATTAAAATATATATCATGAATAATTGTGATGAAAATATTATTCCAGTTATTAATTTATTTCATGTACAAAATGTATAGAACCAAATATAAAAATAATAGTAACAGACGTAAAAGAAGTCTAAAGACAAATATGTGTCGTAAATAATTTTGCTAATTAAATGGAATATCAAGTTTATTATAGTAAATATTAATTATCAATATTAAAGTTATTAAGATTTTTTTTGTCTATATAAATGATAAAATATTAAGAACAAAAAATTACTCTTTCAATTTGCTTTTCATCTTTCACTGTGTGCATCAGTTCATAACTCTTCCTCAACAGCTGTAATGTAAGATAATGAACTATTATAATCCTTTTTGATACTTTTCTCATCTTCATCATTCAACATCCAATATTGAGGTAAGGATTTTATAATAATAAATTTATATTACATCCAAAAAATTATAATAAATATGTATGGGCCTCATTTTTAAGTTTTGCTTAGGACCCCGGCCCTGCTGGGATGCAGTCCGAGTGTAGGGTTTCACCAGGAGTTTGGCCAACATACATCTTTATACAATAAAAACGATTTGGGGCGATTTGAGATCATTATTTTTTAGCCCAAACAATTTCAGTGGCCCATAGAGACTATGTCAAACCCTAGCCTCATTTCTCCCTTCTTTTTCCCCACGTCGTTGGAGATTTCATCGATTTTCTCCGATGAAAAACTCTGAATTAGTTTATTTCTCTTGATTTGTTCTCATTTTCTCAATAATACTCCCCACCGGATCCATTTTTAAGATTTTGATTTGGTAATAAATCAATTGAGATGAGTCAATGGCGGGTTAAGCGATTGCGATTCAATCTTAGCCATAGCACTGAATATATATTTATATTCGATAAGGTAAGTATCGTGTGAATTGAACCCACGACAATGGTATGAGTTCGAAATCTTTTGTTTTAGTGATTTAAATATATTTGTCTTATATGTCCTTTGTAATTGGTTATATATTTAGTTTTTGATTTTTATGATTCGTTTTATAACAAGATTTATAAGACTTGTTGTTTCTTTGATTTTTATTATTGTGCCCCTTTCGTGGGAGTGTCATAGTTGATCGCTTTTTGATCGTGTATTGCGATTTTGTTTGTCATTTATTAACGATTGTGTCATTTTTGATGACTTTGTTTCGGTGCCTGGCATTCTTTCGTGCTTGTTTCTTTCTTTCTTTGCTCCTTTTTTCCTCTCCCTCTGTAGTTTCTTCCTTTCCGCGGACTTTTGTCTTTCATTCGGGTTTTCTTTTCAGTCTTTAAAGTTTTATTGGCTAAATTTCTGGGGCCATCTTGCATAACCTTTGGTTAGTCGGTAGACTTTTTTGAATGAAAGTTTTCCTTTCTTATTAGTTGCGCGGATTTTGCTTTTCTTTCGAGTGTTTTTCAGACATCAAAATTTTTATCTAATTTTGTGGGGGTTTTCGACATGTCCTTTGGTTAGATGAAAGTTTTTCATGTATGAAAAAGCTCTCCGATTCCTAACAAAGGACCCTTCACTATCTAAAGCCGGCTTGATTCTCTCCTTATCTTGTTTCGTGGCTTCCCGGAAGAATATTTCACTCCAATTATGATCTTCCCCCAGTTCATCAGCCACTAATTTTGTTAGGGTTTGGCTTGGGTTCTTGCATATTTTAATGTGGGAAATGGCAATTAGTTTCATTTCGGGAATTTTTTGAAGGTGTCTGGTCCGCATTTTCTTCGTTGCACAAACTATAAAGATTCATAATCATACTGACAAGAATAATCTCACTATTTAGATATACTTGTAACGGACTTAAGTGACCAATTTGAGACCGTTTTGAGTTCGTTGACCAACTTGATATAAGGAGCTCAATTTAGTGACCTACTTGATTACTAACCATATATATATATATATATATATATATATATATATATATATATATATATATATGTATGTATATATATATATATGTGTGTATACATACATACATACATACATACATACATACATACATACATACATACATACATACATACATACATATAAAATAAAAAGAACCTTTAGCGTCGGCATTGTAAAATATAACCGACACTATAAGGTATAACTTTTATTTTAAAGCGGACTTTAGGCAATGGCATTCTACAAACCCGATGCCATAAGTCAACCCTTTAGTGTCGGTGTTTTGCAACCTGACGGTATAGGCCAATCCTTTAGCATCAGTTAACAAGTCTTTTGCCTTGCAGTTTAGCAGTGATAAAGTAGACTTTAAGCGTCGGCTTTTTAACCGAAGCAAGAAGAACATACCTATAAAATTTTCACCTTCGAACTGCAAGGGCAGATCTTAATATAATTCAAAATTTTGAAGATGATGAAATTTAAGATTTATGTATAATCACTTCTAATCATATCAAAATGAAATAGATATCCATGGTGTATGTGCGTATATAAGAATGCTTAAAAAACTTATTTAGGCCATCACCTACCAATTTAATATGTGGTTGAAAGTTACGTATATATCATTCATATCACGCAAACAATTTAATCACTTGTGAAAATAAGACATATATGGAATGGGACCATAAAAGAAAGAGAAAAGAAGATAGGAAAGATGATGGTATGGAATGAAGGTGAAGAATATAAGATTAGTTTCTTTTATAGAGTGGTATCCAAGGATGTAGAATTATCTAGAAATTTTCCCGAGTATGTGAGTGTTGGATATAAAGAAATATATATATGTCACACAAATGTTACAAAATAAAACGCGGGCAATTAGAATGACCTCGAGTTTTTACTAAATAAAAATTAAAATATGTTTTATTTCACTCAAACGCATTATGTTTCTCTTTAATGCACACTTAGCGAAGGCAAAGGAAACCGAATTACAAAAAAAAATATGATAAAATTAAATTTACTTTTGCATACATTCTAAAAAAGACCCTAAAGTCACATATTCTCATCCACCAAAAAATCAGTAAAACATGACCTTGGACAATGAATTAAAAATAATAAATGTAAAATTATAACATGCATTTGAAAAAACTGAGAATATAGACCTACATAAAAACGAGAAAAGAAGATGTGTTATGAAACTCCAAAATCCAATTCATCTATTTAAAACCCTAAAATCCAATCAAACCAATCGGGTTACAAATTCAGCTGGGTCAAAGCTAGGTCCCAAAGTTGTGAATTTTCAATCGGTCTAAGTTGGGACTCCAATAAAGGATAGTTCTTCAAGCTACCAATTGAATTGAGCTATAAACAGGACGGACTCGAAGTCACGTAAGATTGTGAGGGAATCTAGATCTAAGTTGGGACTCCAATAAATGATAGTTCTACTAATTGAATTGAGCTAAAAACAGGGATGGACTCGAAGTCACGTAAGATTGTGAGGAAGGTTAGATGGTTAGATGGAAGAGAGAAGGTTATAGAGGGATGGTGAAAGGGATATGGTTATAGAGAGAGATGATGCGGGGAGAGAAACTATTGCGAGAGAAATGGGGTAAAAGAAAATGCGGAAATTAAATTATTATTTCGTTATGTATGTGGGATGTTTTGGGTAGGGGCCGGAATTTTATCTTTTAACAAAGCTGTAATAAGATATATATCGTTTTAATAATTAACCTCCCTCACAATCTTACGTGACTTCGAGTCCATCCCTGTTTTTAGCTCAATTCAATTAGTAGAACTATCATTTATTGGAGTCCCAACTTAGATCTAGATTCCCTCACAATCTTACGTGACTTCGAGTCCGTCCTGTTTTTATCTCAATTCAATTGGTAGCTTGAAAAATTATCATTTATTGGAGTCCCAACTTACATCTAGATTGAAAAATCACAACTTTGGGACCTAGCTTGCACCCGGCTAAATTTGTAACCCTATTGCTTTGATTGGATTTTAGGGTTTTGAATAGATGAATTGGATTAATTTTGGGGTTTCATAACACATCTTCTTTTCTCGACTTCATGAAGGTATATATTCTCAGTTTCTTCAATAGCATGTTATAAGTTTACATTTATTATATTAATTAACTGTCCAAGGTCATGTTCTAGTGGTTTTTCAGTGGATGAGAACATGTGAATTTAGGGTCTTTTTTAGAATGTCTGCAAAATTAAATTCAAGTTATCATATTTTTTCCGTAATTCGGTTTCCTTTGCCTTTGCTAAATGCATTTGAGTGAAATAAAACATTTTTTAATTTTTATTTAGAAAACATTTGTGTGTCATATATTTCTTTATATTCAACACTCGCATACTCAAGAAATTTCTAGATAACTCTACATCCTTCGATACCACTCTATAAAATAAACCAATCTTATATTCTTCAACTTCGTTCCATACCATCATCTCTCTTATCTTCGTTTCTCTTTCTTTTATGCTCACATTCCATATATGTCTGATTTTTGAAAGTGATTAAATTTTTTGCGTGATATGATCGATATACGTAACTTTCAACCACATATGAATTGATAAGTGATGGCTTAAATAAGTTTTTGAAGCATTCTTATATACACACATACACCATGGATATCTATTTCATTTTGATTTGATTAGAAGTGATTATACATAAATTCTTGAATTTCATCATCTTCAAAATTTTGAATTATATTTCAAATTGTACCAAAATCAAAATTAGAATAGAACAGAGATTTCGTTTGTATTATCTTTATTTTATAGATGAATTTTTTTTATTCAAATGGAGTATATGTTGTTCTTCGATGCAGTAAACAATGAAGAAGATGCTCCAAGAACAACCAAGATCCTTAAACAGCCCTTCTCGTTCGAAGGTGAAAATTTTACAGGTATGTTTTTCTTGCGTCTGATAAAAAACTGATGACGCAAAAGTCTTGTTAACCGACGCTAAAGGATTGGCCTATAACGTCGGGTTTGACCTATAGCATCGGGGTGGTAGAATGTTGTTGCCTAAAGTTGGCTTGAAAATACTATATGCGTTGCTAGTCAAACAGCCTACGCTAAAGGTTAGCCCTATAGTGTGGGATGGTCAAAATGCCTCCTTAACTTAAAGTTATACTTTTAGTGTCAGTTATATTTATGAAATGCCGACGCTAAAGTTTTTTTTAATTTATATATATTAGCTATTGAGCATTATTGAATTATACACAGACACACACACATAACATATTAACATGCAATTTCTTTAATCATGTAAATAAATCCAACAAGAAATACCCAAAGTCAACAACACTAAATTAAACTATCAATTAGGAATCATATTAAAATTAAAATGTATCCATATATACTTGCTTCTAGACAAATAATATTCCTAAAAACCTCAAACACTTTTCTTTTAACATAAATCTAAATCTTAAACAATCACCTTTTACACAGCAGCAAAACTGAGTCATGAGTTCCCCTGCGAGAAATGTGGAGAGCTCCAAGCTTCTATTTCAACCGGGTAAGGAACGTTCTGGTTCTCGTTCAGGATCTCAGCATGGGCCTTCTCCCTTTAAGAGACCAACGTTCCAAGACGAGCAAAGGATAAGCCAGTCTACAAAAAATCCTCTGATAAATAAAGAAACTAGAAATATTTTTTACAAGACCCGGTTGTGCAAGAAAAAAATGCAGGGTAATTGGCCAAAAGGGGAGAAATGTACCTTTGCTCATGGCCTGGAAGAGCTGCATGATCCACCGTATGGGAAGAATTGGTGCATGCTAAAAGTGAACGGGCATTGGATAATTATCCAAAAACACCATGTGGGCTGGAAAATACCCGTATGGGAAAAACTGTTCTTACCTACATGAAAGTCCAAAAGAAACTAAGATGGCAAGGTCCCCTGCCTATCAATTAATTTGCACCAATCATTAAAGCCACCGGACCAATGTTGGAGATGAAAAATGATACTGGGAAATCAAGTATGTGTTTGTTGTTGAAGGAAGTGATGGCCTAAATATGTTTTTTAAGCATTCTTATATACACACATTCATCATTGATATCTATTTCATTTTGATTTGATTAGAAGTGATTATACATAAATTCTTGAATTTCATCTTCTTCAAAAATTTTAATTTTATTAAAAATTGAGCGAAAATCAAAATTAGATATAGAACAGATTCCATTGGTATTATCTTTATTTTATAAATGAATTTTTTTTTATTCAGATGGAGTGTATGTTGTTCTTCCATGCAGTAAACAATGAAGAAGATGCTCCAAGAACAATCAAGATCCATAAAAAACCTCTTGTATAGTTCGAAGGTGAAAATTTTATTCATTTTAGGGGGTACTTTTGATGTTATGTTTGTCTGTATTTTATCATGTAGCTAGCATGTTAATATTGTAGCATTAGTTTTATTCATACTTCCTAATATATGTTAAGCTCAAATATACAATAAACATAAAACTTGTGTTTGCATCCATGTACATGTGTTTGCTTTTATTACGTGGCTGCTGAAGTGCTCTGTTTTAATGCTCCAAAGAGGGTGTGACCATGGATATGGTCAACATGAATGAAAAACAATCATTCATGGATGGAAGAAAGCTAATTGCTATTATTTGTGTGGCTCAATCTGCTGGCGAATCATTGCAAGCCGATAGAAGGGCAACAAATGAGGTATAAAATAGTTGACAACTTTATGCCTGACATGCCAACTGTCTTTTCCGTTTGTATAAATTGATAACTTGTTATATCAGTGCAGGGTACATTTCACCCTAGAATTACCCTGAAGTGTTGATTGCGCTATTCAGCAGTTGGGAAGACCTCACTGTTCAAATCAAGCTTCTGCACACATTCATGTATAGCAGTAATTGTTGGAAAAATAATCTTAAACTTGTTTTAATTGTTTTATTTGTTTAATTGTTTTAAATAAATTGTTTTGCTTATTTGTAATAGTCAGGCATCAGTTAGATCATTGAGCTGGTCTTTGGTGTGGTGGAGTCAATGTAGAAACTGAAGAGATAAGTCTCAGACGTGTAGTTGGATTAGGAGAGTTAGTTTTCAACGTGCCCCTTGTTTTTAGCCACTCTAGTTGATCACCTTCTATTTATTTGTATTGCTTCTGCATTGAGAAAGTAGAACAGTACGCTAGTTTTTGTTCTCCCTTCTCAGGTTCATATTTTGTTTCTCTGTTATATATAAATATAGGTCCATCAGTAATTAATGACTTCTCATACTAATTTTCACTTCTTTTCTCAAATTTGCTTCCACTGCTATTCTAATCCACGAAGATCTAGGCAGCCATTGATATATGAATGGAACAGTTAAATATGTTGCATTTCATGTGCTTTCACCCGAGGGTGACCGGGGTCTTACAATATTCGAAGTTGCAGACAAGATTCAAGTAAGTCTACATGGTTTACATAGGTGGTATTGAACTTTGTAAGTGCAATTACTATAATAGACTGCTGGTCTTCCAGATCTGACAACAAGCATGACACCAGAAGCCTCAATTGCTGCTGCCTTTTCAAGGGTTCCAAGCTTTTTGAGAGGACAGCTACATCTACTTGTTACAAGAATGGAATCTTAGGTGGAGAAGTTGAGGATTTTGATAAAGATGAAGCAGACAGCAGAGATGGAGACTGAAGGTGATAATGAACATATATATTCTTAAGTTGATAATAAATATATATACCAAAGTTGGGATACATTTCATTTCCACCCTTTATATCTTGTTTGTATATATATATATAAATGTACAATGACTTGATATAAAGATTAGTTAGTGATGGTACACATTGTTATGATTACTATCAGATTAATCAATTAATTTGCACACAAGAACAATAAACAAGAAGACACAATGATTTAACGTGGTTCGGTCGATGTGACCTACATCCACAAGGCGAGAAGAATTTCACTATGTCGTAAAGAGAGTACTCAAAATCTGAGTCCTCTTACATAAGGAGAGCCCATCTATATAGCCTATTTGTCACTTATTCTATTTAATAATAATAAACCTATTTATTTATTGGTTGACCACCCAATAAATAAAATACCCAATAAATAGAAATCAAGACAAAAATACTACACACATATTTCATTTCATTTCATTTCGCAGAGACAATGACGAATATGCTCCAAGACGGATCAAGACCCTCCTCAGATGAACCTTCTAGTTTAAGTTATGTAATATTTGCCCTGTATATATATATCTCTTGTACTAGCTAGCAATTAAAATATTAAAATTTATTATCATGTCAATGTTTGATATGTTTTACGGCCTCTTTATTTTAAAAACTATTTTGAAGGACGTGTTATATATATGATTACTAAAACATATTTATACATTCTATTTCGAATACACCTCTCATTAAGATACCCCCTCTCCAGGCAGAAAACCTCTCATTGAGTCATCAAGTAATCTATCTAAACCACTAACTTTGCCATAATCTTTAGTTGTTAACAATAGATGAACCCTCAAAACATTCTAGCTAGGAGTGAGCAAGAATTCCAATCCCCGGTCTGAATTCAAGATGATGTTTATCATAAAATTCAATACATTGGAGGGAAAAGCTTGAAAGAAAACAACAAGACTTCAAACAAGGAACTTGAAGTCATTTTTGAAGTATTACTACAAAATGTATGTGTGTATAATAAGTTAAAAATCGACTTAATGAGTCAAAAACCGACTTCATGTTATAAATATAAGCAAAAAACGACTTCATGTCACAAGTTGTTTTGAGTCATGTCCTAGCTTTTAGTTTTTTTTTGTTTTGGAGTCTATCTATATATTGTACTGCTCTCAGAAATAAAAGACAAGTTTATTGACAATCAGGGCCGGTTTTGAGGGAGTGCAACAAGTGCAACAGCACAGGGCCCATGAAAATTTAGGGCACCAAATTTATGACTACTTTTCATCTTTTGGTATACTCATGAGTATAATATTAATATCTCTTTAATTTTTACCATTATTTTATTTAAACGCTAATCAATTCTCAACTCCCAACACCCAGCCATGCACGTGTCTTCTTATTCTTCCTTCTCTCTCCGCACAAACTAGTACACTGTACAAGGAGTAAATCCCACACGGCCACACACATATTTAAGTCTAACTACTCAAAAAACAAACAATTTTTCAGTTGTAGTAATCTAATTTTGTTTATGATATCTTGTTATTTTAAATATATTAAAATTTTGTTTTGTCATTTGAAAGGGGCTCATTCTTAAAGTCAGCACAGGGCCTCAAAAAAGTCTCAGACGGCCCTGTTGACAATCATATATTATGTGTTCTATTTCTATACCTTTCCAGTTTAATATTTAATAGTCAATACATTTATATCATATAAATTACTAACGAGCTGATTTGGTAACAGTTCCTGGAGGTTCTCTTGTGCCAAAGATATAGATGATGATTGATATGAATAAGATCAACGGAGAGTCGATTAGCCTGAGTTATCAGATGTTGGCTAGAAGTAATTATATAGCTTTGGCTTTCAAGATGATAGTGTTTGTGCTAGCACAGGGAATTTGGAGGATGGTAGAACCGAGTGATGCAGATTCAGCTGTTGAATAAAAAAGGGACAAAGTTGCCTTGACCATGATTTACTCATACTTGTTGATACGACAACGGCCAAACAGGCCTGGGATGCAATCAAGACTCTTTGTCAAGGTGTTAATTGAGTAAAACCAAGGATTCAAACGTTAAGACTGAATTTTAGTCGCTGAGTACAAAGATAGTGAACAACTCGATGATTTTTGTATAAAGTTGAATAGGCTTGTAACAAACATACCAACTCTTGGGAAAGACATGGTGAATTCTACGTGGCAAAAAAATTGTTGGGTAAGGTTCATTGAAAAATTCTCTAGATTACGTCTATATTTCAAGTCTTTGTAATAATATTATTGGTGTACGATGAATAAGAAATTCTAATTTTAAGCTAATTAATCTATTGTTATGAATAATAATAGTATCTAACATATTTAACAATAAATATGGATTAGAAATAACATTATTCTGTGTAATATTAATCATGCAAAACATACATACATGATTCTAATATTTCATGTTGATAATTTGGATGAGTTTGGATGTTAGATTTCATATATTAAGTTTAATTGGTGTTAAACTATATAATTATGATCTTACCAAATCATTTTTTGTGAAAAATAAGGTGTTATGATAGTGTTTTGTGATGTTCTTTTTTAAAATGTGATCTATTGTCGCTGATAAGTGCTTGTTTCGAAAGATATTAATTATTAATTGATAATTATGTTTAATACTACTTATAAATGATAAGTTATATATATATAAATTTGAATAATTAGAGATATTATTTATTATTAAACTAAAAAATTATGATTTGTACTCCAATAGTCGTTTTTATGTACTCCATATAACTTAACTCCATATATATATACATACACACACATACGTGTGTGTGTATATATATATATATTTTATTTTTTTTTGAATTTATATTTCAAATTTTATTATGTTTGAGTTTGAAATTTGGTTATTAATACAAACTCTAGTTTTAATTTTCATACTCAAATTTATTATTGCTTTCAATCGGATTACACGTGTGTTTTGGACTTTTGGTTATAATAATAGATGTTTTAAAAATTAGTCCATTTAGATTTTGTAATTTATTGATATTTTATTATTAACTTTAACAAATATGTAACAATTCACGAATTTTCAAAATTCAAATTTTTATTAATTGAATTAAATGGACCGAATTCCAATCAATTTTTAGAATTGTAAGATGTATTTCATCTGATCGATATAATTAAGTAAATTCAAAATGAATTTAGACCTAGTTTTATTTGATTCATATATTAATTTTAGATACAATTAAAAATTTATTTATATAATATATATATTTTTGGACATTTAGTGTAGGTTCAGAAAATATATATTTAATGTATATTTTTGGACATGTAGTCCATGTTCATAAATCATAAGTAATTTTATCGGGGATGCAGGGCTGGCTCTACCTTAAAGCAATTGCTTAGGGCCTCCAAACAAAAAAGGCACCCAAAATTTTAAATCCCCTTTATATATATATATATATGCATACACAAATATTAATATTTTTTTTATTAAAAAATTTATTGAAAACAAAATTTTGTCAAACAATTTTAATTTCTTTAATATATTTAATTAATAATAAAAAATGACTTATTATTTAAAAATCAGAATAATTAAATATATTCATTTAATTGAAAGATTTTTGAAATATAAATTATTTTATTATGTTTCTATAAATAATATTTATCATATTTATATAAATATTTTTTTGATATAAAAAATAATAGTAAAAAGAAGTCTAAAGACAAATATGTGTCGTAAATAATTTTGCTAATTAAATGTAATATCAAGTTTATTATAGTAAATATTAATTATCAATATTAAAGTTACTATGGTCTTTTTTTTGTCTATATAAATGATAAAATATTATGAACAAAAAATTACTCTTTCAATTTGTCTTTTCAGCTTTCACTGTGTGCATCAGTTCATAACTCTTCTTCAACGGCTCTAATGTAAGATAATGAACTATTATAATCCTTTTTGATACTTTTCTCACCTTCATCATTCAACATCCAATATTGAGGTAAGGATTTCATAATAATAAATTTATATTACATCAAAAAAATTATAATAAATATGTATGGGCCTCATTTTATGTTTTCCTTAGGACCCCAAATTTAATTGAGTCCGCCCTGCGGGGATGCAGTCCGAGTGTAGGGTTTCACCAGGAGTTTGGCCAACATGCATCTTTATACAATAAAAACGATTTGGGGCGATTTGGGATCATTATCTTTTAGCTCAAACAATTTCAGTGGCCCATAGAGACTATGTCAAACCCTAGCCTCCTCTCTCCCTTCTTTTTCCCGCCTTCGTCGGAGATTTCATCAATTTTCTCTGATGAAAAACTCTGAATTAGTTTATTTCTCTTGATTTGTTCTTATTTTCTCAATAATACTCTCTACCGGATCGGTTCCAAGATGTTAGATATACTCGATTTTTAAGATTTTGATTTGGTAATAAATCAATTGAAATGAGTCAATGACGGGTTAAGCGATTGCGATTCAATCTTAGCTATAGCAGTGATTATATATATTTATATTCGATAAGGTAAGTATCGTATGAATTGACCCCACAATAATGGTATGAGTTCAAAATCTTTTGTTTTAGTGATTTAAATATATTTGTCTTATATGTCCTTTGTAATTGGTTATATATTTAGTTTTTGATTTTTATTATTCGTTTTATAACAAGATTTATAAGACTTGTTGTTTCTTTGATTTTTATTATTGTGCCCCTTCGTCGGAGTGTCATAGGTGATGGCATTTTGATCGTGCAGGGGGAAGGAGTGTAGGGTTTGGAGGGGCAGTTGCCCCTGCTTACTTGTCATTGTCTTTTAACATGTTTTTTGTTTCATGAAATTTCAGGATCTTGCTTCTCGTAAAAAATATTATTAATAATATATGTGATACATGTTAAAACCAATTACACTCAACTACTATTAGACACGCGCTAGCTAGTCCTAGATTCTAATTAGATAAAACAAACTGAGGCATAGAATTCAGAAGAAATATAATTCAATTATTCCGATGAAATTTTCAAGGCTCAACCTAGGGATGGTGCAACAAGTCAAGTGTTAGAGATTTATAGTATTATTTCAAGACATGTCTTCTTGTATAACTCAATCCCCCCGTCTACTAATAACACACACACACACTTAGTGTTAGAGATTTATTGAACTTATTTCAAAACACGTCTTCTCGTATAATTCTATCTACTCGTCTTCTAAATAGCATAGATATGTTCTGTGTTAGAGGAACTTATTTCAAAACACGTCTTCTCGTATAATTCTATCTACTCGTCTTCTAAATAGCACATATATGTTCTGTGTTAGAGACCTGTTCAGTTTATTATGTATTAAGTTATCTTTGTGATTTTCAGACAATTTTTCCTATTTACATTATGCCCCTCCTTTCATCAAATCCTCCTTCCGCCACTGTGATCGTGTATTGCGATTTTGTTTGTCGTTTATTAACGATTGTGTCATTTTTGATGACTTGGTTTCGGTGCCTGGCATTCTTTCGTGCTTGTTTCATTCTTTCTTTCCTCCTTTTTTCCTCTCCCTCTTTAGTTTCTTCCTTTCCGCGGACTTTTGTCTTTCATTCGGGTTTTCTTTTCAGTCTTTAAAGTTTTATTGGCTAAATTTCTGGGGCCATCTTGCATATCCTTTGGTTAGTCGGTAGACTTTTTTGAATGAAAGTTTTCCTTTCTTATTAGTTGCGCGGATTTTGCTTCTTTTTTTTTTCGAGTGTTTTTCAGACATCAAAACTCTTATCTAATTTTACGGGGGTTTTCGACATGTCCTTTGGTTAGATGAAAGTTTTTCATGTATGAAAAAGCTCTCCGATTCCTAAGAAAGGACCCTTCACTATCTAAAGCCGGCTTGATTCTCTCCTTATCTTGTTTCGTGGCTTCCCTAAAGAATATTTCACTCCAAATATGATCTTCCCCCACAGTTCATCAGCCACTAATTTTGTTTCAGCCAAAAACTTGGGATAATCTGCAAAATATGCATCGCTAAATATCATAAAAGGACTGGTAGCAGAGAAGGCACGAGTACTATTAAGTAGATTAATTTTAAAAATTTTGTTGCCATATATATGCACCAAATTGTAAAGGCAGTGTGCATTTCATCGACAAATATAATGCATTTTACTCTCTTTATGCTAATGAAGTTGCCAAAAAAACCAAAAAGGAAACGTTACAGAGAAATGAGGGAAAAGTTGTGAGCACAGGATATCTCTCTACTGTAATTGAATACAAGTTTACAGCAGATAAAAGGGTTATATATAAAAATTGCGGTGTTAGGGTTTGGCTTGGGTTCTTGCATATTTTAATGTGGGAAATGGCAATTAGTTTTATTTTCGGAATTTTTTGAAGGTGTCTGGTCCGCATTTGCTTCGTTGCACAAACTATAAAGATTCATAATCATACTGACAAGAATAATCTCACTATTTAGATATACTTGTAACTGACTTAAGTGACCAATTTGAGACCGTTTTGAGTTCATTGACCAACTTGATATATGGAGCTCAATTTAGTGACCTACTTGATTATTAACCATATATATATATATATGTATGTATATATATATATGTGTGTATACATACATACATACATACATACATACATACATACATACATACATACATACATATAAAATAAAATAAACCTTTAGCGTCGGCATTGAAAAATATAACCGACACTATAAGGTATAACTTTTATTTTAAAGCGGACTTTAGGCAATGGCATTCTACAAACCCGATGCCATAAGTCAACCCTTTAGCGTCGGTGTTTTTCAACCTGACGGTATAGGCCAATCCTTTAGCATCAGTTAACAAGTCTTTTGCCTCGCAGTTTAGCCGTGATAAAGTAGACTTTAATCGTCGGCTTTTTAACCGAAGCAAGAAGAACATACCTATTAAATTTTCACGTTCGAACTGCAAGGGCAGATCTTGATTGTTCTTGGAGCATCTTCTTCATTGTTTACAGCATCGAAGAACCACATACTGTCCATTTGAATAAAAAATTCATCTGTAAAATAAAGATAATACCAATGAAATCTATGTTCTATATCTAATTTTGATTTTGGTTCAATTTTAAATATAATTCAAAATTTTGAAGATGATGAAATTTAAGATTTTTGTATAATCACTTCTAATCATATCAAAATGAAATAGATATCCATGGTGTATGTGTGTATATAAGAATGCTTAAAAAACTTATTTAGGCCATCACCTACCAATTTAATATGTGGTTGAAAGTTACTTATATATAATTCATATCAGGCAAACAATTTAATCACTTGTGAAAATAAGACATATATGGAATGGGACCATAAAAGAAAGAGAAAAGAAGATAGGAAAGATGATGGTATGGAATGAAGGTAAAGAATATAAGTTTAGTTTCTTTTATAGAGTGGTATGGAAGGATGTAGAATTATCTAGAAATTTCCCGAGTATGTGAGTGTTGGATATAAAGAAATATATATGTCACACAAATGTTACAAAATAAAACGCTGGCAATTAGAATGACCTCGAGTGTTTCCTAAATAAAAATTAAAATATGTTTTATTTCACTCAAACGCATTACGTTTCTCTTTAATGCACACTTAGCGAAGGCAAAGGAAACCGAATTACGAAAAAAAAATATGATAAAATTAAATTTACTTTTGCATACATTCTAAAAAAGACCGTAAAGTCATATATTCTCATCCACCAAAAAATCACTAAAACATGACCTTGGACAATAAATAAAGATAATAAATGTAAAATTATAACATGCAATTGAAGAAACTGAGAATATAGACCTAGATAAAAACGAGAAAAGAAGATTTGTTATGAAACCCCAAAATCCAATTCATCTATTCAAAACCCTAAAATCCAATCAAACCAATTGGGTTACAAATTCAGCCGGGTCAAAGCTAGGTCCCAAAGTTGTGATTTTTCAATCCAGGTCTAAGTTGGGACTCCACTAAAGGATAGTTCTTCAAGCTACCAATTGAATTGAGCTATAAACAGGACGGACTCAAAGTCATGTTTAATTCAGCACCGACAACTAGTATTCTATTATGTGCTGAGCGAGGAAGATCCACTCTTATTATTGTTTGCGGGATCCAGCTGAAAGTTACATAAATATATGGTGATCAGCTGGCTTTTTAAACTCTAGATTATATTTTGAGGTACACTTTTCAAAAGTGTTAACTGCATCAGCAGTAGGGCACATAAACCTTTAAATCAAGTAGATGATGATAAAAGACACCCCCGGCCCCCCCACCCAACCAGCGCCATAACAAGAGTTTATATTCACTGAGCCCTGTAAATTAACATATATAAAATCCCTAATTAACATATTAAAAATCAAAACCAGAATCCATCTTTACATCGAAAACACCGGATGTTGAGCACTTTCGAAAAGGAAGAAGCAAAATATAAGAATATATCATAATATAATGGGTTAGATGACATCTGTACACTGTGTTCTGTGTTGATAACTTATAAATAGTGTTTGCTTGAAGAACTATCATTTATTGGAGTCCCAACTTAGATCTAGATTCCCTCACAATCTTACGTGACTTCGAGTCCGTCCTGTTTTTAGCTCAATTCAATTGGTAGCTTCAAGAATTATCATTTATTGGAGTCCCAACTTAGATCTAGATTGAAAAATCACAACTTTGGGACCTAGCTTGCACCCGGCTAAATTTGTAACCCGATTGGTTTGATTGGATTTTAGGGTTTTGAATAGATGAATTGGATTAATTTTGGGGTTTCATAACACTTCTTCTTTTCTTGATTTCATGAAGGTATATATTCTCAGTTTCTTCAATTGCATGTTATAAGTTTACATTTATTATATTAATTAATTGTCCAGGTCATGTTCTAGTGGTTTCTCAGTGGATGAGAACATGTGAATTTAAGGTCTTTTTAGAATGTCTGTAAGATTAAATTTAAGTTATCATATTTTTTCCGTAATTCGGTTTCCTTTGCCTTTGCTAAATGCATTTGAGTGAAATAAAACATTTTTTAATTTTTATTTAGAAAACACTTGAGGTCATTCTATTTGCAAGTTTTTTATTTTGTAACATTTGTGTGTCATATATTTCTTTATATTCAACACTCACATACTCAAGAAATTTCTAGATAATTCTACATCCTTCCATACCACTCTATAAAATAAACCAATCTTATATTCTTCACCTTCATTCCATACCATCATCTCTCTTATCTTCTTTTCTCTTTCTTTTATGCTCACATTCCATATATGTCTGATTTTTGCAAGTGATTAAATTTTTTGCGTGAGATGATCGATATACGTAACTTTCAACCACATGTGAATTGATAAGTGATGGCTTAAATAAGTTTTTGAAACATTCTTATATACACACATACACCATGGATATCTATTTCATTTTGATTTGATTAGAAGTGATTATACATAAATTCATGAATTTCATCATCTTCAAAATTTTGAATTATATTTCAAATTGTACCAAAATCAAAATTAGAATAGAACAGAGATTTCGTTTGTATTATCTTTATTTTATAGATGATTTTTTTTATTCAAATGGAGTATATGTTGTTCTTCGATGCTAGTAAACAATGAAGAAGATGCTCCAAGAACAACCAAAATCCTTAAACAACCCTTCTCGTTCGAAGGTGAAAATTTTACAGGTATGTTCTTCTTGCGTCTAATAAAAAACTGATGCTTAAACTCTACTTTATCATGGCTAAACTACGACGCAAAAGTCTTGTTAACCGACGCTAAAAGATTGGCCTATAACGTCGGGTTTGACCTATAGCATCGGGTTGGTAGAATGTTGTTGCCTAAAGTTCGGTTAAAAATACTATATGCGTCGCTAGTCAAACAGCCGACGCTAAAAGTTAGCCCTATAGTGTGGGATGGTCAAAATGCCTCCTTAACTTAAAGTTATATTTTTAGTGTCAGTTATATTTACGAAATTCCGACGTTAAAGTTTTTTTTAATTTATATATATTAGCTATTGAGCATTATTGAATTATACACAGACACACACACATATTAACATGCACTTTCTTTAATCATGTAAATAAATCCAACAAGAAATACCCCAAGTTAACAACACTAAATTAAACTATCAATTAGGAATCATATTAAAATTAAAATGTATCCATATATACTTGCTTCTAGACAAATAATATACCTACAAACCGCAAACACTTTTCTTTTAACATAAATCTAAATCTTCAAACTATTATATCTGCGCAAGCCAAACAAAAGAAATCTTTGTGTATCAGTGCACCGCCGGAGATGAACCTTGCACATTTTCTTCTTTAACAACATCTGGTTGTGCGTCTCTTTGTAATATTAATATAGATGTTTACAAAAGTGAACTCGAGCACCGCCTACATTTAAACAACGGAAAGATATAGTCAATTATAATCAGTCACAGGTACACAATTATTTAGCATAATTGCAACTTTGATTCGAAACAAAATCAAATATAGTTAACATGTTATAATAATCCCACAAAAATTGATGGTGACTCACGAGCTGTCTTCTCATTCTACAATCTAGGCCTATCAGTAGCCTCAGCTTTCTTCAGCTGCTGCTCCACTTCCGTTAGTTTCTCTTTTTGCTCTGGACAGATCAAAACCGCAGTTTTAGTTCATTCATAATCGCTATGAAAAGTGATGAGCTACCATCAATTGCACCATCTAAACTCAACATTATGATTACAATTGCACAATATAAGTACTAGAAATATTAAACAATCACCTTTTACACAGCAGCAAAACTGAGTCATGAGTTCCCCTGCGAGAAATGTGGAGAGCTCCAAGCTTCTATTTCAACCCGGTAAGGAACGTTCTGGTTCTCGTTCAGGATCTCAGCGTGGGCCTTCTCCCTTTAAGAGACCAACGTTCCAAGACGAGCAAAGGATAAGCCAGTCTACAAAAAATCCTCTGATAAATAAAGAAACTAGAAATATTTTTTACAAGACCCGGTTGTGCAAGAAAAAAATGCAGGGTAATTGCCCAAAAGGGGAGAAATGTACCTTTGCTCATGGCCTGGAAGAGCTGCATGATCCACCGTCCAATTGGGAAGAATTGGTGCATGCTAAAAGTAAACGGGCATTGGATAATTATCCAAAAACACAATGTGGGCTGGAAAATACCCATATGGGAAAAACTGTTCTTACCTACATGAAAGTCCAAAAGAAACTAAGATGGCAAGGTCCCCTGCCTATCAATTAATTTGCACCAATCAATAAAGCCACCGGACCAATGTTGGAGATGAAAAATGATACTGGGAAATCAGGTATGTGTTTGTTGTTGAAGGAAGTGATGGCCTAAATATGTTTTTAAACATTCTTATATACACACATTCATCATCGATATCTATTTCATTTTGATTTGATTAGAAGTGATTATACATAAATTCTTGAATTTCATCTTCTTCAAAAATTTTAATTTTATTAAAAATTGAGCCAAAATCAAAATTAGATATAGAACAGATTCCATTGGTATTATCTTTATTTTATAGATAAATTTTTTTTGTTCAGATGAGGTGTATGTTGTTCTTCCATGCAGTAAACAATGAAGAAGATGGTCCAAGAACAATCAAGATCCATAAAAAACCCCTTGTATAGTTCGAAGGTGAAAATTTTATTCATTTTTGGGGGTACTTTTGATGTTATGTTTGTCTGAATTTTATCATGTAGCTAGCATGTTAATATTGTAGCATTAGTTTTATTCATACTTCCTAATATATGTTAAGCTCAAATATACAATAAACATAAAACTTGTGTTTGCATCCATGTACATGTGTTTGCTTTTATTATGTGGCTGCTGAAGTGCTCTGCTTTAATGCTCCAAAGAGGGTGTGACCATGGATATGGTCAACATGAATGAAAAACAATCATTCATGGATGGAAGAAAGCTAATTGCTATTATTTGTGTGGCTCAATCTGCTGGCGAATCATTGCAAGCCGATAGAAGGGCAACAAATGAGGTATAAAATACTTGACAACTTTATGCCTGACATGCCAACTGTCTTTTCCGTTTGTATAAATTGATAACTTGTTATATCAGTGCAGGGTACATTTCACCCTAGAATTACCCTGAAGTGTTGATTGCACTATTCAGCAGTTGGGAAGACCTCACTGTTCAAATCAAGCTTCTGAACCAGAGTATATATATATAGGTAGAAATAAATCTCTTTTGTAGACATTCATGTATAGCAGTAATTGTTGGAAAAATAATCTTAAACTTGTTTTAATTGTTTTATTTGTTTAATTGTTTTAAATAAATTGTTTTGCTTATTTGTAATAGTCAGGCATCAGTTAGATCGTTGAGCTGGTCTTTGGTGTCGTGGAGTCAATGTAGAAACGGAAGAGATAAGTCTCAGACGTGTAGTTGGATTAGGAGAGTTAGTTTTCAACGTGGCCCTTGTTTTTAGCCACTCTAGTTGATCACCTTCTATTTATTTGTATTGCTTCTGCATTGAGAAAATAGAACAGTACGCTGTTAGAATTTCAAACTCTCCAGCTAGCAATATATTAATTATAACAAATGGGTTTGAATAGTAAACAGGTGGCATCAGAGCTAGGCTATTTCGGAGAAGAAACAATATCAAATATGATGGCGCAACCACAAATCCCGATGTTGACGGCAACAAATTACGGGAACCAGAGTATCCACATGAAGGTATTACTCGGTTCGTATGATAATTGGGATATTGTCGAAAGTGGGTTTGACGAGCCCGATGATGAAGCTGTTCTTTCTAATGCGGAGAAAACGACGTTTAGAGGTGGCTACCGTGGTGGACGAGGACGTGGAAGGCAGTCCTTCAATAGAGGCCAGAATTCTGAAGGCTATCAACCATCTGGTCGTGGTCAAAATTTCAGAGGGCGAGGACGAGGCGTATTTCAACAACGAGGTGACAAGTCTTAATATCAGTGCTATAATTGTAACAAATTTGGCCATTTTAGTTATGAGTGTAGAGCCCCAAAGGTGGAAGAAAGAAGCCATTTTGCTGAAGCAAAAGAAGATAAAGATGTTGGCTCTGCTATGTTTCTCACTTACAAAGGAGATGAAGGAGGCAAGAAAAATACATGGTATCTTGACTCGGCAGCCAGCAATCACATGACTGGTCTTAAGGATTTATTCACGGAGATAGACGACACCTTTAGCGAAGAAGTTACTTTTGGTGTCTCGTCAAAGATTTCGGTCAAAGGAAAAGGTACCATCACAATCATGTCAAAGAAAGGTGAAAAGAAATATATAAATGATGTTTATTATATTCCTACATTGAAAAATAATATCATCAGTCTTGGCCAACTTGTGGAGAAAGGATATAATATACAGATGCAGGACAATTCCCTCATTATCAAGAATCAAGCTCGGGAATTGATTGCAAATATGGAGATGTCAAAGAATCGTTTGTTTACGCTTGATATGCAAACGAAGGTTCAGAAGTGTTTAAAGCCGGTCATTAAAAATGACTCGTGGTTGTGACACTTGAGATATGGCCATCTTGGATTTTCTGGATTGAAATTATTGTCAAAGACAAAAATGGTGGACGGTTTTCCAGAAATCAACGAACCAGAAAATTTTTGTGAAGCATGTATAAGGGGGAAGCAACATCGACAAAGTTTTCCCGTTGGAAAATTATGGAGAGCCAGGAAGCCATTGGAGATAGTTCACACATATATTGCTGGTCCATTTGATATCTCATCACTGGGAGGTAATAGATATTACCTAACATTTATTGATGACTTTAGTAGGAAAAGTTGGGTGTATATCATCAAAGAAAAGTTGGAGGCTCTAGATAAATTCAAGGAGTTCAAAGCACTCGTAGAAAAGCAAAGTGGTCATTAGCTGAAGGTACTCAGATCAGACAGAGGAGGCGAGTATACTTCTAATCTGTTCAGAAGTTTTTGCAGAGCACATGGAATCAATCATCAGTTGACTACGGCCTATACTCCTCAACAAAATGGCATTGCAGAAAAAAAAAGAATCGAACTATTCTTGACATGGCAAGGAGCATGGTGAAGCAAAGCACTTGCCGAGAACTTTTTGGGCCGAAGCCGTTTTATGTGCCGTTTATTTGTTGAATCGCTGTCCAACAAAAAGCGTCAGAAACAAAACTCCAAATGAAGCATGGGGTGGTAGCAAACCATCAGTGGGACATCTCAGAATTTTTGGGTGTATTGCATATGCCCATGTTCCTGATCAGAAAAGGAAGAAGTTGGATGATAAAGGCGAGAAGTGCATCTTTACCGGATATGACAAAAGGAGCAAGGCGTACAGACTCTATAATCCCCTTACAAAGAAATTAATCATTTCTCGAGATGTTGAGTTTGATGAATCAAATTACTGGAGATGGAGCGAGGAGGAAACAAAAGTTGCTGGTTTATTTTTCAACGATGATGATGATGATGATGATGATGACGGTGATGATAATGCCAACATTGAAGATGGGGGAGATGATGATCCAACTCCTCCACAAAGTCCAAATCAACAAACTCCCGCATCAACACCATCTAATTCAAGTGGAAGCAGAAGTTCAGGGGGAGCACCAAGAAAAATGCGGAGTTTGGATAATATCTATGAAGCGACAAGTCTGGTACAATCAACCTTTGATTATTCATTATTTTGTTTGATGGCTGAATGTGATCCAGTTACATTTGAGGAAGCTTCTGAAGAAAGCAAATGGAACAAAGCCATGGATGAGGAAATTGGTGCAATCAAGAAGAATGATACTTGGGAGCTCACAGATCTTCCAGAAGGACACAAAGTAATTGGTGTCAAATGGGTCTACAAGACCAAGACGAATCAGGATGGAGAAGTTGAAAAATACAAGGCGAGGCTGGTGGCTAAAGGCTACAAGCAAAGATACGGAATTGACTATGATGAGGTGTTTGCTCCAGTTGCACGAGTTGACACCATCAGACTTCTTATAGCAATTGCCACTCAAAATGAATGGAAGATTTTTCAAATGGACGTGAAGTCAGCATTTCTAAATGGTTATCTCGAAGAAGAAGTGTACATCGAGCAACCTCTAGGATATGTTCAGAAAGGCCTGGAAGATAAAGTCTACCGGATAAAGAAAGCATTGTACGGTCTAAAACAGGCACCAAGAGCGTGGAACACAAGGGTTGATGAGTATTTTCAGAAAAATGGTTTTGTGAAGAGTCCGTACGAGCATGCACTCTACACGAAAACAAATTCAGGGAGAGATATTATGATCGTATGCTTATACGTGGACGACATGATATTTACCGGAAATAATCCTGGTATGTTTGATGACTTTAAGAAAGTTATGACTAATGAATTTGAGATGACAGATATTGGTCAAATGTCATACTTTCTTGGAGTCGAGGTGAAGCAAAGCAAAGATGGGATTTTTATGTCTCAGAAAAAATATGCCGAGCAGATTTTGAAGAAGTTCAGAATGGAAGAGTGTAAGCCAGTAAGCACGCCAGCAGAAGCAAGCATAAAGCTCAGAATTGATTCAACAAGGGAGTCGGTAAATCCGACGTTGTTCAAGAGTTTGGTTGGAAGTTTAAGGTACCTAACTTTTACTCGTCCGGATATTATGTATGCAGTTGGACTGGTTAGTAGGTACATGGAGAAGCCGAAGCAAGATCATTTCATGGCGGCTAAAAGAATTTTGAGATATATTAAAGGTACACTTAATAATGGTTTGTTTTACACGCATTCTCAAGATTCAAAATTAGTTGGCTATTCAGATAGTGATTATGGTGGAGATTTGGATGACGGGAAAAGCACATCGGGATATGCTTTTCATATTGGATCGGCAATATTCTCATGGTCATCAAAGAAGCAACAGACAGTCGCTCTCTCAACATGTGAGGCAGAATACATTGCAGCAGCAGCGTGCGCATGTCAAGCTATTTGGTTAAGCTATATTTTGAGCGAGTTAAATCTTGTCAAGGAAGAACCGGTTACTATTTACGTGGATAATAAATCCGCTATTTCACTTGAGAAAAATCCGGTGTCACACAGTCGAAGCAAGCACATCAATATTAAATATCATTTTCTTCGAGAACAGGTGAACGACAAAATTGTGGAACTGGTGCACTGCAGGACAGAAGAAAATTTGGCGGATATTTTCACGAAGCCGTTGAAGCCGGAGATGTTTTATAAAATGAAAGAGAAGCTTGGAATGGAAACTCGAGTTTGAGGGGGAGTGTTAGAATTTCAAACTCTCCAGCTAGCAATATATTAATTATAACAAATGGGTTTGAATAGTAAGCATGCAGCAGAGGTAAATGCAGCAGAATAGATTCCAGGTCTTCTGGGATATAAATGGAAGCAAGCAGCAACCTAGTCAAATACAGCTAGCAGGATTAAAACAACAGATGTACGTGCATGGGAAAGTTAAACCATAATATATATATATATATATATACAGCTAGATAAGAATGAAGCAGGATAATATTAATAGTCTAAGCTTGTGAAAGTCAAAAACGGCAACAAGGTCAGGTGTATATGCATTGATGCAACCCTGAAATAAGGTAGGCTGAAGTTAATATCTTTCTTGGATATTAGAGTCGCTGACCAGAAGGTCTGCAGGGTGTTTATTATGTTGATGTAAGGAATTAGGTCAGCTGTGTGTATTGTATCCTATAAATACAACCTCATGCATGTACGTTAAATAGACGCAAGTAGCTTGTTGTAACAAGATAGAAAAAGGGAGCAGAAGCTCTGTGTTTGTGAAACAAAAAAAGGCTGTAGCCTAAGTACTCTGTGTAAGGCAAAATTCAGCCATAACCTTATTTCACATATATATAATAGTGTGCTTGTGTTTAGATTTCTGTTTTTATTTCCCACCATACAGTAAACATATAAAGCCTATTCACGTTTCCAACATCGCGAGTTTTTGTTCTCCCTTCTCAGGTTCATATTTTGTTTCTCTGTTATATATAAATATAGGTCCATCAGTAATTAATGACTTCTCATACTAATTTTCACTTCTTTTCTCAAATTTGCTTCCACTGCTATTCTAATCCACGAAGATCTAGGCAGCCATTGATATATGAATGGAACAGTTAAATATGTTGCATTTCATGTGCTTTCACCCGAGGGTGACCGGGGTCTTACAATATTCGAAGTTGCAGACAAGATTCAAGTAAGTCTACATGGTTTACATAGGTGGTATTGAACTTTGTAAGTGCAATTACTATAATAGACTGCTGGTCTTCCAGATCTGACAACAAGCATGACACCAGAAGCCTGAATTGCTGCTGCCTTTTCAAGGGTTCCAAGCTTTTTGAGAGGACAGCTACATCAACTTGTTACAAGAATGGAATCTTAGGTGGAGAAGTTGAGGATTTTGATAAAGATGAAGCAGACAGCAGAGATGGAGACTGAAGGTGATAATGAACATATATATTCTTAAGTTGATAATAAATATATATACCAAAGTTGGGATACACTTCATTTCCACCCTTTATATCTTGTTTGTGTATATATATATATGTACAATGACTTGATATAAAGATTAGTTAGTGATGGTACACATATTTCATTTCATTTCGCAGAGACAATGACGTATATGCTCCAAGACGGATCAAGACCCTCCTCAGATGAACCTTCTAGTTTAAGTTAAGTAATATTTGCCCTGTATATATATATCTCTTGTACTAGCTCGCAATTAAAATATTAAAATTTATTATCATGTCAGTGTTTGATATGTTTTACGGCCTCTTTATTTTAAAAACTATTTTGAAGGATGTGTTATATATATGATTACTAAAACGTATTTATACATTCGCTTTCAAATACACCTCTCATTAAGATACCCCCTCTCCAGGCAGAAAACCTCTCATTGAGTCATCAAGTAATCTATCTAAACCACTAAATTTGCCATAATCTTTAGTTGTTAACAATAGATGAACCCTCAAAACATTCTAGCTAGGAGTGAGCAGGAATTCCAATCCCCCGGTCTGAATTCAAGATGATGTTTATCATAAAATTCAATACATTGGAGGGAAAAGCTTGAAAGAAAACAACAAGGCTTCAAACAAGGAACTTGAAGTCATTTTTGAAGTATTACTACAAAATGTATGTGTGTATAATAAGTTAAAAATCGACTTAATGAGTCAAAAACCGACTTCATGTTATAAATATAAGCAAAAAACGACTTCATGTCACAAGTTGTTTTGAGTCATGTCCTAGCTTTTAGTTTTTTTTGTTTTGGAGTCTATCTATATATTGTACTGCTCTCAGAAATAAAAGACAAGTTTATTGACAAGCATATATTATGTGTTCTATTTCTATACCTTTCCAGTTTAATATTTAATAGTCAATACATTTATATCATATAAATTACTAACGAGCTGATTTGGTAACAGTTCCTAGAGGTTCTCTTGTGCCAAAGATATGGATGATGATTGATATGAATAAGATCAACGGAGAGTCGATTAGCCTGAGTTATCAGATGTTGGCTAGAAGTAATTATATAGCTTTGGCTTTCAAGATGATAGTGTTTGTGCTAGCACAGGGAATTTGGAGGATGGTAGAACCGAGTGATGCAGATTCACCTGTTGAATAAAAAAGGGACAAAGTTGCCTTGACCATGATTTACTCATACTTGTTGATACTGTTGGATAAGTAAACTAACTCTTGGACTTAGAGGAAGAATCTGGAACTCTGTTATATTCAGTGAATTTAGGAATATGTGAGAACACAATAATTATGATTCATAGAACTTGGAAGATGTATCTATTTTGATTCATGTATGATGTTTTATATTCTCCTATTATATAAAGTAGAAGATTGTATTGTTTTGAATAAGATTAAGAATACAGAGATATTTAGAAACACAAAACAGTTCTTTGTTTGATTCACTATTCTGTTCTGCACCTAGTATACTGAAATTATACCTAAATTCTATACACAAACTCAACAAATTGGTATAGAGCCAACAACCATGAATAATTCTTTTACTGTTCAAAAACTTACCAAAGAAAACTATGGCCACTGGTGTATCCGAATGAAAGCTTTGCTTGGATCCCAGGAAGCATGGGAAATTGTTGATAAGGGCTATGATGAACCTGAGAATGAGGGAGCCTTGAATCAGGCTCAGAAAAATAATCTACGGAAAGCACGGAAACAAGATCAACAGGCTTTGTCAATTATACACATGGGCTTAGATGAAGCCATGTTTGAAAAGGTGGCATCAGCATCAAAAGCAAAGGAAGCCTGGGAGATTCTGCAGAACAATTTTAAGGGTGTTGATAAAGTAAAAAAGGTACGATTACAAACCCTACGCGGTGAGTTTGAAGCATTGCAAATGAAAGAAACGGAATCAGTCCTAGATTATTTCACAAGGGTTTCTTCTGTTGTAAATCAAATGAAGAATTATGGAGAAAAAATTGAAGATGCTCGTGTTAATGAAAAGATACTGAGATCTTTGAATACAAAATTGCAACTTGTTGGAATTTCTAATGAAGAATCAAATGATACAGAAACCATGACAACTGATCAACTCATGGGATCTTTGCAAGCATATTAAGAAAGATTGTTAAAGAAGGAAGAGATAGAATCTCAAGTGCTGAAATCTAGTGTTTCTATGGAAGAGAAGGATAAGGTGTTATACACACAATACACTAGAGGAAGAGGACGTGGCCGTACAAATAAGAATTTCTCTCGAGGCAGAGGACGTGGTCCTGGAAGCAACAGATATGAAAAGGTGCAAACAAATCAACAAAATTGGCGCAGACAAGGACGTGGTCGCGGCAGAGGTGGTAGATCAACCCATGGCAGAGGTGGCAGATCAAATGAATGCTACAATTGTGGAAAATTCGGACACTTTGCCAAAGACTGCTGGTTTAACAAGAAGGTAGAGGAGAATGCAAATTTTGTCGAAACGGAGGAGCAATAAAATAATGGTGTTCTGCTAATGGCCTACAAAGATATGATTCCCGAAGATAATGTTCTTTGGTATCTTGACAGCGGTGCCAGCAACCATATGTCAGGACTCAAGCATCTCTTTACTGATTTAAAAGAAATCGATTCTGGATTTGTTTCTTTTGGTGATTCATCAAAAGTTGAGGTTAAAGGAAAGGGTGAAATATGTTTTTCTCAGAAGGATGGCAAACAAGGCAGAATTGAAGATGTTTATTATGTTCCAGACATGAAGAACAATATTCTTAGCCTTGGACAACTGGTTGAAAAAGGATACTCAATTTTTATGGAAGAAAAAGCTATGTTCTTGAAGGACAAAAGTGGCAGAACAATAGCTCGTGTAGGAATGTCTCAAAATCAGATGTTCAAATTAAACTTGAGAAATATACAGGAGACATGTCTGCAAGTGAAGATGGAAGACAAAGCATTTTTATGGCATAGGCGATTGGGACACTTACACTATGGTGGTTTAAAGGAGCTGGCAAATAAAGGAATGGTTCATGGAATACCAAGCATGGATTATACAGGAAGGTTTTGTGAAGAATGTGTGCTAGGAAAACAAACAAGAAATTCCTTCCAGAAGAAGGCAATATATCATGCTGCAAAGCCTCTCGAGTTGGTGCATACGGATATTTGTGGTCCTATCACACCCATGTCATGCAGTTCTAAAAGGTATTTCATTACCTTTATTGATGACTATTCTCGAAGAACATGGGTTTATTCAAGGAACAAAATCACTAGGATTGTTCTATTCTAGAACAACAGACTACAAATTGTTGGGATATTCTGATAGTGATTGGTGTGGAGATGTGGATGATCGTAAAAGCACGTCTGGATACTTATTTTTTATGGGAGACACAGCATTTACGTGGTATTCTAAGAAGCAGCCTATAGTTTCATTATCAACTTGTGAGGCGGAATATGTAGCAGCTTCTTATTGTGTCTGTCATGCTATTTGGTTAAGAAGGTTGCTTAGTGAATTGAATTGTCCACAGCAGAATTCTACTAAAGTTCGAATTGATAATAAGTCAGCAATAGAGCTCGCCAAGAATCCAGTACATCATGAAAGGAGCAAACATATTGATGTTAGATTTCATTTTATCCGGGAACATGTGAAGGAAAAGAATGTCCAGTTGCGTCATGTTGTTAGTCATGACCAGATAGCAGATGTGCTCACCAAACCACTGTCCAAACCTACGCTTGATGCATACAAAAGGCTCATGGGAATGAAGGATCGGAAAGAGTTAGTTTAAGGGAGGAATATGTTGGATAAGTAAACTAACTCTTGGACTTAGAGGAAGAATCTCGAACTCTGTTATATTCAGTGAATTTAGGAATATGTGAGAACACAATAATTATGATTCATAGAACTTGGAAGATGTATCTATTTTGATTCATGTATGATGTTTTATATTCTCCTATTATATAAAGGAGAAGATTGTATTGTTTTGAATAAGATTAAGAATACAGAGATATTTAGAAACACAAAACAGTTCTTTGTTTGATTCACTATTCTGTTCTGCACCTAGTATACTGAAATTATACCTAAATTCTATACACAAACTCAACAGATACGACAACGGCCAAACAGGCCTGGGATGCAATCAAGACTCTTTGTCAAGGTGTTGATTGAGTAAAACCAAGGATTCAAACGTTAAGACTGAATTTTAGTCGCTGAGTACAAAGATAGTGAACAACTAGATGATTTTTGTATAAAGTTGAATAGGTTTGTAACAAACATACCAGCTCTTGGGAAAGACATGGTGAATTCTACGTGACAAAAAAATTGTTGGGCAAGTTTCATTGAAAAAGTCTCTAGATTACGTCTATATTTCAAGTCTTTGTAATAATATTATTGGTGTACGATGAATAAGAAATTCTAATTTTAAGCTAATTAATTAGAAATAACATGATTCTATGTAATATTAATCATGCAAAACATACATACATGATTCTATTCTGATTCTGCTTCTATTCTGGATTCTATAATATTTCATGTTGATAATTTAGTTTGAATGTTAGATTTCATATATTAAGTTTAATTGGTGTTAAACTATATAATTATGATCTTACCAAATCATTTTTTGTGAAAAATAAGGTGTTATGATAGTGTTTGTGATTTTCTTTTTTTAAAGTGTGATCTATTGTCGCTGATAAGTGCTTGTTTCAAAAGATATTAATTATTAATTGATAATTATGTTTAATACTACGATAAGTTATATATATATATATATATAAATTTGAATAATCAGAGATATTATTTATTATTAAACTAAAAAATTATCTTTTGTACTCCAATACTCCAATGTTTTTATGTACTCCATAAAACTTAACTGCATATACACACACATACGTGTGTGTCTATATATATATATATATATATATATATAATATTTTCTTTTTTTTTGAATTTATATTTCAAATTTTATTATGTTTGAGTTTGAAATTTGGTTATTAATACAAACTCTAGTTTTAGTTTTCATACTCAAATTTATTATTGCTTTCAATCGGATTACACGTGTGTTTTGGACTTTTGGTTATAATAATAGATGTTTTAAAAATTAGTCCATTTAGATTTTGTAATTTATTGATATTTTATTATTAACTTTAATAAATATGTAACAATTCACGAATCATAAGTCATTTCATCGGGGATGCAGGGCCGGCTCTACCTTAAAGCAAACTAAGCAGTTGCTTAGGGCCTCCAAACAAAAAAGGCACCCAAAATTTTAAATCCCCTTTATATATATGCATACACATATATTAATATTTTTTTTATTAAAAAATTTATTGAAAACAAAATTTTGTCAAACAATTTTAATTTCTTTAATATATTTAATTAATAATAAAAAATGACTTATTATTTAAAAATCAAAATAATTAAATATATTCATTTAATTGGAAGATTTTTGAAATATAAATTATTTTATTATGTTTCTATAAATAATATTTATCATATTTATATAAATATTTTTTTTAAAAAAAATTAAAATATATATCATGAATAATTGTGATGAAAATATTATTCCATTTATTAATTTATTTCATGTACAAAATGTATAGAACCAAATATAAAAAATAATAGTAAGAAGAAGTCTAAAGACAAATATGTGTCGTAAATAATTTTGCTAATTAAATGTAATATCAAGTTTATTATAGTAAATATTAATTATCAATATTAAAGGTACTAAGGTCTTTTTTTTTGTCTATATAAATGATAAAGTATTAAGAACAAAAAATTACTCTTTCAATTTGTCTTTTCAGCTTTCACTGTGTGCATCAGTTCATAACTCTTCTTCAACGGCTCTAATGTAAGATAATGAACTATTATAATCCTTGACACTTTTCTCACCTTCATCATTCAACATCCAATATTGAGGTAAGGATTTTATAATAATAAATTTATATTACATCAAAAAAATTATAATAAATATGTATGGGCCTCATTTTTAAGTTTTCCTTAGGACCCCAAATTTAATTGAGTCAGCCCTGCGGGGATGCAGTCCGAGTGTAGGGTTTCACCAGGAGTTTGGCCAACATACATCTTTATACAATAAAAACGATTTGGGGCGATTTGAGATCATTATGTTTTAGCTCAAACAATTTCAGTGGCCCATAGAGACTATGTCAAACCCTAGCCTCCTCTCTCCCTTCTTTTTCCCGCCTTCGTCGGAGATTTCATCGATGTTCTCTGATGAAAAACTCTGAATTAGTTTATTTCTCTTGATTTGTTCTCATTTTCTCAATAATACTCTCTACCGGATCCGTTCCAAGATGTTAGATATACTCGATTTTTAAGATTTTGATTTGGTAATAAATCAATTGAGATGAGTCAATGACGGGTTAAGCGATTGCGATTCAATCTTAGCTATAGCAGTGATTATATATATTTATATTCGATAAGGTAAGTATCGTGTGAATTGACCCCACGACAATGGTATGAGTTCGAAATCTTTTGTTTTGGTGATTTAAATATATTTGTCTTATATGTCCTTTGTAATTGGTTATATATTTAGTTTTTGATTTTTATGATTCGTTTTATAACAAGATTTATAAGACTTGTTGTTTCTTTGATTTTTATTATTGTGCCCCTTTCGTCGGAGTGTCATAGGTGATGGCATTTTGATCGTCAGATCGTGTATTGCGATTTTGTTTGTCGTTTATTAACGATTGTGTCATTTTTGATGACTTGGTTTCGGTGCCTGGCATTCTTTCGTGCTTGTTTCTTTCTTTCTTTCCTCCTTTTTTCCTCTCCCTCTTTAGTTTCTTCCTTTCCGCGGACTTTTGTCTTTCATTCGGGTTTTCTTTTCAGTCTTTAAAGTTTTATTGGCTAAATTTCCGAGGCCATCTTGCATAACCTTTGGTTAGTCAGTAGACTTTTTTGAATGAAAGTTTTTCTTTCATATTAGTTGCGCGGATTTTGCTTTTTTTTCGAGTGTTTTTCAGACATCAAAACTGTTATCTAATTTTGCGGGGGTTTTCGACATGTCCTTTGGTTAGATGAAAGTTTTTCATGTATGAAAAAGCTCTCCGATTCTTAAGAAAGGACCCTCACTATCTAAAACCGGCTTGATTCTCTCCTTATCTTGTTTCGTGGCTTCCCTGAAGAATATTTCACTCCAAATATGATCTTCCCCCACAGTTCATCAACCACTAATTTTGTTTCAGCCAAAAACTTGGGATAATCTGCAAAATATGCATCGCTAAATATTATAAAAGGACTGGTAGCAGAGAAGGCACGAGTACTATTAAGTAGATTAATTTTAAAAATTTTGTTGCCATATATATGCACCAAATTGTAAATGCAGCGTGCATTTCATCGACAAATATAATGCATTTTACTCTCTTTATGCTAATGAAGTTGCCAAAAAAACCAAAAAGGAAACGTTACAGAGAAATGAGGGAAAAGTTGTGAGCACGGGATATCTCTCTACTGTAATCGAATACAAGTTTACAGCAGATAAAAGGGTTATATATAAAAATTGCGGTGTTAGGGTTTGGCTTGGGTTCTTGCATATTTTAATGTGGGAAATGGCAATTAGTTTTAATTTCGGAATTTTTTGAAGGTGTCTGGTCCGCATTTGCTTCGTTGCACAACATATAAAGATTCATAATCATACTGACAAGAATAATCTTACTATTTAGATATACTTGTAACTCACTTAAGTGACCAATTTGAGACTGTTTTGAGTTCGTTGACCAACTTGATATATGGAGCTCAATTTAGTGACCTACTTGATTATTAACCATATATATATATGTATGTATATATATGTGTGTATACATACATACATACATACATACATACATACATACATACAAAATAAAATAAACCTTTAGCGTCGGTATTGTAAAATATAACCGACATTATAAGGTATAACTTTTATTTTAAAGCGGACAATGTCATAAGTCAACCCTTTAGCGTCGGTGTTTTTCAACCTGACTGTATAGGCCAATCCTTTAGCATCAGTTAACAAGTCTTTTGCCTCGCAGTTTAGCCGTGATAAACTAGACTTTAATCGTCGGCTTTTTAACCGAAGCAAGAAGAACATACCTATTAAATTTTCACCTTCGAACTGCAAGGGCAGATCTTGATTGTTCTTGGAGCATCTTCTTCATTGTTTACAACATCGAAGAACCACATACTGTCCATTTTGAATAAAAAATTCATCTGTAAAATAAAGATAATACGAATGAAATCTATGTTCAATATCTAATTTTGATTTTGGTTCAATTTAAATATAATTCAAAATTTTGAAGATGATGAAATTTAAGATTTATGTATAATCACTTCTAATCATATCAAAATGAAATAGATATCCATGGTGTATGTGTGTATATAAGAATGCTTAAAAAACTTATTTAGGCCATCACCTACCAATTTAATATGTGGTTGAAAGTTACGTATATATCATTCATATCAGGCAAACAATTTAATCACTTGTGAAAATAAGACATATATGGAATGGGACCATAAAAAAAAGAGAAAAGAAGATAGGAAAGATGATGGTATGGAATGAAAGTGAAGAATATAAGATTAGTTTCTTTTATACAGTGGTATGGAAGGATGTAGAATTATCTAGAAATTTCCCGAGTATGTGAGTGTTGGATATAAAGAAATATATATATGTCACACAAATGTTACAAAATAAAACGCTCGCAATTAGAATGACCTCGAGTGTTTCCTAAATAAAAATTAAACTATGTTTTATTTCACTCAAACGCATTACGTTTCTCTTTAATGCACACTTAGCGAAGGCAAAGGAAACCGAATTACGAAAAAAAAATATAATAAAATTAAATTTACTTTTGCATACATTCTAAAAAAGACTAAAGTCATATATTCTCATCCACCAAAAAATCACTAAAACATGACCTTGGACAATGAATTAAGATAATAAATGTAAAATTATAACATGCAATTGAAGAAACTGAGAATATAGACCTACATAAAAACGAGAAAAGAAGATGTGTTATGAAACCCCAAAATCCAATTCATCTATTCAAAACCCTAAAATCCAATCAAACCAATCGGGTTACAAATTCAGCCGGGTCAAAGCTAGGTCCCAAAGTTGTGATTTTTCAATCCAGGTCTAAGTTGAGACTCCAATAAAGAATAGTTCTTCAAGCTACCAATTGAATTGAGCTATAAACAGGACGGACTCAAAGTCACGTAAGATTGTGAGGGAATCTAGATCTAAGTTGGGACTCCAATAAATGTTAGTTCTTCAAGCTACCAATTGAATTGAGCTAAAAACAGGATAGACTCGAAGTCACGTAAGATTGTGAGGGAGGTTAGATGGTTAGATGGAAGAGAGATGGTTATAGAGGGATGGTGAAAGGGATATGGTTATAGAGAGAGATGTTGCGGGGAGAGAAACTATTGCGAGAGAAATGGGGTAAAAGAAAATGCGGAAATTAAATTATTATTTCGTTATGTATGTGGGATGTTTTGTGTAGGGGGCCGGAATTCTATCTTTTAACAAAGCTGTAGTAAGATATATATTGTTTTAATAATTAATGTCGAAAAATATATTTTAACACGGCTCTTATAAATAAGTATATAAGGTGGAAACACATTTAACATGAGTGATTTGTATAAGTGATGGTAAATCCCTTTATAATGAATATAACTAGTTTTTTCAATTATTTAATATATTAATGAATCTTTTTTGTTTACGAGATTTCTCTTATAAATAATTGAAAAAACTAGTTATATTCATTATAAAGGGATTTACCATCACTTATACAAATTACTCATGTTAAATGTGTTTCCACCGTATATACTTATTTATAAGAGCCGTGTTAAAATATATTTTTCGACATTAATTATTAAAACAATATATATCTTACTACAGCTTTGTTAAAAGATAAAATTCCGGCCCCCTACACAAAACATCCCACATACATAACGAAATAATAATTTAATTTCCGCATTTTCTTTTACCCCATTTCTCTCGCAATAGTTTCTCTCCCCGCAACATCTCTCTCTATAACCATATCCCTTTCACCATCCCTCTATAACCTTCTCTCTTCCATCTAACCATCTAACCTCCCTCACAATCTTACGTGACTTCGAGTCTATCCTGTTTTTAGCTCAATTCAATTGGTAGCTTGAAGAACTATCATTTATTGGAGTCCCAACTTAGATCTAGATTCCCTCACAATCTTACGTGACTTCGAGTCCGTCCTGTTTTTAGCTCAATTCAATTGGTAGCTTGAAGAATTATCATTTATTGGAGTCCCAACTTAGATCTAGATTGAAAAATCACAACTTTGGGACCTAGCTTGCACCCGGCTAAATTTGTAACCCGATTGGTTTGATTGGATTTTAGGGTTTTGAATAGATGAATTGGATTAATTTTGGGGTTTCATAACACTTCTTCTTTTCTCGATTTCATGAAGGTATATATTCTCAGTTTCTTCAATTGCATGTTATAAGTTTACATTTATTATATTAATTAATTGTCCAAGGTCGTGTTCCAGTGGTTTTTCAGTGGATGAGAACATGTGAATTTAGGGTCTTTTTTAGAATGTCTACAAGATTAAATTTAAGTTATCATATTTTTTCCGTAATTCGGTTTCCTTTGCCTGTGCTAAATGCATTTGAGTGAAATAAAACATTTTTTAATTTTTATTTAGAAAACACTTGAGGTCATTCTAATTGCCAGTTTTTTATTTTGTAACATTTGTGTGTCATATATTTCTTTATATTCAACACTCACATACTCAAAAAATTTCTAGATAATTCTACATCCTTCCATAGCACTCTATAAAATAAACCAATCTTATATTCTTCACCTTCATTCCATACCATCATCTCTCTTATGTTCTTTTCTCTTTCTTTTATGCTCACATTCCATATATGTCTGATTTTTGCAAGTGATTAAATTTTTTGCGTGATATGATCGATATACATAACCTTCAACCACATATGAATTCATAAGTGATGGCTTAAATAAGTTTTTGAAGCATTATTATATACACACATACACCATGGATATCTATTTCATTTTGATTTGATTAGAAGTGATTATACATAAATTCTTGAATTTCATCATCTTCAAAATTTTGAATTATATTTCAAATTGTACCAAAATCAAAATTAGAATAGAACAGAGATTTCGTTTGTATTATCTTTATTTTATAGATGAATTTTTTTTTTCAAATGGAGTATATGTTGTTCTTCGATGCTAGTAAACATCCTTCTCGTTCGAAGGTGAAAATTTTACAGGTATGTTCTTCTTGCATCTAATAAAAAACTGATGCTTAAACTCTACTTTATCATGGCTAAACTACGACGCAAAAGTCTTGTTAACCGACGCTAAAGGATTGGCCTATAACGTCGGGTTTGACCTATAGGATTGGGTTGGGTTGGTAGAATGTTGTTGCCTAAAGTTCGGTTAAAAATACTATATGCTTCGCTAGTCAAACAGCCGACGCTAAAGGTTAGCCCTATAGTATGAGATGGTCAAAATGCCTCCTTAACTTAAAGTTATACTTTTAGTGTCAGTTATATTTACGAAATGCCGACGCTAAAGTTTTTTTTAATTTATATATATTAGCTATTGAGCATTATTGAATTATACACAGACACACACATATTAACATGCACTTTCTTTAATCATGTAAATAAATCCAACAAGAAATACCCCAAGTCAACAACACTAAATTAAACTATCAATTAGGAATCATATTAAAATTAAAATGTATCCATATATACTTGCTTCTAGACAAATAATATTCCTACAAACCGCAAACACTTTTCTTTTAACATAAATCTAAATCTTCAAACTATTATATCTGCGCAAGCCAAATAAAAAAAATCTTTGTGTATCAGTGCACCTCCGGAGATGAACCTTGCACATTTTCTTCTTTAACAACATCTGGTTGTGCATCTCTTTGTAATATTAATATAGATGTTTACAAAAGTGAACTCGAGCACCGCCTGCATTTAAACAACTGAAAGATATAGTCAATTATAATCAGTCACAGGTACACAATTATTGAGCATAATTGCAACTTTGATTCGAAACAAAATCAAATATAGTTAACATGTTATAATAATCCCACAAAAAATGATGGTGACTCATGAGCTGCCTTCTCATTCTACAATCTAGGCCTATCAGTAGCCTCAGCTTTCTTCAGCTGCTGATCCACTTCCGTTAGTTTCTCTTTTTGCTCTCGACAGATCAAAACCGCAGTTTTAGTTCATTCATAATCGCTATGAAAAGTGATGAGCTACCATCAATTGCACCATCTAAACTCAACATTATGATTACAATTGCACAATATAAGTACTAGAAATATTAAACAATCACCTTTTACACAGCAGCAAAACTGAGTCATGAGTTCCCCTGCGAGAAATGTGGAGAGCTCCAAGCTTCTATTTCAACCGGGTAAGGAACGTTCTGGTTCTCGTTCAGGATCTCAGCATGGGCCTTCTCCCTTTAAGAGACCAACGTTCCAAGACGAGCAAAGGATAAGCCAGTCTACAAAAAATCCTCTGATAAATAAAGAAACTAAAAATATTTTTTACAAGGCCCGGTTGTGCAAGAAAAAAATGCAGGGTAATTGCCCAAAAGGGGAGAAATGTACCTTTGCTCATGGCCTGGAAGAGCTGCATGATCCACCGTCCAATTGGGAAGAATTGGTGCATGCTAAAAGCAAACGGGCATTGGATAATTATCCAAAAACACCATGTGGGCTGGAAAATACCCGTATGGGAAAAACTGCTCTTACCTACATGAAAGTCCAAAAGAAACTAAGATGGCAAGGTCCCCTGCCTATCAATTAATTTGCACCAATCAATAAAGCCACCGGACCAATGTTGGAGATGAAAAATGATACTGGGAAATCAGGTATGTGTTTGTTGTTGAAGGAAGTGATGGCCTAAATATGTTTTTTAAGCATTCTTATATACACACATTCATCATCGATATCTATTTCATTTTGATTTGATTAGAAGTGATTATACATAAATTCTTGAATTTCATCTTCTTCAAAAAATTTAATTTTATTAAAAATTGAGCCAAAATCAAAATCAGATATAGAACAGATTCCATTGGTATTATCTTTATTTTATAGATGAATTTTTTTTATTCAGATGGAGTGTATGTTGTTCTTCCATGCAGTAAACAATGAAGAAGATGCTCCAAGAACAATCAAGATCCATAAAAAACCCCTTGTATAGTTCGAAGGTGAAAATTTTATTCATTTTAGGGGGTACTTTTGATGTTATGTTTGTCTGTATTTTATCATATGTAGCTAGCATGTTAATATTGTAGCATTAGTTTTATTCATACTTCCTAATATATGTTAAGCTCAAATATACAATAAACATAAAACTTGTGTTTGCATCCATGTACATGTGTTTGCTTTTATTATGTGGCTGCTGAAGTGCTCTGCTTTAATGCTCCAAAGAGGGTGTGACCAAGGATATGGTCAACATGAATGAAAAACAATCATTCATGGATGGAAGAAAGCTAATTGCTATTATTTGTGTGGCTCAATCTGCTGGCGAATCATTGCAAGCCGATAGAAGGGCAACAAATGAGCTATAAAATAGTTGACAACTTTATGCCTGACATGCCAACTGTCTTTTCCGTTTGTATAAATTGATAACTTGTTATATCAGTGCAGGGTACATTTCACCCTAGAATTACCCTGAAGTGTTGATTGCGCTATTCAGCAGTTGGGAAGACCTCACTGTTCAAATCAAGCTTCTGCACCAGAGTATATATAGGTAGAAATAAATCTCTTTTGTAGACATTCATGTATAGCAGTAATTGTTGCAAAAATAATCTTAAACTTGTTTTAATTGTTTTATTTGTTTAATTATTTTAAATAAATTGTTTTGCTTATTTGTAATAGTCAGGCATCAGTTAGATCGTTGAGCTGGTCTTTGGTGTCGTGGAGTCAACGTAGAAACGGAAGAGATAAGTCTCAGACGTGTAGTTGGATTAGGAGAGTTAGTTTTCAACATGGCCCTTGTTTTTAGCCACTCTAGTTGATCACCTTCTATTTATTGGGATAAATATCAAGTTGGTGACTGGTTTCGTCCAAATGTATCAATTGAGTGACTGATTTCTAAATTGACTCAAATAAGCCACTCATTAAAAAAATTTGTATCAAAAATATCACTCTATCGTTAAACGAAATTTTGAAAATACTATATATTGAGTTTCGCACATTTTTTATGAATGGTATTACATCTAAATGAAAGATTCTGAGTTCTAGTATTTTAGATAATATTCTTAGATTTTTAAAAATTTATCTCCTATTTATTTTTATTTAAATCAAATAAAACAATCAAAAAATTAAAAATAAATAGTTGATAAAATTTTAAAAATCTAAAAATATTAGCAAAAATAGTAGGACTCGGAATCTTTCATTTGGATGTATAACCATTCATAAAATATGTGTGAAACTCAATATATAATATTTTCAAAATTTCGAGTAACGATAGAGTAATATTTTTGATACAAATTTCTCTAATGAGTGTCTAATTTGAGTCAATTTGGAAATCAGTCACTCAATTGATATATTTGGACGGAACGAGTCACCAACTTGATATTTATCCCAATATATTAATTATAACAAATGGGTTTAAATAGTAAACAAGTGGCATCAGAGCTAGGCTATTTCAGAGAAGAAACAATGTCAATTATGATGGCGCAACCACAAATCCCGATGTTGACGGCAACAAATTACGGGAACTGGAGTATCCAAATGAAGGTATTACTCGGTTCATATGATAATTGGGATATTGTCGAAAATGGGTTTGACGAGCCCGATGATGAAGATGTTCTTTCTGATGCGGAGAAAACGGCTTTTAAAGATTCCAAGAAAAAAGACCAAAGGGCGTTATATACAATTATTCAAGGAGTTGATGAATCAACCTTTGAAAAAATTTCAAATGCAAAAACGGCGAAAGACGCGTGGGAGATTCTGCAGAAATCATTCCAGGGTATCGAGAAAGTCAAAAAGGTGCGGCTCCAAGTTCTACGTGGAGAGTTCGAAAATTTAAAGATGAAGAGTTCAGAAAATATTGGTGAATTTGTTACACGTTTGAAAACGGTGACAAATGAGATGAAAAGAAATGGAGAAAGTGTCGATGATGTTCGGGTCATGGAAAAGTTGCTCCGTTCATTAACAAGAAAATTTGATTATGTTGTGACATCCATCGAGGAGTCAAAAGACTTGTCCCCAATTTCTATTGATGAGCCCGTAGGTTCTCTTCAAGCCCATGAGCAGCGAATGAACCAGTATGATGATGCAAGCCATTTGGAAAAGGCGTTGCAAAGTAAGGTGTCTATTGGTGACAGTTCTGGCAGTAGCAATTCTGCACGTGGCAGAGGTGGCTACCGTGGTGGACGAGGACGTGGAAGGCAGTCCTTCAATAGAGGCCAGAATTCTGAAGGCTATCAACCATCTGGTCGTGGTCAAAATTTCAGAGACCGAGGACGAGGCGGATTTCAACAACAAGGTGACAAGTCTCAATATCAGTGCTATAATTGTAATAAATTTGGCCATTTTAATTATGAGTGTAGAGCCCCAAAGGTGGAAGAAAGAAGCCATTTTGCTGAAGCAAAAGAAGATAAAGATGTTGGCTCTGCTATGTTTCTCACTTACAAAGGAGATGAAGGAGGCAAGAAAATACATGGTATCTTGACTCGGGAGCCAGCAATCACATGACCAGTCTTAAGGAATTATTCACGGAGATAGACGACACCATCAGCAGAGAAGTTACTTTTAGTGACTCGTCAAAGATTCCGGTCAAAGGAAAAGGTACCGTCACAATCATGTCAAAGAAAGGTGAAAAGAAATATATAAATGATGTTTATTATATTCCTGCATTGAAAAATAATATCATCAGTCTTGGCCAACTTGTGGAGAAAGGATATAATATACAGATGCAGGACAATTATTCCCTCATATCAGAGATCAAGCTCGTGAATTGATTGCAAATGTGGAGATGTCAAAGAATCGTTTGTTTACGCTTGATATGCAAACGAAGGTTCAGAAGTGTTTAAAGCCGATCATTAAAAATGACTCGTGGTTGTGGCACTTGAGATATGGCCATCTTGGATTTTCTGGCTTGAAATTATTGTCAAAGACAAAAATGGTGAACGGTTTTTCAGAAATCAACGAACCAGAAAATTTGTGTGAAGCATGTATAAGGGGGAAGCAACATCGACAAAGTTTTCCCGTTGAAAAATCATGGAGAGCCAGGAGGCCATTGGAGATAGTTCACACATATATTGCTGGTCCATTTGATATCTCATCACTGGGAGGTAATAGATATTACCTAACATTTATTGATGACTTTAGCAGGAAAAGTTGGGTGTATATCATCAAAGAAAAGTTGGAGGCTCTTGATAAATTCAAGGAGTTCAAAGCACTCGCAGAAAAGCAAAGTGGTCATTATTTGAAGGTACTCAGATCAGACAGAGGAGGCGAGTATACTTCTAATCTGTTCAGAAGTTTTTGCTGAGCACATGGAATCAATCATCAGTTGACTACGGCGTATACTCCTCAACAAAATGGCGTTGCAGAAAGAAAGAATCGAACTATTCTTGACATGGCAAGGAGCATGGTGAAAGTAAAGCACTTGCCGAGAACTTTTTGGGCCGAAGCCGTTTTATGTGCCGTTTATTTGTTGAATCGCTGTCCAACAAAAAGCGTCAGAAAAAAAACTCCAAATGAAGCATGGAGTGGTAGCAAACCATCAGTGGGACATCTCAGAATTTTTGGGTGTATTGCATATGCCCATGTTCCTGATCAGAAAAGGAAGAAGTTGGATGATAAAGGCGAGAAGTGCATCTTTACCGGATATGACAAAAGGAGCAAGGCGTACAGACTCTATAATCCCCTTACAAAGAAATTAATCATTTCTCGAGATGTTGAGTTTGATGAATCAAATTACTGGAGATGGAGCGAGGAGGAAAGAAAAGTTGCTAGTTTATTTTTCAACGATGATGATGATGATGATGATGATGATGATGATGATGACGGTGATGATAATGCCAACATTGAAGATGGGGGAGATGATGATCCAACTCCTCCACAAAGTCCGAATGAACAAACTCCCGCATCAACACCATCTGATTCAAGTGGAAGCAGAAGTTCAGGGGGAGCACCAAGAAAAATGCGGAGTTTGAATAATATCTATGAAGCGACAAGTCTGGTACAATCAACCTTTGATTATTCATTATTTTGTTTGATGGCTGAATGTGATCCAGTTACATTTGAGGAAGCTTCTGAAGAAAGCAAATGGAACAAAGCCATGGATGAGGAAATTGGTGCAATCAAGAAGAATGATACTTAGGAGCTCACAGATCTTCCACAAGGACACAAAGCAATTGGTGTCAAATGGGTCTAGAAGACCAAGACGAATCAGGATGGAGAAGTGGAAAAATACAAGGCGAGGCTGGTGGCTAAAGGCTACAAGAAAAGATACGGAATTGACTATGATGAGGTGTTTGCTCCAGTTGCACGAGTTGACACCATCAGACTTCTTACAGCAATTGCCGCTCAAAATGAATGGAAGATTTTTCAAATGGACGTGAAGTCAGCATTTCTAAATGGTTATCTCGAAGAAGAAGTCTACATCGAGCAACCTCCAGGATATGTTCAGAAAGGCCAGGAAGATAAAGTCTACCGGCTAAAGAAAGCATTGTACGGTCTAAAACAGGCACCAAGAGCGTGGAACACAAGGGTTGATGAGTATTTTCAGAAAAATGGTTTTGTGAAGAGTCCGTACGAGCATGCACTCTACACGAAAACAAATTCAGGGGGAGATATTATGATCGTATGCTTATACGTGGACGACATGATATTTACCGGAAATAATCCTGGTATGTTTGATCATTTTTAAGAAAGTTATGACTAATGAATTTGAGATGACAGATATTGGTCAAATGTCATACTTTCTTGGATTCGAGGTGAAGCAAAGCAAAGATGGGATTTTTATGTCTCAGAAAAAATATGCCGAGCAGATTTTGAAGAAGTTCAGAATGGAAGAGTGTAAGCCAGTAAGCACGCCAGCAGAAGCAAGCATAACGCTCAGAATTGATTCAACAAGGGAGTCGGTAAATGCGACGTTGTTCAAGAGTTTGGTTGGAAGTTTAAGGTACCTAACTTTTACTCGTCCGGATATTATGTATGCAGTTGGACTGGTTAGTAAGTACATGGAGAAGCCGAAGCAAGATCATTTAAAAGAATTTTGAGATATATTAAAGGTACACTTAATAATGGTTTGTTTTACACGCATTCTCAAGATTCAAAATTAGTTGGCTATTCAGATAGTGATTATGGTGGAGATTTGGATGACGGGAAAAGCACATCGGGATATGCTTTTCATATTGGATCGGCGATATTCTCATGGTCATCAAAGAAGCAACAGACAGTCGCTCTCTCAACATGTGAGGCAGAATACATTGCAGCAGCAGCGTGCGCATGTCAAGCTATTTGGTTAAGCTATATTTTGAGCGAGTTAAATCTTGTCAAGGAAGAACCGGTTACTATTTACGTGGATAATAAATCCGCTATTTCACTTGCGAAAAATCCGGTGTCACACAGTCGAAGAAAGCACATCAATATTAAATATCATTTTCTTCGAGAACAGGTGAACGACAAAATTGTGGAACTGGTGCACTGCAGGACAGAAGAAAATTTGGCGGATATTTTCACGAAGCCGTTGAAGCCGGAGATGTTTTATAAAATGAAAGAGAAGCTTGGAATGGAAACTCGAGTTTGAGGGGGAGTGTTAGAATTTCAAACTCTCCAGCTAGCAATATATTAATTATAACAAATGGGTTTGAATAGTAAGCATGCAGCAGAGGTAAATGCAGCAGAATAGATTCCAGGTCTTCTGGGATATAAATGGAAGCAAGCAGCAACCTAGTCAAATACAGCTAGCAGGATTAAAACAACAGATGTACGTGCATGGGAAAGTTAAACCATAATATATATATAGGGTTGCACTCCACACAGATGACTTTAAAAAAAGAACAACACAGAACACTATCATAACACTTTATTTTTCATAAAAAATGATTTGTTAAGATCATAATCGCATAGTTAAACACTAATTAAACTTGATATATGAAATCAAACATCCAAACTCATCCAAATTATTAATATGAAATATTATAGAATCCAGAATAGAATCTATATAAGAATCCAGAATAGAATCATATACATATTTTTTAGATGATTAATATTACATAGAATCATGTTATTTTTAATCCATATTTATTGTTAAACATGTTAGATACTATTGTTATTCATAATAAAAGATTGATTAGCTTAAAATTAGAATTTAATTCAAGTTTTAGATGAGATTCTATATTCGATTCTAAAGTGTTCTTCTTTGTTCTTCTTTTAAGGGTGTTCTGTTTTGAGCAATGCCCTATATATATATATATACAGCTAGATAAGAATGAAGCAGGATAATATTAATAGTCTAAGCTTGTGAAAGTCAAAAACGGCAACAAGGTCAGGTGTATATGCATTGATGCAACCCTGAAATAAGGTAGGCTGAAGTTAATATCTTTCTTGGATATTAGAGTCGCTGACCAGAAGGTCTGCAGGGTGTTTATTATGTTGATGTAAGGAATTAGGTCAGCTGTGTGTATTGTATCCTATAAATACAACCTCATGCATGTACGTTAAATAGACGCAAGTAGCTTGTTGTAACAAGATAGAAAAAGGGAGCAGAAGCTCTGTGTTTGTGAAACAAAAAAAGGCTGTAGCCTAAGTACTCTGTGTAAGGCAAAATTCAGCCATAACCTTATTTCACATATATATAATAGTGTGCTTGTGTTTAGATTTCTGTTTTTATTTCCCACCATACAGTAAACATATAAAGCCTATTCACGTTTCCAACATCGCTAGTTTTTGTTCTCCCTTCTCAGGTTCATATTTTGTTTCTCTGTTATATATAAATATAGGTCCATCAGTAATTAATGACTTCTCATACTAATTTTCACTTCTTTTCTCAAATTTGCTTCCACTGCTATTCTAATCCACGAAGATCTAGGCAGCCATTGATATATGAATGGAACAGTTAAATATGTTGCATTTCATGTGCTTTCACCCGAGGGTGACCGGGGTCTTACAATATTCGAAGTTGCAGACAAGATTCAAGTAAGTCTACATGGTTTACATAGGTGGTATTGAACTTTGTAAGTGCAATTACTATAATAGACTGCTGGTCTTCCAGATCTGACAACAAGCATGACACCAGAAGCCTCAATTGCTGCTGCCTTTTCAAGGGTTCCAAGCTTTTTGAGAGGACAGCTACATCAACTTGTTACAAGAATGGAATCTTAGGTGGAGAAGTTGAGGATTTTGATAAAGATGAAGCAGACAGCAGAGATGGAGACTGAAGGTGATAATGAACATATATATTCTTAAGTTGATAATAAATATATATACCAAAGTTGGGATACACTTCATTTCCACCCTTTATATCTTGTTTGTGTATATATATATATATATATATATATATGTACAATGACTTGATATAAAGATTAGTTAGTGATGGTACACATATTTCATTTCATTTCGCAGAGACAATGACGTATATGCTCCAAGACGGATCAAGACCCTCCTCAGATGAACCTTCTAGTTTAAGTTAAGTAATATTTGCCCTATATATATATCTCTTGTACTAGCTAGCAATTAAAATATTAAAATTTATTATCATGTCAGTGTTTGATATGTTTTACGGCCTCTTTATTTTAAAAACTATTTTGAAGGACGTGTTATATATATGATTACTAAAACGTATTTATACATTCGATTTCAATTATACACCTCTCATTAAGATACCCCCTCTCCAGGCAGAAAACCTCTCATTGAGTCATCAAGTAATCTATCTAAACCACTAAATTTGCCATAATCTTTAGTTGTTAACAATAGATGAACCCTCAAAACATTCTAGCTAGGAGTGAGCAGGAATTCCAATCCCCCGGTCTGAATTCAAGATGATGTTTATCATAAAATTCAATACATTGGAGGGAAAAGCTTGAAAGAAAACAACAAGGCTTCAAACAAGGAACTTGAAGTCATTTTTGAAGTATTACTACAAAATGTATGTGTGTATAATAAGTTAAAAATCGACTTAATGAGTCAAAAACCGACTTCATGTTATAAATATAAGCAAAAAACGACTTCATGTCACAAGTTGTTTTGAGTCATGTCCTAGCTTTTAGTTTTTTTTGTTTTGGAGTCTATCTATATATTGTACTGCTCTCAGAAATAAAAGACAAGTTTATTGACAAGCATATATTATGTGTTCTATTTCTATACCTTTTCAGTTTAATATTTAATAGTCAATACATTTATATCATATAAATTACTAACGAGCTGATTTGGTAACAGTTCCTAGAGGTTCTCTTGTGCCAAAGATATGGATGATGATTGATATGAATAAGATCAACGGAGAGTCGATTAGCCTGAGTTATCAGATGTTGGCTAGAAGTAATTATATAGCTTTGGCTTTCAAGATGATAGTGTTTGTGCTAGCATAGGGAATTTGGAGGATGGTAGAACCGAGTGATGCAGATTCACCTGTTGAATAAAAAAGGGACAAAGTTGCCTTGACCATGATTTACTCATACTTGTTGATACTGTTGGATAAGTAAACTAACTCTTGGACTTAGAGGAAGAATCTGGAACTCTGTTATATTCAGTGAATTTAGGAATATGTGAGAACACAATAATTATGATTCATAGTACTTGGAAGATGTATCTATTTTGATTCATGTATGATGTTTTATATTCTCCTATTATATAAAGTAGAAGATTGTATTGTTTTGAATAAGATTAAGAATACAGAGATATTTAGAAACACAAAACAGTTCTTTGTTTGATTCACTATTCTGTTCTGCACCTAGTATACTGAAATTATACCTAAATTCTATACACAAACTCAACAAATTGGTATCAGAGCCAACAACCATGAATAATTCTTTTACTGTTCAAAAACTTACCAAAGAAAACTATGGCCACTGGTGTATCCGAATGAAAGCTTTTCTTGGATCGCAGGAAGCATGGGAAATTGTTGATAAGGGCTATGATGAACCTGAGAATGAGGGAGCCTTGAATCAGGCTCAGAAAAATAATCTACTGAAAGCACGGAAACAAGATCAACAGGCTTTGTCAATTATACACATGGGCTTAGATGAAGCCATGTTTGAAAAGGTGGCATCAGCATCAAAAGCAAAGGAAGCCTGGGAGATTCTGCAGAACAATTTTAAGGGTGTTGATAAAGTAAAAAAGGTACGATTACAAACCCTACGCGGTGAGTTTGAAGCATTGCAAATGAAAGAAACAGAATCAGTCCCAGATTATTTCACAGGGGTTTCTTCTGTTGTAAATCAAATGAAGAATTATGAAGAAAAAATTGAAGATGCTCGTGTTAATGAAAAGATACTGAGATCTTTGAATACAAAATTGCAACTTGTTGGAATTTCTATTGAAGAATCAAATGATACAGAAACCATGACAACTGATCAACTCATGGGATCTTTGCAGGCATATTAAGAAAGATTGTTAAAGAAGGAAGAGATAGAATCTCAAGTGCTGAAATCTAGTGTTTCTATGGAAGAGAAGGATAAGGTGTTATACACACAATACACTAGAGGAAGAGGACGTGGCCGTACAAATCAGAATTTCTCTCGAGGCAGAGGACGTGGTCCTGGAAGCAACAGATATGAAAAGGTGCAAACAAATCAACAAAATTGGCGCAGACAAGGACGTGGTCGCGGCAGAGGTGGTAGATCAACCCATGGCAGAGGTGGCAGATCAAATGAATGCTACAATTGTGGAAAATTCGGACACTTTGCCAAAGACTGCTGGTTTAACAAGAAGGTAGAGGAGAATGCAAATTTTGTCGAAACGGAGGAGCAACAAAATAATGGTGTTCTGCTAATGGCCTACAAAGATATGATTCCGGAAGATAATGTTCTTTGGTATCTTGACAGCGGTGCCAGCAACCATATGTCAGGACTCAAGCATCTCTTTACTGATTTAAAAGAAATTGATTCTGGATTTGTTTCCTTTGGTGATTCATCAAAAATTGAGGTTAAAGGAAAGGGTGAAATATGTTTTTCTCAGAAGGATGGCAAACAAGGCAGAATTGAAGATGTTTATTATGTTCCAGACATGAAGAACAATATTCTTAGCCTTGGACAACTGGTTGAAAAAGGATACTCAATTTTTATGGAAGAAAAAGCTATGTTCTTGAAGGACAAAAGTGGCAGAACAATAGCTCGTGTAGGAATGTCTCAAAATCAGATGTTCAAATTAAACTTGAGAAATATACAGGAGACATGTCTGCAAGTGAAGATGGAAGACAAAGCATTTTTATGGCATAGGCGATTGGGACACTTACACTATGGTGGTTTAAAGGAGCTGGAAAATAAAGGAATGGTTCATGGAATACCAAGCATGGATTATAGAGGAAGGTTTTGTGAAGAATGTGTGCTAGGAAAACAAACAAGAAATTCCTTCCAGAAGAAGGCAATATATCATGCTGCAAAGCCTCTCGAGTTGGTGCATACGGATATTTGTGGTCCTATCACACCCATGTCATGCAGTTCTAAAAGGTATTTCTTTACCTTTATTGATGACTATTCTCGAAGAACATGGGTTTATTTCTTGAAGGAAAAATCTGAGGCCTTAAAAGTATTCAAAAAATTCAAAGTGTTGGTGGAGAAAAAGACTGGAATGCATATCAAGGCATTGCGTTCAGATAGAGGAGGAGAATATACATCAAATGCTTTCACGGAATACTGTGAAGAACATGGCATTAGAAGATTCTTAATAGCTCCATATTCACCACAACAGAATGGTGTGGCTGAGAGAAAAAATCGGACTATTCTGGACATGGTTCGAGCGATGTTAAAAAGCAAAGAACTACCAAAAGAATTCTGGGCAGAAGCTGTGCAGTGTTCTGTCTATATTCAGAATCGCTGTCCACATTCGAAATTGGGGAATAAAACACCTCAAGAATTATGGAATGGAAGGAAGCCCACTATATCACACCTAAAGGTTTTCGGGAGTGTGGCATATTCACATATACCAGATCAAAGAAGAACAAAGTTGGATGACAAGAGCAAGAAGTACATTTTCATCGGATATGATGAAAAAACAAAAGCTTACAGGCTTCTAGACCCGGTTACTATGAAGGTAGGTGTAAGTCGGGATGTTCAAATACAAGAAGATGATGCATGGAACTGGAGTAAAGCACCAGAAGCGGAAACACAAGAAGGTGTATTTCCAATTTCTAAAATCTCACCTGCAAATATTGATGCACAAGAAGATGATGAAGTAAATGAGGATGAGCCCCAGAATCCTAGAATACGAAGTTTGCAAGGCTTATATCAAACAACAGATGAGGTGCATCTGGTGTGTTTGGTGGAAGATGCAGAGAATGTTAATTTTGAAGAAGCAGTGAAAGACAAAAAGTGGAAGGATGCAATGGATGAAGAAATCAAAGCAATTGAAAAGAACAAAACTTGGGAGCTAGTGGAACCTCCAGAAGGTTGTAAGCCCATCGATGTTAAATGGGTTTATAAAAAGAAGATGAATGCTCAAGGAGAAATAGAAAGATATAAAGCGCGGTTAGTTGCAAAGGGCTACCGACAAAAGGCTGGAATAGACTATGATGAAGTTTTTGCACCCGTGGCCCGAATGGAGACAATAAGACTTCTGATCTCTCAAGCAGCTCAATGCGGGTGGCCTATTTACCAGATGGATGTAAAGTCTGCTTTCTTAAATGGCATGCTCGAAGAAGAAGTGTACGTGAGCCAACCTCATGGATATGAAAAGGCTGGAAAAGAAAGAATGATGTTAAAATTGTATAAGGCATTATACGGTTTAAAACAAGCGCCTCGAGCATGGAACACCCGTATAGACACCTATTTTAAGAAGAATGGATTCATACAATGTCCTTATGAGCCTGCTCTATATGTCAAAGAAAAGCAAGGTAATATATTACTTGTTGCACTTTATGTGGATGATCTTATTTTTATGGGCAATAATGAGGAGATGATTACAAATTTTAAAAAGGAGATGACTCAAGAATTTGAGATGACTGACTTGGGCTTGATGAGATTCTTTCTTGGCATTGAGGTGAAGCAAGACAAGTCAGGTATTTTTATTTCACAAGAAGCATATGCAAACAATATTCTCAAGAAATTTCGAATGGAACACTGCAATCCAGTAGGAACTCCAATGGAACTGGGCACAAAACTTTCTAAATTTGAGGGAGGAAATTCAGTAGAAGCAAATTTATATCAGAGTTTCACTACGCCATATATGGCCTACGACAACATCAAAAAAATGATGCCATAACCCCAAAATATGTTGCCATAGCCCGAAAAAGGGCTATTGCAACATAAAATTTAAGTTGCACTTTTGCATGCTGCCTTAGGCTTCTATTGCAACATTTAGGTAACCTACTGCAACACGGCTTTTTATGTTACAATAGACGTTCTATTGCAACATCTGACTATCCTATAGCAACAAATATATTATGTTACATTACACCTTTTGATTTGAAAAGAAAAAGGGGGACCCACATGTGGGTCACACTTGTAGGTCCCACTTTTTGAGTCCACGTGGATCCCACATGTGGGTCCCACATGTTAGTCCCATGTTTGGACACCTATTTTGTAGTCCCATGTTTGCAACAAATTTATAAAAGAAATTTAAAATATGCTCTTTAAATATTAAACATTCCAATAAACTATTCTTTCTTACAAATTTCATAACAAATCCAACCAAATCAAATTACCTAACAATTCAAAACCAACTAAAAGTAACAACAATTAGCCTGTGCTCTCTAGCCTTTTCTCTAAAATACACCCTTCTCCATACGTAAATGAAGTGCAGGATATGTGATTCCAAAGCTGTGACGATAGGAGTCATCTGTTCCACTAGCAAGAAACCCAAGCCTAGTGAAATCCTTGAGCCATTTCCACATAATCTTCATTAACAGCATGGACCGCAGCATCAAAAAAAAATTTGTATATTTTGCTGGATGGAGAAACAAAAGCAATTAATATAAATACTTAATTAATATCACAATCAATATACTTGGAACAAATATTTTAGAAAGCCCAGGTCGTTTTTACTTGCGCGTAAACACAATCAATGACACAAGTGAAGAGAGTCAGATATTCACTATAGAGAGATACTCGAGTAAATCACACTGTAACTTTAACATACTTCACATTAGCAAAGACAGGGGTTTCAAAAATTAAAGTCTCGTATGCTGCATTGCTTACTGAGTATTATCACATTTAACTATACAAATGAGCTAGACAATCAATTTGTATAAGGACTTCATTTAAAATACTAAACAAAACCTTCTGATTAATCAATAATCGCATATTACTCATAGAACAGGAAGGCGGCTAGAAATTCATTCAAAAGACACAAAGGTTAAATGTATACAGAAGAAAACTCGGTATTTTGATGGATTTTATTAGGTTTAGGAGTACTTTTTATCAAAAGCACATACTCCAGCTCTGTAGTTATCAAAAATACCCTATAATTCTGTATAAACAAATAAAGTTGTGTTACATTGAGCAATATAGGAATTAGAGGGGCATTTTACATGATAAATATAGTATAAGATGATTACCTCAACCCCACGAGAGCAGTAGGCAAACTAATCTGACTCCTTCCTGGCTTTAGCTTCACTAGGGTCTCAAAAGCTTAATTATTAACATCATATTTAGCCAGAAAACAACTTCTTACATAGTAAATCTTTACTACTAATAATTATCAAGTCAGGGGAAGAACAATAATACAATACAAGTTTACAACATCAGGGGAAGAACGATGCCGGCTCTGTAAACAGAGAGTTCAAATCATATGGCAGATATATACAACAAAAAAAGAACCAGTGCTTTCTAGAAAAACTACGTGCAACATTATACTGATTCCTGAACAAATCAACTCAACAAGTCAAATGCCTATAAAAAATTACAACATTCAAGACAAACTATAAAATCAGAATGTTCCCATTAGAGTTAAGAGAGAGGGAGGGAGAGACAGAGGGGAGACAGAGACACACACAGAGAGAGAAGGAGAGAGAGGGAGACAGAGAGATGTGTAACATAACATACGACCACAAATCAAAACAAAGATAGACAATGCATTTACACATAAAATCTAAAACAAAGCATGTGTATTTAAAGTGAAAAGCAAAGGATGACCACAAATCTAAGCAGATCGAAACCCCAATTAAAGTGAAAAGCTGTTGAAGCCCTAGTTTCAGAAGCCCCAATTCCCAATTCAATCGAAGCCCTGAGAAAAATAACGACACAAAATTAAAAATATTTTAGTGATAAAAACGAAGAAACTCGTAAACAAATTTAATGAAACTATAAATCAGAAGCCCTGATTTCGCGGAATAAAGAACCTCTCAATAAAATCCCTAATTGAAGACCTGAAACAAAACTTTATTCGATTGAGAGGTGAGTATGAGGGGAGAGGTTCCCCGATTTTTTCTAATCGACGGTGCGTTTCAGCAGGGAGGTGAGAGGAGATGAGGATGAGCAGAGAGGTTTAGCAAGAGAGGTGAGGTGAGGTTAGGTGAGTGTAGAGAGTGAGGTGAGTGTTTGTTGAGTGAAATGTGAATATGTCTGAGTCTCTGACTCAAATGTGAAGCGGGAAGTTTGCCGCTCATATTTTTAGCACGCCCCCAAAAATATTTTTTGTTTATTTTTTGTTTTAATAATTCATTTTATTTTCAATTTCTTAATTGTTAAATATATAAATATTTTATATATTTTATAATTTTAATGATATACTTCAGTTACGGTGTTATTTTTTTATACATAATTAATTAGGTTCATATTTTGTTATTTAATTATTTTAAAGAGATGACATAAAAATAATATTGTATTCCAAAATTATGTTTATTCATGTTTAATATATTCTATTTTATTAATTAATCATTTGAATGTATTTTAGCTTTATTTTGTGCAAATTTTAGTATTACAAATAATTATTTTACTAATACTCTTTGCAACACATAATTTTGGCTATTGCAACATCAAATAGACATGAATGTTTATCGTTGCGATAGGTGTCGATTAGTGTCTCTAATGCAACATAATTTTGCAACACTCGCGTTCATACCATTGCGGTAGGCCATATATGGCGTAGTGTTTGGTTGGGAGCTTGAGATATCTTACATGCACAAGACCTGACATTTCATATAGTGTTGGAGTAGTGAGCAGATTCATGGAGGCTCCAAAACAATCACATTGGAAAGCAATCAAAAGGATTCTGCGGTATATTCAAGGAACAAAATCACTAGGATTGTTCTATTCTAGAACAACAGACTACAAATTGTTGGGATATTCTGATAGTGATTGGTGTGGAGATGTGGATGATCGTAAAAGCACGTCTGGATACTTATTTTTTATGGGAGACACAGCATTTACGTGGTGTTCTAAGAAGCAGCCTATAGTTTCATTATCAACTTGTGAGGCGGAATATGTAGCAGCTTCTTATTGTGTCTGTCATGCTATTTGGTTAAGAAGGTTGCTTAGTGAATTGAATTTTCCACAGCAGAAATCTACTGAAGTTCGAATTGATAATAAGTCAGCAATAGAACTCGCCAAGAATCCAGTACATCATGAAAGGAGCAAACATATTGATGTTAGATTTCATTTTATCCGGGAACATGTGAAGGAAAAGAATGTCCAGTTGCGTCATGTTGTTAGTCATGACCAGATAGCAGATGTGCTCACCAAACCACTGTCCAAACCTATGCTTGATACATACAAAAGGCTGATGGGAATGAAGGATCGGAAAGAGTTAGTTTAAGGGAGGAATATGTTGGATAAGTAAACTAACTCTTGGACTTAGAGGAAGAATCTCGAACTCTGTTATATTCAGTGAATTTAGGAATATGTGAGAACACAATAATTATGATTCATAGAACTTGGAAGATGTATCTATTTTGATTCATGTATGATGTTTTATATTCTCCTATTATATAAAGGAGCACTACAAGAGAAAGCGGTTTTGCCAATGGAAATTGCTAAGGGAAATTAATCCGTTGGTAGTTCCCAACGGATTTGTAACGATTTGACTAGCTAATGTTCTCCCAACCAATTCGCAACGAATTACCCACGCTTATTTACCAACGAGACATTCCGTTAGAAAATATAACCGTGCAATGGAATAGTAACAAAAGGCCAAGGAATGGGCAACAGACTAGCAACGAAAACATATGTTGTTATGTTCGTTGATATTCCATTGGTAAATACTAACAGTTTCGTTACTAATTGGTTACTAGTTTTAGATGCCGCTGCATGAGCACATACACGGATATTATGCTAGTCTCTTTAGTTGACATGTGTGTAATGCTAAGGCCCAATGGGCTTTAGTTGATTAAATTAATTTGGGTTGTAGAAAAAGACCAATAATATACTCGACTTAGATATGTATTAATATTAATATTAAGTAATTCTCTTTGATTTATATATGTTACACAATTGTTAATTGGCTCATTCTTCGACTAGAAATTTTATATTATATTCTTAACTAGGAATTTTATATTGAATCGTTTTAAAAAAATTGGCCTTTTATTTGGTATTAGATATTAGTATTCAAATGTTGTCAGTTTACTTGGCCTTTGATCTAATACCTACTTGAAACATAAGACTATTTTTTAAACATTTATTTTGGACGATCCAACTGTACGGATATTATTGTAATGAGATAATATTGATTAAAGAAATTTAAAAAAATAGCTTTTTATTTGGTATGTGGATTTTGTACTCAAGTGCTATTAAATTACTTAGCCTTTACTGGAACACTTATCCGAAATATGAAACTATTTTTTTTAAAAATCATTTTGGACGATCTAAACATACGGACGTTCTTTTATGTGGTGTGTGGATTTTGTAGTTAGGTGCTGTCAAATTACTTAGCCGGTAACGGAATACTAATTGGAAACATGAAACTATTTTTTAAAAAATTATTTTAGACGATCCAACTGTACAGATATTATTGTAACTTGTTATATTGATTAAAATAATTTTTTCAAAAAAATATGTCTTTTATTTGGTGTGTGGGTTTTGTGGTCAAATGCGGTCAAATTACTAAGCCTTTAATCGAATACTTACCAGAAACATGAAACCGTTTTTTTTAAAATCATTTTAAACAATCCAACCGACGGATGTTTTTGTAACGTGATAATATTGATAAAAAAATTTTTAAAAAAAATTAGCCCTTTATTTGGGGTGTGGATTTTGAAGTCAAATGTTGTCGAGTTACTTAGCTTTTAATGGTGTACTAACCGGAAACATGAAACTATTTTTTTTAAAAATTATTTTGGACGATCCAACCGTACGGATGTTATTATAACGTGTTAATATTGATTAAAATAAATTTAAAAAAATATGCCTTTTATTTGTTGTGTGGATTTTGTAGTCAAATGCAGCCAATTACTTAGCCTTTAATCGAATACTTACCCAAAACTTGAAACTATTTGAAAAAAATCATTTTGGACGATCCAATCGTACGGATGTTATTTTAACATGTTAATAGTTAATATTGGTTAAATGTTGGTAAAAAAAATTAACTTTTTATTTGGTGTTTGAATATTTTAGTCAAATGCACTCAAATTATACTATTTATTTTTAAAGTCATGAGAATTAAGTTTATTACAAAATACATATAATAATATTTAAATTTTGATCAATTTCTTATTTTAAAATAAAAGATATAATAGATTTTAAATTTTATTAAAGTTATTATATATTTGAAATTTTTTGTTAGCAATCAAAAACTAAAAGTATAGATTTGGAAACAATGATAAAAATTTGCGCGGTTACAATTCCCCCCAATCGAAATTTTTTTGGCCTTTTTCTCTTTGTTTCCCCCGCAACAGACATTCTCTCCTCATCCGGCTCTGGATAAACTGTCTCTCGCTCAATTTACTCTCTCAGTGACACATTTTTTCAACTTTATTTTAGGTGTGTTCTTCAATTTTAGACATATCGTCCTTCGATTTGAGGCATATATCGCTAATTTGGGCTAATTAAGAGGATCTTCTCTAGGTGATTAGGGTTTTTCGGCGAAGCTTGGAATTGGGGCTTTCACATGTAAAGATTCTTTGACTGCCCAAGGAAAACGTCGTTACGATGGTAAGCAAACTGGTTATTTCTTTGTCAGTTTTAGGGTGTTTTGTGCAGCCGTATTTAATTTGTTAAATTTAGGGATTGTATGGATGTTGAATTTTTGAGATATTGTATGACTTTAAATATCAAGCTGCAAGTGTGGATGATGAGGGTATTGGTGTTAAGATTGCTGGATTTGCTCAGTTTTTTAGTCCAAAGAAACACAATGGGGCTGCAGGTCTAGATATGAGGGTGATGATAGCTTTAACATATATAGTTTCTTCCTATTGTGGTCGTGATTGATTATTTTAATTGTTACAGCTTATCTGGTTTTTCTTTTTGCCACTGTGTGCACCACCATACAGGTCTTGTTCACATCAATGAAATATTAGATGCATTTGGCTTATTTATTTAAAGTCTATGAGTTATGTTTATTTTAATCAGAATATCAGATACATTTGGTATATTTTGCTTATGGATGCACGTTCTTTGAAGCCTTCTATGTTCTTGATGCAGGAACATAGTTTAGGATAAAAATAACTCATAGATTATAAGCAAATACCCAAATTAAATCATAATACATTAAGCTTTGATGATTTATTTGGCGTTGTCCTGTAGTGTCAATATATATGAACCTTGGTTTGTCTGTGTATGGAAACATGTTCAGTATATTTTCTCTGTTTTTTTTTGTTTTGAAAGAATGAGTTGTCTCCCTTACAATCACGTGTGTGATTCTCATCCAGCTACTTGTAGCAGAATTAAACTTCATTTGCTATTTTATAACATGGTATACATCTTAAAATAATTTTTTAGTTATGTTTTGTAGGTTAATAATGACGATGGATCTGCAATTTTTGTGCCATTTCTTTTTGTTTTTATGGTGTGCTATATTATTAGTATGTCTCTAGCTCTTGTTTTATGATTTCTTCGAATTAAATAAGAGAGGAGAGCACACACTGTATTGGTTTTATGATGAGAATGGCTTGGTTGATGATAATAATGTGCAACCTAGTATACTTTTTTTTATCGGCTGATCTATAGTTAACTGATCATCAAGTTTGACTCGTACTGTAACTATGTTTAGGAAACCTTTGTGAATCTTTGCGAGCAGCAGAATACTTCTGGTCAGCCTATGGATAAAATTGCATTATTTCTTAATGCAGTTGAAGGTCCAGACAATTGAACAGGGTATATAGAGTTGGTTCATCACAAGCAACTTCTATCAGTCTGAAATTATGCCTTGCACTTCAACCGTTGTCAATGAAGAAAATGAGCAGCTGAAATACAACTGATAGAGATGAATGAGCGGATGGAAGTGATGGAATATCAAATTGCCAGGTTCATTCAGGCTAATTCAGTTCGAGATTCTCAGGGACCTGATGTAGATAGTCAAAATGATGATAATTAAGATTTGTTTTAGTAACTACAGTGTGAGTTACATTTATGTATGTCGCTTATGACTTAAAACTATTGCATATGACATTATAAATGTTGAGATTATTATATATATTTTGTTGTTACTTCATTGTTTTTTATAAATATTTTAAAATGTACAGGTCTTGGAAAACTAGAAAGAAAATGTTTATACTAGAAATAATTTAAATTCTGCTGGCAAAGTGTTAGTAACAAATCGTTAGCACTTCTGTTACTAAATGTACCAACAAAATTTCGTTGGGATAACATCGCTAACAATACCAACCAAATATTCCGTTGGCATGCTCGTTATAACATTGTTGTTGTAAAAACTAGAAATCTGTTATTAGTGTATCTGTATTTCGTTGGTAAATTTAGTAACGAATTTGTTTCGTTAGCATGAACTTCCCGACGGGCCATATGCCAACAAACTACTTTTGTTATCATTCCGTTGGCAAGGTGATTTTCCAACGGAAATCCCTATCGTGCCAACGGAATTTTCTGTCATTAGAAATGAATTTTCTTGTAGTGGAGAAGATTGTATTGTTTTGAATAAGATTAAGAATACAGAGATATTTAGAAACACAAAACAGTTCTTTGTTTGATTCACTATTCTGTTCTGCACCTAGTATACTGAAATTATACCTAAATTCTATACACAAACTCAACAGATACGACAACGGCCAAACAGGCCTGGGATGCAATCAAGACTCTTTGTCAAGGTGTTGATTGAGTAAAACCAAGGATTCAAACGTTAAGACTGAATATTAGTCGCTGAGTACAAAGATAGTGAACAACTAGATGATTTTTGTATAAAGTTGAATAGGTTTGTAACAAACATACCAGCTCTTGGGAAAGACATGGTGAATTCTACGTGACAAAAAAATTGTTGGGTAAGGTTCATTGAAAAAGTCTCTAGATTACGTCTATATTTCAAGTCTTTGTAATAATATTATTGGTGTACGATGAATAAGAAATTCTAATTTTAAGCTAATTAATTAGAAATAACATGATTCTATGTAATATTAATCATGCAAAACATACATACATGATTCTATTCTGGATTCTGCTCTTGATTTTATTCTGGATTCTATAATATTTCATGTTGATAATTTAGTTTGAATGTTAGATTTCATATATTAAGTTTAATTGGTGTTAAACTATATAATTATGATCTTACCAAGTCATTTTTTTGTGAAAAATAAGGTGTTATGATAGTGTTCTGTGATTTTCTTTTTTTAAAGTGTGATCTATTGTCGCTGATAAGTGCTTGTTTCAAAAGATATTAATTATTAATTGATAATTATGTTTAATACTACTTATAAATGATAAGTTATATATATATATATATAAATTTGAATAATCAGAGATATTATTTATTATTAAACTAAAAAATTATCATTTGTACTCCAAAACTCCAATGTTTTTATGTACTCCATAAAACTTAACTGCATATACACACACACACATATATATATATAATATTTTCTTTTTTTTTTGAATTTATATTTCAAATTTTATTATGTTTGAGTTTGAAATTTGGTTATTAATACAAACTCTAGTTTTAATTTTCATACTCAAATTTATTATTGCTTTCAATCGGATTACACGTGTGTTTTGGACTTTTGGTTATAATAATAGATGTTTTAAAAATTAGTCCATTTAGATTTTGTAATTTATTGATATTTTATTATTAACTTTAACAAATATGTAACAATTCACGAATCATAAGTCATTTCATCGGGGATGCAGGGCCGGCTCTACCTTAAAGCAAACTAAGCAGTTGCTTAGGGCCTCCAAACAAAAAAGGCACCCAAAATTTTAAATCCCCTTTATATATATGCATACACATATATTAATATTTTTTGATTAAAAAATTTATTGAAAACAAAATTTTGTCAAACAATTTTAATTTCTTTAATATATTTAATTAATAATAAAAAATGACTTATTATTTAAAAATCAAAATAATTAAATATATTCATTTAATTGAAAGATTTTTGAAATATAAATTATTTTATTATGTTTCTATAAATAATATTTATCATATTTATATAAATATTTTTTCAAAAAAAATTAAAATATATATCATGAATAATTGTGATGAAAATTTTATTCCATTTATTAATTTATTTCATGTACAAAATGTATAGAACCAAATATAAAAAATAATAGTAAGAAGAAGTCTAAAGACAAATATGTGTCGTAAATAATTTTGCTAATTAAATGTAATATCAAGTTTATTATAGTAAATATTAATTATCAATATTAAAGGTACTAACGTCTTTTTTTTTTTGTCTATATAAATGATAAAGTATTAAGAACAAAAAATTACTCTTTCAATTTGTCTTTTCAGCTTTCACTGTGTGCATCAGTTCATAACTCTTCTTCAACGGCTCTAATGTAAGATAATGAACTATTATAATCCTTTTTGATACTTTTCTCACCTTCATCATTCAACATCCAATATTGAGGTAAGGATTTTATAATAATAAATTTATATTACATCAAAAAAATTATAATAAATATGTATAGGCCTCATTTTTAAGTTTTCCTTAGGACCCCAAATTTAATTGAGTCAGCCCTGCGGGGATGCAGTCCGAGTGTAGGGTTTCACCAGGAGTTTGGCCAACATACATCTTTATACAATAAAAACGATTTGGGGCGATTTGAGATCATTATGTTTTAGCTCAAACAATTTCAGTGGCCCATAGAGACTATGTCAAACCTTAGCCTCCTCTCTCCCTTCTTTTTCCGCCTTCGTCGGAGATTTCATCGATGTTCTCTGATGAAAAACTCTGAATTAGTTTATTTCTCTTGATTTGTTCTCATTTTCTCAATAATACTCTCTACCGGATCCGTTCCAAGATGTTAGATATACTCGATTTTTAAGATTTTGATTTGGTAATAAATCAATTGAGATGAGTCAATGACGGGTTAAGCGATTGCGATTCAATCTTAGCTATAGCAGTGATTATATATATTTATATTCGATAAGGTAAGTATCGTGTGAATTGACCCCACGACAATGGTATGAGTTCGAAATCTTTTGTTTTGGTGATTTAAATATATTTGTCTTATATGTCCTTTGTAATTGGTTATATATTTAGTTTTTGATTTTTATGATTCGATTTATAACAAGATTAATAAGACTTGTTGTTTCTTTGATTTTTATTATTGTGCCCCTTTCGTCGGAGTGTCATAGGTGATGGCATTTTGATCGTGCAGGGGCGGAAGGAGTGTAGGGTTTGGAGGGGCAGTTGCCCCTGCTTACTTGTCATTGTCTTTTAACATGTTTTTTGTTTCATGAAATTTCAGGATCTTGCTTCTCGTAAAAAATTGTATTAATAATATATGTGATACACGTTAAAACCAATTACACTCAACTACTATTAGACACGCGCTAGCTAGTCCTAGATTCTAATTAGATAAAACAAACTGAGGCATAGAATTCAGAAGAAATATAATTCAATTATTCCGATGAAATTTTCAAGGCTCAACCTAGGGATGGTGCAGCAAGTCAAGTGTTAGAGATTTATAGTATTATTTCAAGACATGTCTTCTTGTATAACTCAATCCCCCCGTCTACTAATAACACACACACACACACACACACACTTAGTGTTAGAGATTTATTGAACTTATTTCAAAACACGTCTTCTCGTATAATTCTATCTACTCGTCTTCTAAATAGCATAGATATGTTCTGTGTTAGAAGAACTTATTTCAAAACACGTCTTCTCGTATAATTCTATCTACTCGTCTTCTAAATAGCACATATATGTTCTGTGTTAGAGACTTGTTCAGTTTATTATGTATTAAGTTATCTTTGTGATTTTCAGACAATTTTTCCTATTTACATTATGCCCCTCCTTTCATCAAATCCTCCTTCAGCCACTGTGATCGTGTATTGCGATTTTGTTTGTCGTTTATTAACGATTGTGTCATTTTTGATGACTTGGTTTCGGTGCCTGGCATTCTTTCGTGCTTGTTTCTTTCTTTCTTTCCTCCTTTTTTCCTCTCCCTCTTTAGTTTCTTCCTTTCCGCGGACTTTTGTCTTTCATTCGGGTTTTCTTTTCAGTCTTTAAAGTTTTATTGGCTAAATTTCCGGGACCATCTTGCATAACCTTTGGTTAGTCAGTAGACTTTTTGAATGAAAGTTTTCCTTTCTTATTAGTTGCGCGGATTTTGCTTTTTTTTTCGAGTGTTTTTCAGACATCAAAACTGTTATCTAATTTTGCTAGGGTTTTCGACATGTCCTTTGGTTAGATGAAAGTTTTTCATGTATGAAAAAGCTCTCCGATTCTTAAGAAAGGACCCTCACTATCTAAAACCGGCTTGATTCTCTCCTTATCTTGTTTCGTGGCTTCCCTGAAGAATATTTCACTCCAAATATGATCTTCCCCCACAGTTCATCAACCACTAATTTTGTTTCAGCCAAAAACTTGGGATAATCTGCAAAATATGCATCGCTAAATATTATAAAAGGACTGGTAGCAGAGAAGGCACGAGTACTATTAAGTAGATTAATTTTAAAAATTTTGTTGCCATATATATGCACCAAATTGTAAATGCAGCGTGCTTTTCATCGACAAATATAATGCATCTTACTCTCTTTATGCTAATGAAGTTGCCAAAAAAACCAAAAAGGAAACGTTACAGAGAAATGAGGGAAAAGTTGTGAGGACGGGATATCTCTCTACTGTAATCGAATACAAGTTTACAGCAGATAAAAGGGTTATATATAAAAATTGCGGTGTTAGGGTTTGGCTTGGGTTCTTGCATATTTTAATGTGGGAAATGGCAATTAGTTTTAATTTCGGAATTTTTTGAAGGTGTCTGGTCCGCATTTGCTTCGTTGCACAACATATAAAGATTCATAATCATACTGACAAGAATAATCTTACTATTTAGATATACTTGTAACTCACTTAAGTGACCAATTTGAGACCGTTTTGAGTTCGTTGACCAACTTGATATATGGAGCTCAATTTAGTGACCTACTTGATTATTAACCATATATATATATGTATGTATATATATGTGTGTATACATACATACATACATACAAAATAAAATAAACCTTTAGCGTCGGTATTGTAAAATATAACCGACATTATAAGGTATAACTTTTATTTTAAAGCGGACTTTAGGCAATGGCATTCTACAAACCCGATGTCATAAGTCAACCCTTTAGCGTCGGTGTTTTTCAACCTGACTGTATAGGCCAATCCTTTAGCATCAGTTAACAAGTCTTTTGCCTCGCAGTTTAGCCGTGATAAAGTAGACTTTAATCGTCGGCTTTTTAACCGAAGCAAGAAGAACATACCTATTAAATTTTCACCTTCGAACTGCAAGGGCAGATCTTGATTGTTCTTGGAGCATCTTCTTCATTGTTTACAACATCGAAGAACCACATACTGTCCATTTGAATAAAAAATTCATCTGTAAAATAAAGATAATACGAATGAAATCTATGTTCTATATCTAATTTTGATTTTAGTTCAATTTAAATATAATTCAAAATTTTGAAGATGATGAAATTTAAGATTTATGTATAATCACTTCTAATCATATCAAAATGAAATAGATATCCATGGTGTATGTGTGTATATAAGAATGCTTAAAAAACTTATTTAGGCCATCACCTACCAATTTAATATGTGGTTGAAAGTTACGTATATATCATTCATATCAGGCAAACAATTTAATCACTTGTGAAAATAAGACATATATGGAATGGGACCATAAAAAAAAGAGAAAAGAAGATAGGAAAGATGATGGTATGGAATGAAAGTGAAGAATATAAGATTAGTTTCTTTTATACAGTGGTATGGAAGGATGTAGAATTATCTAGAAATTTCCCGAGTATGTGAGTGTTGGATATAAAGAAATATATATATGTCACACAAATGTTACAAAATAAAACGCTGGCAATTAGAATGACCTCGAGTGTTTCCTAAATAAAAATTAAACTATGTTTTATTTTACTCAAACGCATTACGTTTCTCTTTAATGCACACTTAGCGAAGGCAAAGGAAACCGAATTACGAAAAAAAAAATATAATAAAATTAAATTTACTTTTGCATACATTCTAAAAAAGACTAAAGTCATATATTCTCATCCACCAAAAAATCACTAAAACATGACCTTGGACAATGAATTAAGATAATAAATGTAAAATTATAACATGCAATTGAAGAAACTGAGAATATAGACCTACATAAAAACGAGAAAAGAAGATGTGTTATGAAACCCCAAAATCCAATTCATCTATTCAAAACCCTAAAATCCAATCAAACCAATCGGGTTACAAATTCACCCGGGTCAAAGCTAGGTCCCAAAGTTGTGATTTTTCAATCCAGGTCTAAGTTGAGACTCCAATAAAGAATAGTTCTTCAAGCTACCAATTGAATTGAGCTATAAACAGGACGGACTCAAAGTCACGTAAGATTGTGAGGGAATCTAGATCTAAGTTGGGATTCCAATAAATGTTAGTTCTTCAAGCTACCAATTGAATTGAGCTAAAACAGGATAGACTCGAAGTCACGTAAGATTGTGAGGGAGGTTAGATGGTTAGATGGAAGAGAGAAGGTTATAGAGGGATGGTGAAAGGGATATGGTTATAGAGAGAGATGTTGCGGGGAGAGAAACTATTGCGAGAGAAATGGGGTAAAAGAAAATGCGGAAATTAAATTATTATTTCGTTATGTATGTGGGATGTTTTGTGTAGGGGGCCGGAATTCTATCTTTTAACAAAGTTGTAGTAAGATATATATTGTTTTAATAATTAATGTCGAAAAATATATTTTAACACGGCTCTTATAAATAAGTATATATGGTGGAAACACATTTAACATGAGTGATTTGTATAAGTGATGGTAAATCCCTTTATAATGAATATAACTAGTTTTTTCATTTATTTAATATATTAATGAATCTTTTTTGTTTACGAGATTTCTCTTATAAATAATTGAAAAAACTAGTTATATTCATTATAAAGGGATTTACCATCACCTATACAAATCACTCATGTTAAATGTGTTTCCACCGTATATACTTATTTATAAGAGCCGTGTTAAAATATATTTTTCGACATTAATTATTAAAACAATATATATCTTACTACAGCTTTGTTAAAAGATAAAATTCCGTCCCCCTACACAAAACATCCCACATACATAACGAAATAATAATTTAATTTCCGCATTTTCTTTTACCCCATTTCTCTCGCAATAGTTTCTCTCCCCGCAACATCTCTCTCTATAACCATATCCCTTTCACCATCCCTCTATAACCTTCTCTCTTCCATCTAACCATCTAACCTCCCTCACAATCTTACGTGACTTCGAGTCTATCCTGTTTTTAGCTCAATTCAATTGGTAGCTTGAAGAACTATCATTTATTGGAGTCCCAACTTAGATCTAGATTCCCTCACAATCTTACGTGACTTCGAGTCCGTCCTGTTTTTAGCTCAATTCAATTGGTAGCTTGAAGAATTATCATTTATTGGAGTCCCAACTTAGATCTAGATTGAAAAATCACAACTTTGGGACCTAGCTTGCACCCGGCTAAATTTGTAACCCGATTGGTTTGATTGGATTTTAGGGTTTTGAATAGATGAATTGGATTAATTTTGGGGTTTCATAACACTTCTTCTTTTCTCGATTTCATGAAGGTATATATTCTCAGTTTCTTCAATTGCATGTTATAAGTTTACATTTATTATATTAATTAATTGTCCAAGGTCGTGTTCCAGTGGTTTTTCAGTGGATGAGAACATGTGAATTTAGGGTCTTTTTTAGAATGTCTACAAGATTAAATTTAAGTTATCATATTTTTTCCGTAATTCGGTTTCCTTTGCCTGTGCTAAATGCATTTGAGTGAAATAAAACATTTTTTAATTTTTATTTAGAAAACACTTGAGGTCATTCTAATTGCTAGTTTTTTATTTTGTAACATTTGTGTGTCATATATTTCTTTATATTCAACACTCACATACTCAAAAAATTTCTAGATAATTCTACATCCTTCCATAGCACTCTATAAAATAAACCAATCTTATATTCTTCACCTTCATTCCATACCATCATCTCTCTTATGTTCTTTTCTCTTTCTTTTATGCTCACATTCCATATATGTCTGATTTTTGCAAGTGATTAAATTTTTTGCGTGATATGATCGATATACGTAACCTTCAACCACATATGAATTCATAAGTGATGGCTTAAATAAGTTTTTGAAGCATTATTATATACACACATACACCATGGATATCTATTTCATTTTGATTTGATTAGAAGTGATTATACATAAATTCTTGAATTTCATCATCTTCAAAATTTTGAATTATATTTCAAATTGTACCAAAATCAAAATTAGAATAGAACAGAGATTTCGTTTGTATTATCTTTATTTTATACATGAATTTTTTTTTTCAAATGGAGTATATGTTGTTCTTCGATGCTAGTAAACATCCTTCTCGTTCGAAGGTGAAAATTTTACAGGTATGTTCTTCTTGCATCTAATAAAAAACTGATACTTAAACTCTACTTTATCATGGCTAAACTACGACGCAAAAGTCTTGTTAACCGACGCTAAAGGATTGGCCTATAACGTCGGGTTTGACCTATAGGATTGGGTTGGCAGAATGTTGTTGCCTAAAGTTTGGTTAAAAATACTATATGCGTCGCTAGTCAAACAGCCGACGCTAAAGGTTAGCCCTATAGTATGGGATGGTCAAAATGCCTCCTTAACTTAAAGTTATACTTTTAGTGTCAGTTATATTTACGAAATGCCGACGCTAAAGTTTTTTTTAATTTATATATATTAGCTATTGAGCATTATTGAATTATACACAGACACACACACATATTAACATGCACTTTCTTTAATCATGTAAATAAATCCAACAAGAAATACCCCAAGTCAACAACACTAAATTAAACTATCAATTAGGAATCATATTAAAATTAAAATGTATCCATATATACTTGCTTCTAGACAAATAATATTCCTACAAACCGCAAACACTTTTCTTTTAACATAAATCTAAATCTTCAAACTATTATATCTGCGCAAGCCAAATAAAAGAAATCTTTGTGTATCAGTGCACCTCCGGAGATGAACCTTGCACATTTTCTTCTTTAACAACATCTGGTTGTGCGTCTCTTTGTAATATTAATATAGATGTTTACAAAAGTGAACTCGAGCACCGCCTGCATTTAAACAACTGAAAGATATAGTCAATTATAATCAGTCACAGGTACACAATTATTGAGCATAATTGCAACTTTGATTCGAAACAAAATCAAATATAGTTAACATGTTATAATAATCCCACAAAAAATGATGGTGACTCATGAGCTGCCTTCTCATTCTACAATCTAGGCCTATCAGTAGCCTCAGCTTTCTTCAGCTGCTGATCCACTTCCGTTAGTTTCTCTTTTTGCTCTCGACAGATCAAAACCGCAGTTTTAGTTCATTCATAATCGCTATGAAAAGTGATGAGCTACAATCAATTGCACCATCTAAACTCAACATTATGATTACAATTGCACAATATAAGTACTAGAAATATTAAACAATCACCTTTTACACAGCAGCAAAACTGAGTCATGAGTTCCCCTGCGAGAAATGTGGAGAGCTCCAAGCTTCTATTTCAACCGGGTAAGGAACGTTCTGGTTCTCGTTCAGGATCTCAGCATGGGCCTTCTCCCTTTAAGAGACCAACGTTCCAAGACGAGCAAAGGATAAGCCAGTCTACAAAAAATCCTCTGATAAATAAAGAAACTAAAAATATTTTTTACAAGACCCGGTTGTGCAAGAAAAAAATGCAGGGTAATTGCCCAAAAGGGGAGAAATGTACCTTTGCTCATGGCCTGGAAGAGCTGCATGATCCACCGTCCAATTGGGAAGAATTGGTGCATGCTAAAAGCAAACGGGCATTGGATAATTATCCAAAAACACCATGTGGGCTGGAAAATACCCGTATGGGAAAAACTGCTCTTACCTACATGAAAGTCCAAAAGAAACTAAGATGGCAAGGTCCCCTGCCTATCAATTAATTTGCACCAATCAATAAAGCCACCGGACCAATGTTGGAGATGAAAAATGATACTGGGAAATCAGGTATGTGTTTGTTGTTGAAGGAAGTGATGGCCTAAATATGTTTTTTAAGCATTCTTATATACACACATTCATCATCGATATCTATTTCATTTTGATTTGATTAGAAGTGATTATACATAAATTCTTGAATTTCATCTTCTTCAAAAAATTTAATTTTATTAAAAATTGAGCCAAAATCAAAATCAGATATAGAACATATTCCATTGGTATTATCTTTATTTTATAGATGAATTTTTTTTATTCAGATGGAGTGTATGTTGTTCTTCCATGCAGTAAACAATGAAGAAGATGCTCCAAGAACAATCAAGATCCATAAAAAACCCCTTGTATAGTTCGAAGGTGAAAATTTTATTCATTTTAGGGGGTACTTTTGATGTTATGTTTGTCTGTATTTTATCATGTAGCTAGCATGTTAATATTGTAGCATTAGTTTTATTCATACTTCCTAATATATGTTAAGCTCAAATATACAATAAACATAAAACTTGAGTTTGCATCCATGTACATGTGTTTGCTTTTATTATGTGGCTGCTGAAGTGCTCTGCTTTAATGCTCCAAAGAGGGTGTGACCAAGGATATGGTCAACATGAATGAAAAACAATCATTCATGGATGGAAGAAAGCTAATTGCTATTATTTGTGTGGCTCAATCTGCTGGCGAATCATTGCAAGCCGATAGAAGGGCAACAAATGAGCTATAAAATAGTTGACAACTTTATGCCTGACATGCCAACTGTCTTTTCCGTTTGTATAAATTGATAACTTGTTATATCAGTGCAGGGTACATTTCACCCTAGAATTACCCTGAAGTGTTGATTGCGCTATTCAGCAGTTGGGAAGACCTCACTGTTCAAATCAAGCTTCTGCACCAGAGTATATATAGGTAGAAATAAATCTCTTTTGTAGACATTCATGTATAGCAGTAATTGTTGGAAAAATAATCTTAAACTTTTTTTAATTGTTTTATTTGTTTAATTATTTTAAATAAATTGTTTTGCTTATTTGTAATATAGTCAGGCATCGGTTAGATCGTTGAGCTGGTCTTTGGTGTCGTGGAGTCAATGTAGAAACGGAAGAGATAAGTCTCAGACGTGTAGTTGGATTAGGAGAGTTAGTTTTCAACATGGCCCTTGTTTTTAGCCACTTTAGTTGATCACCTTCTATTTATTTGTATTGCTTCTGCATTGAGAAAATAGAACAATACGCTGTTAGAATTTCAAACTCTCCAGCTAGCAATATATTAATTATAACAAATGGGTTTAAATAGTAAACAAGTGGCATCAGAGCTAGGCTATTTCGGAGAAGAAACAATGTCAATTATGATGGCGCAACCACAAATCCCGATGTTGACGGCAACAAATTACGGGAACTGGAGTATCCAAATGAAGGTATTACTCGGTTCATATGATAATTGGGATATTGTCGAAAATGGGTTTGACGAGCCCGATGATGAAGATGTTCTTTCTGATGCGGAGAAAACGGCGTTTAAAGATTCCAAGAAAAAAGACCAAAGGGCGTTATATACAATTATTCAAGGAGTTGATGAATCAACCTTTGAAAAAATTTCAAATGCAAAAACGGCGAAAGACGCGTGGGAGATTCTGCAGAAATCATTCCAGGGTATCGAGAAAGTCAAAAAGGTGCGGCTCCAAGTTCTACGTGGAGAGTTCGAAAATTTAAAGATGAAGAGTTCAGAAAATATTGGTGAATTTGTTACGCGTTTGAAAACGGTGACAAATGAGATGAAAAGAAATGGAGAAAGTGTCGATGATGTTCGGGTCATGGAAAAGTTGCTCCGTTCATTAACAAGAAAATTTGATTATGTTGTGACATCCATCGAGGAGTCAAAAGACTTGTCCACAATTTCTATTGATGAGCCCGTAGGTTCTCTTCAAGCCCATGAGCAGCGAATGAACCAGTATGATGATGCAAGCCATTTGGAAAAGGCGTTGCAAAGTAAGGTGTCTATTGGTGACAGTTCTGGCAGTAGCAATTCTGCACGTGGAAGAGGTGGTTACCGTGGTGGACGAGGACGTGGAAGGCAGTCCTTCAATAGAGGCCAGAATTCTGAAGGCTATCAACCATCTGGTCGTGGTCAAAATTTCAGAGACCGAGGACGAGGCGGATTTCAACAACAAGGTGACAAGTCTCAATATCAGTGCTATAATTGTAATAAATTTGGCCATTTTAGTTATGAGTGTAGAGCCCCAAAGATGGAAGAAAGAAGCCATTTTGCTGAAGCAAAAGAAGATAAAGATGTTGGCTCTGCTATGTTTCTCACTTACAAAGGAGATGAAGGAGGCAAGAAAAATACATGGTATCTTGACTCGGGAGCCAGCAATCACATGACCAGTCTTAAGGAATTATTCACGGAGATAGACGACACCATCAGCAGAGAAGTTACTTTTAGTGACTCGTCAAAGATTCTGGTCAAAGGAAAAGGTACCGTCACAATCATGTCAAAGAAAGGTGAAAAGAAATATATAAATGATGTTTATTATATTCCTGCATTGAAAAATAATATCATCAGTCTTGGCCAACTTGTGGAGAAAGGATATAATATACAGATGCAGGACAATTCCCTCATATCAGAAATCAAGCTCGTGAATTGATTGCAAATGTGGAGATGTCAAAGAATCGTTTGTTTACGCTTGATATGCAAACGAAGGTTCAGAAGTGTTTAAAGCCGATCATTAAAAATGACTCGTGGTTGTGGCACTTGAGATATGGCCATCTTGGATTTTCTGGCTTGAAATTATTGTCAAAGACAAAAATGGTGAACGGTTTTCCAGAAATCAACGAACCAGAAAATTTGTGTGAAGCATGTATAAGGGGGAAGCAACATCGACAAAGTTTTCCCGTTGCAAAATCATGGAGAGCCAGGAGGCCATTGGAGATAGTTCACACATATATTGCTGGTCCATTTGATATCTCATCACTGGGAGGTAATAGATATTACCTAACATTTATTGATGACTTTAGCAGGAAAAGTTGGGTGTATATCATCAAAGAAAAGTTGGAGGCTCTTGATAAATTCAAGGAGTTCAAAGCACTCGCAGAAAAGCAAAGTGGTCCTTATTTGAAGGTACTCAGATCAGACAGAGGAGGCGAGTATACTTCTAATCTGTTCAGAAGTTTTTGCTGAGCACATGGAATCAATCATCAGTTGACTACGGCGTATACTCCTCAACAAAACGGCGTTGCAGAAAGAAAGAATCGAACTATTCTTGACATGGCAAGGAGCATGGTGAAAGTAAAGCACTTGCCGAGAACTTTTTGGGCCGAAGCCGTTTTATGTGCCGTTTATTTGTTGAATCGCTGTCCAACAAAAAGCGTCAGAAAAAAAACTCCAAATGAAGCATGGAGTGGTAGCAAACCATCAGTGGGACATCTCAGAATTTTTGGGTGTATTGCATATGCCCATGTTCCTGATCAGAAAAGGAAGAAGTTGGATGATAAAGGCGAGAAGTGCATCTTTACCGGATATGACAAAAGGAGCAAGGCGTACAGACTCTATAATCCCCTTACAAAGAAATTAATCATTTCTCGAGATGTTGAGTTTGATGAATCAAATTACTGGAGATGGAGAGAGGAGGAAAGAAAAGTTGCTAGTTTATTTTTCAACGATGATGATGATGATGATGATGATGATGATGACGGTGATGATAATGCCAACATTAAAGATGGGGGAGATGATGATCCAACTCCTCCACAAAGTCCGAATCAACAAACTCCCGCATCAACACCATCTGATTCAAGTGGAAGCAGAAGTTCAGGGGGAGCACCAAGAAAAATGCGGAGTTTGAATAATATCTATGAAGCGACAAGTCTGGTACAATCAACCTTTGATTATTCATTATTTTGTTTGATGGCTGAATGTGATCCAGTTACATTTGAGGAAGCTTCTGAAGAAAGCAAATGGAACAGAGCCATGGATGAGGAAATTGGTGCAATCAAGAAGAATGATACTTAGGAGCTCACAGATCTTCCACAAGGACACAAAGCAATTGGTGTCAAATGGGTCTATAAGACCAAGACGAATCAGGATGGAGAAGTGGAAAAATACAAGGCGAGGCTGGTGGCTAAAGGCTACAAGAAAAGATACGGAATTGACTATGATGAGGTGTTTGCTCCAGTTGCACGAGTTGACACCATCAGACTTCTTACAGCAATTGCCGCTCAAAATGAATGGAAGATTTTTCAAATGGACGTGAAGTCAGCATTTCTAAATGGTTATCTCGAAGAAGAAGTCTACATCGAGCAACCTCCAGGATATGTTCAGAAAGGCCAGGAAGATAAAGTCTACCGGCTAAAGAAAGCATTGTACGGTCTAAAACAGGCACCAAGAGCGTGGAACACAAGGGTTGATGAGTATTTTCAGAAAAATGGTTTTGTGAAGAGTCCGTACGAGCATGCACTCTACACGAAAACAAATTCAGGGGGAGATATTATGATCGTATGCTTATACGTGGACGACATGATATTTACCGGAAATAATCCTGGTATGTTTGATCATTTTTAAGAAAGTTATGACTAATGAATTTGAGATGACAGATATTGGTCAAATGTCATACTTTCTTGGATTCGAGGTGAAGCAAAGCAAAGATGGGATTTTTATGTCTCAGAAAAAATATGCCGAGCAGATTTTGAAGAAGTTCAGAATGGAAGAGTGTAAGCCAGTAAGCACGCCAGCAGAAGCAAGCATAACGCTCAGAATTGATTCAACAAGGGAGTCGGTAAATGCGACGTTGTTCAAGAGTTTGGTTGGAAGTTTAAGGTACCTAACTTTTACTCGTCCGGATATTATGTATGCAGTTGGACTGGTTAGTAGGTACATGGAGAAGCCGAAGCAAGATCATTTAAAAGAATTTTGAGATATATTAAAGGTACACTTAATAATGGTTTGTTTTACACGCATTCTCAAGATTCAAAATTAGTTGGCTATTCAGATAGTGATTATGGTGGAGATTTGGATGACGGGAAAAGCACATCGGGATATGCTTTTCATATTGGATCGGCGATATTCTCATGGTCATCAAAGAAGCAACAGACAGTCGCTCTCTCAACATGTGAGGCAGAATACATTGCAGCAGTAGCGTGCGCATGTCAAGCTATTTGGTTAAACTATATTTTGAGCGAGTTAAATCTTGTCAAGGAAGAACCGGTTACTATTTACGTGGATAATAAATCCGCTATTTCACTTGCGAAAAATCCGGTGTCACACAGTCGAAGAAAGCACATCAATATTAAATATCATTTTCTTCGAGAACAGGTGAACGACAAAATTGTGGAACTGGTGCACTGCAGGACAGAAGAAAATTTGGCGGATATTTTCACGAAGCCGTTGAAGCCGGAGATGTTTTATAAAACGAAAGAGAAGTTTGGAATGGAAACTCGAGTTTGAGGGGGAGTGTTAGAATTTCAAACTCTCCAGCTAGCAATATATTAATTATAACAAATGGGTTTGAATAGTAAGCATGCAGCAGAGGTAAATGCAGCAGAATAGATTCCAGGTCTTCTGGGATATAAATGGAAGCAAGCAGCAACCTAGTCAAATACAGCTAGCAGGATTAAAACAACAGATGTACGTGCATGGGAAAGTTAAACCATAATATATATATATATATATATATATATATATATATATATATATATATATATAGCTAGATAAGAATGAAGCAGGATAATATTAATAGTCTAAGCTTGTGAAAGTCAAAAACGGCATATATATATATATATATAGCTAGATAAGAATGAAGCAGGATAATATTAATAGTCTAAGCTTGTGAAAGTCAAAAACGGCAACAAGGTCAGGTGTATATGCATTGATGCAACCCTGAAATAAGGTAGGCTGAAGTTAATATCTTTCTTGGATATTAGAGTCGCTGACCAGAAGGTCTGCCGGGTGTTTATTATGTTGATGTAAGGAATTAGGTCAGCTGTGTGTATTGTATCCTATAAATACAACCTCATGCATGTACGTTAAATAGACGCAAGTAGCTTGTTGTAACAAGATAGAAAAAGGGAGCAGAAGCTCTGTGTTTGTGAAACAAAAAAAGGCTGTAGCCTAAGTACTCTGTGTAAGGCAAAATTCAGCCATAACCTTATTTCACATATATATAATAGTGTGCTTGTGTTTAGATTTCTGTTTTTATTTCCCACCATACAGTAAACATATAAAGCCTATTCACGTTTCCAACATCGCTAGTTTTTGTTCTCCCTTCTCAGGTTCATATTTTGTTTCTCTGTTATATATAAATATAGGTCCATCAGTAATTAATGACTTCTCATACTAATTTTCACTTCTTTTCTCAAATTTGCTTCCACTGCTATTCTAATCCACGAAGATCTAGGCAGCCATTGATATATGAATGGAACAGTTAAATATGTTGCATTTCATGTGCTTTCACCCGAGGGTGACCGGGGTCTTACAATATTCGAAGTTGCAGACAAGATTCAAGTAAGTCTACATGGTTTACATAGGTGGTATTGAACTTTGTAAGTGCAATTACTATAATAGACTGCTGGTCTTCCAGATCTGACAACAAGCATGACACCAGAAGCCTCAATTGCTGCTGCCTTTTCAAGGGTTCCAAGCTTTTTGAGAGGACAGCTACATCAACTTGTTACAAGAATGGAATCTTAGGTGGAGAAGTTGAGGATTTTGATAAAGATGAAGCAGACAGCAGAGATGGAGACTGAAGGTGATAATGAACATATATATTCTTAAGTTGATAATAAATATATATACCAAAGTTGGGATACACTTCATTTCCACCCTTTATATTTTGTTTGTGTATATATATATATATATATATATATATATATATATGTACAATGACTTGATATAAAGATTAGTTAGTGATGGTACACATATTTCATTTCATTTCGCAGAGACAATGACGTATATGCTCCAAGACGGATCAAGACCCTCCTCAGATGAACCTTCTAGTTTAAGTTAAGTAATATTTGCCCTGTATATATATATCTCTTGTACTAGCTAGCAATTAAAATATTAAAATTTATTATCATGTCAGTGTTTGATATGTTTTACGGCCTCTTTATTTTAAAAACTATTTTGAAGGACGTGTTATATATATGATTACTAAAACGTATTTATACATTCGATTTCAAATACACCTCTCATTAAGATACCCCCTCTCCAGGCAGAAAACCTCTCATTGAGTCATCAAGTAATCTATCTAAACCACTAAATTTGCCATAATCTTTAGTTGTTAACAATAGATGAACCCTCAAAACATTCTAGCTAGGAGTGAGCAGGAATTCCAATCCCCCGGTCTGAATTCAAGATGATGTTTATCATAAAATTCAATACATTGGAGGGAAAAGCTTGAAAGAAAACAACAAGGCTTCAAACAAGGAACTTGAAGTCATTTTTGAAGTATTACTACAAAATGTATGTGTGTATAATAAGTTAAAAATCGACTTAATGAGTCAAAAACCGACTTCATGTTATAAATATAAGCAAAAAACGACTTCATGTCACAAGTTGTTTTGAGTCATGTCCTAGCTTTTAGTTTTTTTTGTTTTGGAGTCTATCTATATATTGTACTGCTCTCAGAAATAAAAGACAAGTTTATTGACAAGCATATATTATGTGTTCTATTTCTATACCTTTCCAGTTTAATATTTAATAGTCAATACATTTATATCATATAAATTACTAACGAGCTGATTTGGTAACAGTTCCTAGAGGTTCTCTTGTGCCAAAGATATGGATGATGATTGATATGAATAAGATCAACGGAGAGTCGATTAGCCTGAGTTATCAGATGTTGGCTAGAAGTAATTATATAGCTTTGGCTTTCAAGATGATAGTGTTTGTGCTAGCATAGGGAATTTGGAGGATGGTAGAACCGAGTGATGCAGATTCACCTGTTGAATAAAAAAGGGACAAAGTTGCCTTGACCATGATTTACTCATACTTGTTGATACTGTTGGATAAGTAAACTAACTCTTGGACTTAGAGGAAGAATCTGGAACTCTGTTATATTCAGTGAATTTAGGAATATGTGAGAACACAATAATTATGATTCATAGAACTTGGAAGATGTATCTATTTTGATTCATGTATGATGTTTTATATTCTCCTATTATATAAAGTAGAAGATTGTATTGTTTTGAATAAGATTAAGAATACAGAGATATTTAGAAACACAAAACATTTCTTTGTTTGATTCACTATTCTGTTCTGCACCTAGTATACTGAAATTATACCTAAATTTTATACACAAACTCAACAAATTGGTATCAGAGCCAACAACCATGAATAATTCTTTTACTGTTCAAAAACTTACCAAAGAAAACTATGGCCACTGGTGTATCCGAATGAAAGCTTTGCTTGGATCGCAGGAAGCATGGGAAATTGTTGATAAGGGCTATGATGAACCTGAGAATGAGGGAGCCTTGAATCAGGCTCAGAAAAATAATCTACTGAAAGCACGGAAACAAGATCAACAGGCTTTGTCAATTATACACATGGGCTTAGATGAAGCCATGTTTGAAAAGGTGGCATCAGCATCAAAAGCAAAGGAAGCCTGGGAGATTCTGCAGAACAAAATTTTAAGGGTGTTGATAAAGTAAAAAAGGTACGATTACAAACCCTACGCGGTGAGTTTGAAGCATTGCAAATGAAAGAAACGGAATCAGTCCCAGATTATTTCACAGGGGTTTCTTCTGTTGTAAATCAAATGAAGAATTATGGAGAAAAAATTGAAGATGCTCGTGTTAATGAAAAGATACTGAGATCTTTGAATACAAAATTGCAACTTGTTGGAATTTCTATTGAAGAATCAAATGATACAGAAACCATGACAACTGATCAACTCATGGGATCTTTGCAAGCATATTAAGAAAGATTGTTAAAGAAGGAAGAGATAGAATCTCAAGTGCTGAAATCTAGTGTTTCTATGGAAGAGAAGGATAAGGTGTTATACACACAATACACTAGAGGAAGAGGACGTGGCCGTACCAATCAGAATTTCTCTCGAGGCAGAGGACGTGGTCCTGGAAGCAACAGATATGAAAATGTGCAAACAAATCAACAAAATTGGCGCAGACAAGGACGTGGTCGCGGCAGAGGTGGTAGATCAACCCATGGCAGAGGTGGCAGATCAAATGAATGCTACAATTGTGGAAAATTCGGACACTTTGCCAAAGACTGCTGGTTTAACAAGAAGGTAGAGGAGAATGCAAATTTTGTCGAAACGGAGGAGCAACAAAATAATGGTGTTCTGCTAATGGCCTACAAAGATATGATTCCGGAAGATAATGTTCTTTGGTATCTTGACAGCGGTGCCAGCAACCATATGTCAGGACTCAAGCATCTCTTTACTGATTTAAAAGAAATCGATTCTGGATTTGTTTCTTTTGGTGATTCATCAAAAATTGAGGTTAAAGGAAAGGGTGAAATATGTTTTTCTCAGAAGGATGGCAAACAAGGCAGAATTGAAGATGTTTATTATGTTCCAGACATGAAGAACAATATTCTTAGCCTTGGACAACTGGTTGAAAAAGGATACTCAATTTTTATGGAAGAAAAAGCTATGTTCTTGAAGGACAAAAGTGGCAGAACAATAGCTCGTGTAGGAATGTCTCAAAATCAGATGTTCAAATTAAACTTGAGAAATATACAGGAGACATGTCTGCAAGTGAAGATGGAAGACAAAGCATTTTTATGGCATAGGCGATTGGGACACTTACACTATGGTGGTTTAAAGGAGCTGGCAAATAAAGGAATGGTTCATGGAATACCAAGCATGGATTATACAGGAAGGTTTTGTGAAGAATGTGTGCTAGGAAAACAAACAAGAAATTCCTTCGAGAAGAAGGCAATATATCATGCTGCAAAGCCTCTCGAGTTGGTGCATACGGATATTTGTGGTCCTATCACACCCATGTCATGCAGTTCTAAAAGGTATTTCATTACCTTTATTGATGACTATTCTCGAAGAACATGGGTTTATTTCTTGAAGGAAAAATCTGAGGCCTTAAAAGTATTCAAAAAATTCAAAGTGTTGGTGGAGAAAAAGACTGGAATGCATATCAAGGCATTGCGTTCAGATAGAGGAGGAGAATATACATCAAATGCTTTCACGGAATACTGTGAAGAACATGGCATTAGAAGATTCTTAACAGCTCCATATTCACCACAACAGAATGGTGTGGCTGAGAGAAAAAATCGGACTATTCTGGACATGGTTCGAGTGATGTTAAAAAGCAAAGAACTACCAAAAGAATTCTGGGCAGAAGCTGTGCAGTGTTCTGTCTATATTCAGAATCGCTGTCCACATTCGAAATTGGGGAATAAAACACCTCAAGAATTATGGAATGGAAGGAAGCCCACTATATCACACCTAAAGGTTTTCGGGAGTGTGGCATATTCACATATACCAGATCAAAGAAGAACAAAGTTGGATGACAAGAGCAAGAAGTACATTTTCATCGGATATGATGAAAAAACAAAAGCTTACAGGCTTCTAGACCCGGTTACTATGAAGGTAGGTGTAAGTCGGGATGTTCAAATACAAGAAGATGATGCATGGAACTGGAGTAAAGCACCAGAAGCGGAAACACAAGAAGGTGTATTTCCAATTTCTAAAATCTCACCTGCAAATATTGATGCTCAAGAAGATGATGAAGTAAATGAGGATGAGCCCCAGAATCCTAGAATACGAAGTTTGCAAGACTTATATCAAACAACAGATGAGGTGCATCTGGTGTGTTTGGTGGCAGATGCAGAGAATGTTAATTTTGAAGAAGCAGTGAAAGACAAGAAGTGGAAGGATGCAATGGATGAAGAAATCAAAGCAATTGAAAAGAACAAAACTTGGGAGCTAGTGGAACCTCCAGAAGGTTGTAAGCCCATCGATGTTAAATGGGTTTATAAGAAGAAGATGAATGCTCAAGGAGAAATAGAAAGATATAAAGCGCGGTTAGTTGCAAAGGGCTACCGACAAAAGGCTGGAATAGACTATGATGAAGTTTTTGCACCCGTGGCCCGAATGGAGACAATAAGACTTCTGATCTCTCAAGCAGCTCAATGTGGGTGGCCTATTTACCAGATGGATGTAAAGTCTGCTTTCTTAAATGGCATGCTCGAAGAAGAAGTGTACGTGAGCCAACCTCATGGATATGAAAAGGCTGGAAAAGAAAGAATGATGTTAAAATTGTATAAGGCATTATACGGTTTAAAACAAGCGCCTCGAGCATGGAACACCCGTATAGACACCTATTTTAAGAAGAATGGATTCATACAATGTCCTTATGAGCCTGCTCTATATGTCAAAGAAAAGCAAGGTAATATATTACTTGTTGCACTTTATGTGGATGATATTATTTTTATGGGCAATAATGAGGAGATGATTACAAATTTTAAAAAGGAGATGACTCAAGAATTTGAGATGACTGACTTGGGCTTGATGAGATTCTTTCTTGGCATTAAGGTGAAGCAAGACAAGTCAGGTATTTTTATTTCACAAGAAGCATATGCAAACAATATTCTCAAGAAATTTCGAATGGAACACTGCAATCCAGTAGGAACTCCAATGGAACTGGGCACAAAACTTTCTAAATTTGAGGGAGGAAATTCAGTAGAAGCAAATTTATATCAGAGTTTGGTTGGGAGCTTGAGATATCTTACATGCACAAGACCTGACATTGCATATAGTGTTGGAGTAGTGAGCAGATTCATGGAGGCTCCAAAACAATCACATTGGAAAGCAATCAAAAGGATTCTGCGGTATATTCAAGGAACAAAATCACTAGGATTGTTCTATTCTAGAACAACAGACTACAAATTGTTGGGATATTCTGATAGTGATTGGTGTGGAGATGTGGATGATCGTAAAAGCACGTCTGGATACTTATTTTTTATGGGAGACACAGCATTTACGTGGTATTCTAAGAAGCAGCCTATAGTTTCATTATCAACTTGTGAGGCGGAATATGTAGCAGCTTCTTATTGTGTCTGTCATGCTATTTGGTTAAGAAGGTTGCTTAGTGAATTGAATTGTCCACAGCAGAAATCTACTGAAGTTCGAATTGATAATAAGTCAACAATAGAGCTCGCCAAGAATCCAGTACATCATGAAAGGAGCAAACATATTGATGTTAGATTTCATTTTATCCGGGAACATGTGAAGGAAAAGAATGTCCAGTTGCGTCATGTTGTTAGTCATGACCAGATAGCACATGTGCTCACCAAACCACTGTCCAAACCTATGCTTGATACATACAAAAGGCTGATGGGAATGAAGGATCGGAAAGAGTTAGTTTAAGGGAGGAATATGTTGGATAAGTAAACTAACTCTTGGACTTAGAGGAAGAATCTCGAACTCTGTTATATTCAGTGAATTTAGGAATATGTGAGAACACAATAATTATGATTCATAGAACTTGGAAGATGTATCTATTTTGATTCATGTATGATGTTTTATATTCTCCTATTATATAAAGGAGAAGATTGTATTGTTTTGAATAAGATTAAGAATACAGAGATATTTAGAAACACAAAACAGTTCTTTGTTTGATTCACTATTCTGTTCTGCACCTAGTATACTGAAATTATACCTAAATTCTATACACAAACTCAACAGATACGACAACGGCCAAACAGGCCTGGGATGCAATCAAGACTCTTTGTCAAGGTGTTGATTGAGTAAAACCAAGGATTCAAACGTTAAGACTGAATTTTAGTCGCTGAGTACAAAGATAGTGAACAACTAGATGATTTTTGTATAAAGTTGAATAGGTTTGTAACAAACATACCAGCTCTATATTATTTATAAGAGAAATCTCGTAAACAAAAAAGATTCATTAATATATTAAATAATTGAAAAAACTAGTTATATTCATTATAAAGGGATTTACCATCACTTATACATATCACTCATGTTAAATGTGTTTCCACCGTATATACTTATTTATAAGAGCCGTGTTAAAATATATTTTTCGACATTAATTATTAAAACAATATATATCTTACTACAGCTTTGTTAAAAGATAAAATTCCGGCCCCCTACACAAAACATCCCACATACATAACGAAATAATAATTTAATTTCCGCATTTTCTTTTACCCCATTTCTCTCGCAATAGTTTCTCTCCCCGCAACATCTCTCTCTATAACCATATCCCTTTCACCATCCCTCTATAACCTTCTCTCTTCCATCTAACCATCTAACCTCCCTCACAATCTTACGTGACTTCGAGTCTATCCTGTTTTTAGCTCAATTCAATTGGTAGCTTGAAGAACTATCATTTATTGGAGTCCCAACTTAGATCTAGATTCCCTCACAATCTTACGTGACTTCGAGTCCGTCCTGTTTTTAGCTCAATTCAATTGGTAGCTTGAAGAATTATCATTTATTGGAGTCCCAACTTAGATCTAGATTGAAAAATCACAACTTTGGGACCTAGCTTTGACCCGGCTGAATTTGTAACCCGATTGGTTTGATTGGATTTTAGGGTTTTGAATAGATGAATTGGATTAATTTTGGGGTTTCATAACACTTCTTCTTTTCTCGATTTCATGAAGGTATATATTCTCAGTTTCTTCAATTGCATGTTATAAGTTTACATTTATTATATTAATTAATTGTCCAAGGTCGTGTTCCAGTGGTTTTTCAGTGGATGAGAACATGTGAATTTAGGGTCTTTTTTAGAATGTCTACAAGATTAAATTTAAGTTATCATATTTTTTACGTAATTCGGTTTCCTTTGCCTGTGCTAAATGCATTTGAGTGAAATAAAACATTTTTTAATTTTTATTTAGAAAACACTTGAGGTCATTCTAATTGCTAGTTTTTTATTTTGTAACATTTGTGTGTCATATATTTCTTTATATTCAACACTCACATACTCAAAAAATTTCTAGATAATTCTACATCCTTCCATAGCACTCTATAAAATAAACCAATCTTATATTCTTCACCTTCATTCCATACCATCATCTCACTTATCTTCTTTTCTCTTTCTTTTATGCTCACATTCCATATATGTCTAATTTTTGCAAGTGATTAAATTCTTTGCGTGATATGATCGATATACGTAACCTTCAACCACATATGAATTCATAAGTGATGGCTTAAATAAGTTTTTGAAGCATTATTATATACACACATACACCATGGATATCTATTTCATTTTGATTTGATTAGAAGTGATTATACATAAATTCTTGAATTTCATCATCTTCAAAATTTTGAATTATATTTCAAATTGTACCAAAATCAAAATTAGAATAGAACAGAGATTTTGTTTGTATTATCTTTATTTTATAGATGAATTTTTTTTTTCAAATGGAGTATATGTTGTTCTTCGATGCTAGTAAACAATGAAGAAGATGCTCTAAGAACAACCAAAATCCTTAAACAGCCCTTCTCGTTCGAAGGTGAAAATTTTACAGGTATGTTCTTCTTGCATCTAATAAAAAACTGATGCTTAAACTCTACTTTATCATGGCTAAACTACGACGCAAAAGTCTTGTTAACCGACGCTAAAGGATTGGCCTATAACGTCGGGTTTGACCTATAGGATTGGGTTGGTAGAATGTTGTTGCCTAAAGTTCGGTTAAAAATACTATATGCGTCGCTAGTCAAACAGCCGACGCTAAAGGCTAGCCCTATAGTATGGGATGGTCAAAATGCCTCCTTAACTTAAAGTTATACTTTTAGTGTCAGTTATATTCACGAAAAGCCGACGCTAAAGTTTTTTTTAATTTATATATATTAGCTATTGAGCATTATTGAATTATACACAGATATTAACATGCACTTTCTTTAATCATGTAAATAAATCCAACAAGAAATACCCCAAGTCAACAACACTAAATTAAACTATCAATTAGGAATCATATTAAAATTAAAATGTATCCATATATACTTGCTTCTAGACAAATAATATTCCTACAAACCGCAAACACTTTTCTTTTAACATAAATCTAAATCTTCAAACTATTATATCTGCGCAAGCCAAATAAAAGAAATCTTTGTGTATCAGTGCACCTCCGGAGATGAACCTTGCATATTTTCTTCTTTAACAACATCTGGTTGTGCGTCTCTTTGTAATATTAATATAGATGTTTACAAAAGTGAACTCGAGCACCGCCTGAATTTAAACAACTTAAAAATATAGTCAATTATAATCAGTCACAGGTACACAATTATTGAGCATAATTGCAACTTTGATTCGAAACAAAATCAAATATAGTTAACATGTTATAATAATCCCACAAAAAATGATGGTGACTCATGAGCTGCCTTCTCATTCTACAATCTAGGCCTATCAGTAGCCTCAGCTTTCTTCAGCTGCTGATCCACTTCCGTTAGTTTCTCTTTTTGCTCTCGACAGATCAAAACCGCAGTTTTAGTTCATTCATAATCGCTATGAAAAGTGATGAGCTACCATCAATTGCACCATCTAAACTCAACATTATGATTACAATTGCACAATATATAAGTACTAGAAATATTAAACAATCACCTTTTACACAGCAGCAAAACTGAGTCATGAGTTCCCCTGCGAGAAATGTGGAGAGCTCCAAGCTTCTATTTCAACCGGGTAAGGAACGTTCTGGTTCTCGTTCAGGATCTCAGCATGGGCCTTCTCCCTTTAAGAGACCAACGTTCCAAGACGAGCAAAGGATAAGCCAGTCTACAAAAAATCCTCTGATAAATAAAGAAACTAAAAATATTTTTTACAAGACCCGGTTGTGCAAGAAAAAAATGCAGGGTAATTGCCCAAAAGGGGAGAAATGTACCTTTGCTCATGGCCTGGAAGAGCTGCATGATCCACCGTCCAATTGGGAAGAATTGGTGCATGCTAAAAGTAAACGGGCATTGGATAATTATCCAAAAACACCATGTGGGCTGGAAAATACCCGTATGGGAAAAACTGCTCTTACCTACATGAAAGTCCAAAAGAAACTAAGATGGCAAGGTCCCCTGCCTATCAATTAATTTGAACCAATCAATAAAGCCACCGGACCAATGTTGGAGATGAAAAATGATACTGGGAAATGAGGTATGTGTTTGTTGTTGAAGGAAGTGATGGCCTAAATATGTTTTTTAAGCATTCTTATATACACACATTCATCATCGATATCTATTTCATTTTGATTTGATTAGAAGTGATTATACATAAATTCTTGAATTTCATCTTCTTCAAAAAATTTAATTTTATTAAAAATTGAGCAAAAATCAAAATTAGATATAGAACAGATTCCATTGGTATTATCTTTATTTTATAGATGAATTTTTTTTATTCAGATGGAGTGTATGTTGTTCTTCCATGCAGTAAACAATGAAGAAGATGCTCCAAGAACAATCAAGATCCATAAAAAACCCCTTGTATAGTTCGAAGGTGAAAATTTTATTCATTTTAGGGGGTACTTTTGATGTTATGTTTGTCTGTATTTTATCATGTAGCTAGCATGTTAATATTGTAGCATTAGTTTTATTCATACTTCCTAATATATGTTAAGCTCAAATATACAATAAACATAAAACTTGTGTTTGCATCCATGTACATGTGTTTGCTTTTATTACGTGGCTGCTGAAGTGCTCTGTTTTAATGCTCCAAAGAGGGTGTGACCATGGATATGGTCAACATGAATGAAAAACAATCATTCATGGATGGAAGAAAGCTAATTGCTATTATTTGTGTGGCTCAATCTGCTGGAGAATCATTGCAAGCCGATAGAAGGGCAACAAATGAGGTATAAAATAGTCGACAACTTTATGCCTGACATGCCAACTGTCTTTTCCGTTTGTATAAATTGATAACTTGTTATATCAGTGCAGGGTACATTTCACCCTAGAATTACCCTGAAGTGTTGATTGCGCTATTCAGCAGTTGGGAAGACCTCACTGTTCAAATCAAGCTTCTGCACCAGAGTATATATAGGTAGAAATAAATCTCTTTTGTAGACATTCATGTATAGCAGTAATTGTTGGAAAAATAATCTTAAACTTGTTTTAATTGTTTTATTTGTTTAATTGTTTTAAATAAATTGTTTTGCTTATTTGTAATAGTCAGGCATCAATTAGATCGTTGAGCTGGTCTTTGGTGTAGTGGAGTCAATGTAGAAACGGAAGAGATAAGTCTCAGACGTGTAGTTGGATTAGGAGAGTTAGTTTTCAACATGGCCCTTGTTTTTAGCCACTCTAGTTGATCACCTTCTATTTATTTGTATTGCTTCTGCATTGAGAAAATAGAACAATACGCTGTTAGAATTTCAAACTCTCCAGCTAGCAATATATTAATTATAACAAATGGGTTTAAATAGTAAACAAGTGGCATCAGAGCTAGGCTATTTCGGAGAAGAAACAATGTCAATTATGATGGCGCAACCACAAATCCCGATGTTGACGGCAACAAATTACGGGAACTGGAGTATCCAAATGAAGGTATTACTCGGTTCATATGATAATTGGGATATTGTCGAAAATGGGTTTGACGAGCCCGATGATGAAGATGTTCTTTCTGATGCGGAGAAAACGGCGTTTAAAGATTCCAAGAAAAAAGACCAAAGGGCGTTATATACAATTATTCAAGGAGTTGATGAATCAACCTTTGAAAAAATTTCAAATGCAAAAACGGCGAAAGACGCGTGGGAGATTCTGCAGAAATCATTCCAGGGTATCGAGAAAGTCAAAAAGGTGCGGCTCCAAGTTCTACGTGGAGAGTTCGAAAATTTAAAGATGAAGAGTTCAGAAAATATTGGTGAATTTGTTACGCGTTTGAAAACGGTGACAAATGAGATGAAAAGAAATGGAGAAAGTGTCGATGATGTTCGGGTCATGGAAAAGTTGCTCCGTTCATTAACAAGAAAATTTGATTATGTTGTGACATCCATCGAGGAGTCAAAAGACTTGTCCACAATTTCTATTGATGAGCCCGTAGGTTCTCTTCAAGCCCATGAGCAGCGAATGAACCAGTATGATGATGCAAGCCATTTGGAAAAGGCGTTGCAAAGTAAGGTGTCTATTGGTGACAGTTCTGGCAGTAGCAATTCTGCACGTGGCAGAGGTGGCTACCGTGGTGGACGAGGACGTGGAAGGCAGTCCTTCAATAGAGGCCAGAATTCTGAAGGCTATCAACCATCTGGTCGTGGTCAAAATTTCAGAGACCGAGGACGAGGCGGATTTCAACAACAAGGTGACAAGTCTCAATATCAGTGCTATAATTGTAATAAATTTGGCCATTTTAGTTATGAGTGTAGAGCCCCAAAGGTGGAAGAAAGAAGCCATTTTGCTGAAGCAAAAGAAGATAAAGATGTTGGCTCTGCTATGTTTCTCACTTACAAAGGAGATGAAGGAGGCAAGAAAAATACATGGTATCTTGACTCGGGAGCCAGCAATCACATGACCAGTCTTAAGGAATTATTCACGGAGATAGACGACACCATCAGCGGAGAAGTTACTTTTAGTGACTCGTCAAAGATTCCGGTCAAAGGAAAAGGTACCGTCACAATCATGTCAAAGAAAGGTGAAAAGAAATATATAAATGATGTTTATTATATTCCTGCATTGAAAAATAATATCATCAGTCTTGGCCAACTTGTGGAGAAAGGATATAATATACAGATGCAGGACAATTCCCTCATATCAGAAATCAAGCTCGTGAATTGATTGCAAATGTGGAGATGTCAAAGAATCGTTTGTTTACGCTTGATATGCAAACGAAGGTTCAGAAGTGTTTAAAGCCGGTCATTAAAAATGACTCGTGGTTGTGGCACTTGAGATATGGCCATCTTGGATTTTCTGGCTTGAAATTATTGTCAAAGACAAAAATGGTGAACGGTTTTCCAGAAATCAACGAACCAGAAAATTTGTGTGAAGCATGTATAAGGGGGAAGCAACATCGACAAAGTTTTCCCGTTGCAAAATCATGGAGAGCCAGGAGGCCATTGGAGATAGTTCACACATATATTGCTGGTCCATTTGATATCTCATCACTGGGAGGTAATAGATATTACCTAACATTTATTGATGACTTTAGCAGGAAAAGTTGGGTGTATATCATCAAAGAAAAGTTGGAGGCTCTTGATAAATTCAAGGAGTTCAAAGCACTCGCAGAAAAGCAAAGTGGTCCTTATTTGAAGGTACTCAGATCAGACAGAGGAGGCGAGTATACTTCTAATCTGTTCAGAAGTTTTTGCTGAGCACATGGAATCAATCATCAGTTGACTACGGCGTATACTCCTCAACAAAACGGCGTTGCAGAAAGAAAGAATCGAACTATTCTTGACATGGCAAGGAGCATGGTGAAAGTAAAGCACTTGCCGAGAACTTTTTGGGCCGAAGCCGTTTTATGTGCCGTTTATTTGTTGAATCGCTGTCCAACAAAAAGCGTCAGAAAAAAAACTCCAAATGAAGCATGGAGTGGTAGCAAACCATCAGTGGGACATCTCAGAATTTTTGGGTGTATTGCATATGCCCATGTTCCTGATCAGAAAAGGAAGAAGTTGGATGATAAAGGCGAGAAGTGCATCTTTATCGGATATGACAAAAGGAGCAAGGCGTACAGACTCTATAATCCCCTTACAAAGAAATTAATCATTTCTCGAGATGTTGAGTTTGATGAATCAAATTACTGGAGATGGAGCGAGGAGGAAAGAAAAGTTGCTAGTTTATTTTTCAACGATGATGATGATGATGATGATGATGATGATGATGATGATGATGACGGTGATGATAATGCCAACATTGAAGATGGGGGAGATGATGATCCAACTCCTCCACAAAGTCCGAATCAACAAACTCCCGCATCAACACCATCTGATTCAAGTGGAAGCAGAAGTTCAGGGGGAGCACCAAGAAAAATGCGGAGTTTGAATAATATCTATGAAGCGACAAGTCTGGTACAATCAACCTTTGATTTTTCATTAATTTGTTTGATGGCTGAATGTGATCCAGTTACATTTGAGGAAGCTTCTGAAGAAAGCAAATGGAACAAAGCCATGGATGAGGAAATTGGTGCAATCAAGAAGAATGATACTTAGGAGCTCACAGATCTTCCACAAGGACACAAAGCAATTGGTGTCAAATGGGTCTATAAGACCAAGACGAATCAGGATGGAGAAGTGGAAAAATACAAGGCGAGGCTGGTGGCTAAAGGCTACAAGAAAAGATACGGAATTGACTATGATGAGGTGTTTGCTCCAGTTGCACGAGTTGACACCATCAGACTTCTTACAGCAATTGCCGCTCAAAATGAATGGAAGATTTTTCAAATGGACGTGAAGTCAGCATTTCTAAATGGTTATCTCGAAGAAGAAGTCTACATCGAGCAACCTCCAGGATATGTTCAGAAAGGCCAGGAAGATAAAGTCTACCGGCTAAAGAAAGCATTGTACGGTCTAAAACAGGCACCAAGAGCGTGGAACACAAGGGTTGATGAGTATTTTCAGAAAAATGGTTTTGTGAAGAGTCCGTACGAGCATGCACTCTACACGAAAACAAATTCAGGGGGAGATATTATGATCGTATGCTTATACGTGGACGACATGATATTTACCGGAAATAATCCTGGTATGTTTGATCATTTTTAAGAAAGTTATGACTAATGAATTTGAGATGACAGATATTGGTCAAATGTCATACTTTCTTGGATTCGAGGTGAAGCAAAGCAAAGATGGGATTTTTATGTCTCAGAAAAAATATGCCGAGCAGATTTTGAAGAAGTTCAGAATGGAAGAGTGTAAGCCAGTAAGCACGCCAGCAGAAGCAAGCATAACGCTCAGAATTGATTCAACAAGGGAGTCGGTAAATGCGACGTTGTTCAAGAGTTTGGTTGGAAGTTTAAGGTACCTAACTTTTACTCGTCCGGATATTATGTATGCAGTTGGACTGGTTAGTAGGTACATGGAGAAGCCGAAGCAAGATCATTTCATGGCGGCTAAAAGAATTTTGAGATATATTAAAGGTACACTTAATAATGGTTTGTTTTACACGCATTCTCAAGATTCAAAATTAGTTGGCTATTCAGATAGTGATTATGGTGGAGATTTGGATGACGGGAAAAGCACATCGGGATATGCTTTTTATATTGGATCGGCGATATTCTCATGGTCATCAAAGAAGCAACAGACAGTCGCTCTCTCAACATGTGAGGCAGAATACATCGCAGCAACAGCGTGCGCATGTCAAGCTATTTGGTTAAGCTATATTTTGAGCGAGTTAAATCTTGTCAAGGAAGAATCGGTTACTATTTACGTGGATAATAAATCCGCTATTTCACTTGCGAAAAATCCGGTGTCACACAGTCGAAGCAAGCACATCAATATTAAATATCATTTTCTTCGAGAACAGGTGAACGACAAAATTGTGGAACTGGTGCACTGCAGGATAGAAGAAAATTTGGCGGATATTTTCACGAAGCCGTTGAAGCCGGAGATGTTTTATAAAACGAAAGAGAAGTTTGGAATGGAAAGTCGAGTTTGATGGGGAGTGTTAGAATTTCAAACTCTCCAGCTAGCAATATATTAATTATAACAAATGGGTTTGAATAGTAAGCATGCAACAGAGGTAAATGCAGCAGAATAGATTCCAGGTCTTCTCGGATATAAATGGAAGCAAGCAGCAACCTAGTCAAATACAGCTAGCAGGATTAAAACAACAGATGTACGTGCATGGGAAAGTTAAACCATAATATATATCATAATTGTAAACTAAGCCATGAAAATAAAGCTTGAATAGAATCAGAGAGATTTGTATTTACAGAGAAAATGAAAGCTTACAAGAGAAGATAGCTAGTCTATGTATATATACAGATCTAACACTATTCTAGAATCCTCTACCATCTTCTGATACAGCTCAGCAATACAGCTCAGCTCTAACAGACTGCAATTAACTCTAACTGACTCTAACTTGCTTCACGAGCATGTGGTTTGTTTTGATCCTGTGTGGTGATGTGTTGCTCAGCTTCCTGTGTTGCACACTCCTGTTGTGATTCTTCCTTTATATCTGTAACATCCCCCATCAAGTTGGAGGTTTGAAAAAGATTACAAACTCCCAACTTGGAAAGAAGGTGTGTAAGCTGAGATGAAGATAATGCTTTAGTGAATAAATCTGCAGGTTGTTCAAGTGATGCAATGTGAGAAGTTTTAATGATCCCAAGTTGCATTTGTTCTCTGACAAGGTGACAATCAATATCAATATGTTTGGTGCGTTCGTGAAAGACAGGGTTACTAGCTATATGTAGTGCAGATTTACTATCACAGCATAGGGTTACTGGTGTTAAGTTGTGATAGCCAAAAGTTTTGAATAAGCTAAGTAACCATGTAATTTCACAACATGTATCTGCCATGCATCGATATTCGGCTTCGGCTGATGAACGTGAAATAGTATGCTGCTTTTTACTTTTCCAAGAAATCAGGGAAGATCCAAAAAGAACACAGTAACCTGTAAGTGAGTGTCGAGTTTATTGACAGCCACCCCAATCCGAATCACAAAAAGCAGCTAATGTGGGTCTAGCATTGGCAGCTAAAAACAATCCTTGACCTGGAGATTGTTTAAGGTATCTAAGCACTTTATATGCAGCACTGAGATGATCAACTCGTGGTTTAGCTAGATATTGAGAGAGCACCTGAACAGAGTAAGAGATATCAGGACGCATAACTGTTAAGTATATAAGTCTGCCAATCAGTCATCGATAAAGAAATGTATCAGAATCTGCTAATGGCAAACTGGTATTGGCATTGAGATTGTGATTTTGTTCCATTGGAACTTTGGAAGGCCTAGCAGCAGTGAGGCCAGTATCATTTAAGATATCAAGTGTATATTTGCATTGATGCAAATAAATTCCAGAAGTAGAACGAGCGGCCTCAATGCCCAGAAAATAACGTAAATGACCAAGATCCTTTACTTTGAATGCCTTGGCCATGCATTGCATAACTTCCTGGATAATATCTTTGCTAGTTCCTGTTATGAGGATATCGTCGACATACACTAGAACAGCAATGAAATGTGATCCTCTGTGATATGTGAACAGACTATTGTCTGCATGGCACTGGATGAACCCAAATTTGAGAAGAGTGGCCCAAAATTTGGTGAACCAGCAACGTGGAGCTTGACGAAGCCCGTAAATGGATTTGATGAGTTTGCACACCCATGCCCCAATATCTGTAATAGCATTAACTGCAGGAATTGATGATAATTGTGTATAACCAGGAGGAATGCGCATATAGACATCTTCATGGAGATCACCATGAAGAAATGCGTTGGTGACATCCAATTGTGTTATAGGCCAGTTGTGTGAAGCAGCCACTGCAATGAGGAGACAGACTGTTGTCATCTTCGCAACGGGGGCAAAGGTTTCAAAAAAATCCAAGCCATATGTTTGAGTGAAACCTTTGGCCACGAGACGGGCTTTGTATCTATCAATTGTACCATCAGGTAAGTACTTGATCCGGAATACCCATTTACAATCCACTATATGTTTATTTGCAGGTCTGGGAACCAATTCCCATGTATTAGTTGACTCCATGGCATGGATCTCTAATTTCATTGCTTTGAGCCAATTTGAGTCCTGGCTTGCCTGTTTGTATGTATACGGGACAGGAATAGCAGCAGTGGCACATAGAAATTTTGTATAGGATGGAGAGAAATGTTGATATGACATGTAATCATTAAGTGGGTAAGTGCAGTTTGCTGCTAAATGTTTACCTGAAACAATGTCAGCAGATGGAAGAGTAGAGATTGGTAAGCCAGTGTAATCTTTAAATTTCTCAGGTGCCTTTCTGATGCGAGTAGGTCTGGATATTGGAATATTCACAAGCTCTGTAGAAGGCTGCTCTGTAGAATTATGATAATCAGGCTGTGCAGAGTCACTAGACTGGGACTCTAACTCAGGCATGTTCAAACTATTGTCTGTGGGAAATAACTCATGAAATGGAGAGCAGGGAAACATGTGATGAGTACTGGATTTAGGATTAGCATGTATGTCATGAAATGGGAATTGATTTTCGACAAATTTGATGTCACGAGACACATAACATTTCTTTGTGGATAAATCCATGACTCTGTAACCTTTCTTGTTGAAAGGGTATCCTAAGAACACACATCTCATTGTTTTAGGTTGAAACTTATCAGGCATAGAATATAAATCTGAGATGTAACATAAGCACCCAAATGCTTTCAAAGAATTATAGTCAGGAGGTTTTTGAAATAAAACTTCATAAGGAGATTTGTAATTGAGGACTGGAGTAGGTAGCAAATTGATAAGATGTGTGGCTGTTAGTACACAGTCGCCCCAAAATGAAATAGGTAGATTTGCTTGAAAACGAAGGGATCTAGCAACATTAAGTAAATGTTGGTGCTTCCTCTCAACAGTACCATTCTGTTGAGGGGTGTGTGTGCACATGAAAACTGTTGTAGGGTGCCTGTGTTCGAACAAAAAGTTTTCAAAACATGATTTGTGAATTCTGATTCGTTATCAGACCTGATAATCTTCACAGTTTTATGAAATTGTGTAAATGCATATTTCACAAAATCTATGATTAGTTGTGGAATCTGGGATTTTGAAGAACAAAGAAATATCCAAGTACATTTGGAATAGTCATCCACTATAGTCAAGAACTTAGTACAATTTCCATGTGTAGGAAATTTGTAGGGACCCCTTACATCACAGTGAATGACTTCAAACAAAGCAGTACTCTTAGACTCTCTAGGTGGAAAAGGCAACCTAACTTGTTTAGAAAGATGACAGACATCACAACTCTGTAGACTACTAGTAGGCAGAATAGACAAAGACTTAATATGAGACATTACAGTGACTGAAGGATGACCCAAACGCCAGTGCCATTGCTGAATAGTGGAATCCTGAGGACTAGTAACAGTGAGGGCTTGTATAGGTAGATAGGACTTTGACTTGAGAGTAGCAGAACTGAGTTTTTATAATCCATCTGACAAGTTAAAAATCTCTTTCTCCATCATCAACACATGGTCCTGTAAAATACATTTAGCAGCAGAGAAATATATAGTGGCAGATGTGTTATGTGTGAGCTGAGGAACGGATAAGAGATTACAGTGAAATAAAGGCACAACAAGCACATTTCTAAGTGTTAATTCAGCAGTAAGATGAATAGTGCCAATGTGTGTGACTTCAAACTTAGCCCCATTTGGCAAATGTAATTGTGAATGAATCGTCACTGGATTAGTGACTAATTCTAAGTATGGTGTAATGTGGTGTGTTGCCCCGGAGTCCAAAATCCACATATCTTTAGTTTTGCTTATTAAGATAGGAGAAGCAAATATGACAGAATTGGTGCTGTAGAAATTTGAACCTGAGACAGAGTTGGTGCTGTTTTGTATCCATGGAGCATAAGTGGAGGGAGTAAGTTTGGACTGAAGCATGGAGATAATCTGCTGGCACTGTGCATCTGAAAGATTATCTGTGCAAGAACCTGAGGTAGAAAGCTCTGGAACATTGATATCAGATGCTCTTGTTTGAAGAGTATTACCAGTTGTAGCAACAACATTAGCAGATGTAGTTTTAGGAGTATGTTTCACTCTAGGCTTGGGCTGACCATACAACTTGTGCCATTCAGGATAGCCATGGAGAGCGAAACATTTATCCTTGATGTGACCAGATAGATGACAGTAATCACAAACCTGTCCTGTATTCAGTCCTTTGCGATCTTCACGCTTAGGCTTAGCTTTGTTCGTGTTGGTAGTGCTTTGGAAACGTGCATTCATTGCCAAACTGTCAGTAATACTAGTCGTGACATTAGTGCTATTTCTTTGATTCTCATCCTGTAAAAGCATAGCATATGCTTGACTGATATCAGGCAGAGGTTTCATCAATAAGATATGACCTCTTGTGGTAGTGAATTGCTCATTGAGCCCCATGAGAAACTGACTCAGAGTGACTTGTTTCTCATATTCATCTAGTTGTGCATTTATACCACACGGACAGTTACTGATCTTGCATCTAGGTATAGCTCCTAAATTATCCAATTCATCAAGTAATCCTCTGAACACTGTGAAATAGGTAGAAATAGATTGAGTACCTTGAGTAAGAGATACCAGATCCTTCCTGAGATTAAACAAGCGCGGCACATTACTTTGAGCAAAACGTTTGAATAGATCATCCCAGATCTGTTTGGCAGTGTTCATATAGACAATACTCTTCCGAATTTCTGAAGAGACAGAGTTTAGGATCCAAGATATGACTAGATCATTACTGCGTTTCCACAGCACAAATTGTGGTGAAGTAGAAGCAGGTGCTACAAGTGAGCCATCAATAAACCCTAACTTGAGCTTGGTAGAGAAAGCTATCTGGACTGAGCGACTCCATTGATGATAATTCTGATCATTGAGAGCCTCAGTAACTAGTGCAAGACCTGGATGATCTGCAGAACTGAGAAAGTATGGATGATTGATGTCGATCGGTTGAGATTGAGTCGCCATTGTTGATGAGCTTAATGAACCAGAACGTAGTGCGGAAGCATACGAGTGCATTTACAACTAATATATACTTGTGTTTGGCTCTGATACCATATCAGAATTGTAAACTAAGCCATGAAAATAAAGCTTGAATAGAATCAGAGAGATTTGTATTTACAGAGAAAATGAAAGCTTACAAGAGAAGATAGCTAGTCTATGTATATATTCCTCTACCATCTTCTGATACAGCTCAACTACAGCTCAGCTCTAACAGACTGCAACTAACTCTAACTGACTCTAACTTGCTGCACGAGCATGTGGTTTGTTTTGATCCTGTGTGGTGATGTGTTGCTCAGCTTCCTGTGTTGCAATATATATATACAGCTAGATAAGAATGAAGCAGGATAATATTAATAGTCTAAGCTTGTGAAAGTCAAAAACGGCAACAAGGTCAGGTGTATATGCATTGATGCAACCCTGAAATAAGGTAGGCTGAAGTTAATATCTTTCTTGGATATTAGAGTCGCTGACCAGAAGGTCTGCAGGGTGTTTATTATGTTGATGTAAGGAATTAGGTCAGCTGTGTGTATTGTATCCTATAAATACAACCTCATGCATGTACGTTAAATAGACGCAAGTAGCTTGTTGTAACAAGATAGAAAAAGAGAGCAGAAGCTCTGTGTTTGTGAAACAAAAAAAGGCTGTAGCCTAAGTACTCTGTGTAAGGCAAAATTCAGCCATAACCTTATTTCACATATATATAATAGTGTGCTTGTGTTTAGATTTCTGTTTTTATTTCCCACCATACAGTAAACATATAAAGCCTATTCACGTTTCCAACATACGCTAGTTTTTGTTCTCCCTTCTCAGGTTCAGATTTTGTTTCTCTGTTATATATAAATATAGGTCCATCAGTAATTAATGACTTCTCATACTAATTTTCACTTCTTTTCTCAAATTTGCTTCCACTGCTATTCTAATCCACGAAGATCCAGGCAGCCATTGATATATGAATGGAACAGTTAAATATGTTGCATTTCATGTGCTTTCACCCGAGGGTGACCGGGGTCTTACAATATTTGAAGTTGCAGACAAGATTCAAGTAAGTCTACATGGTTTACATAGGTGGTATTGAACTTTGCAAGTGCAATTACTATAATAGACTGCTGGTCTTCCAGATCTGACAACAAGCATGACACCAGAAGCCTCAATTGCTGCTGCCTTTTCAAGGGTTCCAAGCTTTTTGAGAGGACAGCTACATCAACTTGTTACAAGAATGGAATCTTAGGTGGAGAAGTTGAAGATTTTGATAAAGATGAAGCAGACAGCAGAGATGGAGACTGAAGGTGATAATGAACATATATATTCTTAAGTTGATAATAAATATATATACCAAAGTTGGGATACACTTCATTTCCACCCTTTATATCTTGTTTGTATATATATATATAAATGTACAATGACTTGATATAAAGATTAGTTAGTGATGGTACACATATTTCATTTCATTTCGCAGAGACAATGACGAATATGCTCCAAGACGGATCAAGACCCTCCTCAGATGAACCTTCTAGTTTAAGTTATGTAATATTTGCCCTGTATATATATATCTCTTGTACTAGCTAGCAATTAAAATATTAAAATTTATTATCATGTCAGTGTTTGATATGTTTTACGGCCTCTTTAATTTAAAAACTATTTTGAAGGACGTGTTATATATATGATTACTAAAATGTATTTATACATTCTATTTCAAATACACCTCTCATTAAGATACCCCCTCTCCAGGCAGAAAACCTCTCATTGAGTCATCAAGTAATCTATCTAAACCACTAAGTTTGCCATAATCTTTAGTTGTTAACAATAGATGAACCCTCAAAACATTCTAGCTAGGAGTGAGCAAGAATTCCAATCCCCGGTCTGAATTCAAGATGATGTTTATCATAAAATTCAATACATTGGAGGGAAAAGCTTGAAAGAAAACAACAAGGCTTCAAACAAGGAACTTGAAGTCATTTTTGAAGTATTACTACAAAATGTATGTGTGTATAATAAGTTAAAAATCGACTTAATGAGTCAAAAACCGACTTCATGTTATGAATATAAGCAAAAAACGACTTCATGTCACAAGTTGTTTTGAGTCATGTCCTAGCTTTTAGTTTTTTTTTTGTTTTGGAGTCTATCTATATATTGTACTGCTCTCAGAAATAAAAGACAAGTTTATTGACAAGCATATATTATGTGTTCTATTTCTATACCTTTCCAGTTTAATATTAAATAGTCAATACATTTATATCATATAAATTACTAACGAGCTGATTTGGTAACAGTTCCTGGAGGTTCTCTTGTGCCAAAGATATGGATGATGATTGATATGAATAAGATCAACGGTGAGTCGATTAGCCTGAGTTATCAGATGTTGGCTAGAAGTAATTATATAGCTTTGGCTTTCAAGATGATAGTGTTTGTGCTAGCACAGGGAATTTGGAGGATGGTAGAACCGAGTGATGCAGATTCAGCTGTTGAATAAAAAAGGGACAAAGTTGCCTTGACCATGATTTACTCATACTTGTTGATACGAAGACGGCCAAACAGGCCTGGGATGCAATCAAGACTCTTTGTCAAGGTGTTAATTGAGTAAAACCAAGGATTCAAACGTTAAGACTGAATTTTAGTCGCTGAGTATAAAGATCGTGAACAACTCGATGATTTTTGTATAAAGTTGAATAGGCTTGTAACAAACATACCAGCTCTTGGGAAAGACAGTGAATTCTACGTGGCAAAAAAATTGTTGGGTAAGGTTCATTGAAAAATTCTCTAGATTACGTCTATATTTCAAGTCTTTGTAATAATATTATTGGTGTACGATGAATAAGAAATATCGTCAATGAAGGTTAACAGGTCACCTAATAGATTGTATAAACATCAAAGTTCCATTTTGGAACTTTATAAGTGAGGAGACGTAGAAACTGTTGGTGAGAGTATTTGTAATTATAATGGAGATTTCACCTAACTATTCAATTTTAAACAATAATACCTCTCCAAATTATATTCTTTAAAGAGTATAGATTAATATTTAAACTTAATCTTTTAAAGGAGTTTTGGGTAATGATAGTGAAAAAGAAAAAATAAATAAATAAAAAGTAGTGATCAACAAATTTATTATACACTTTTTATATAAAGTGACAAATGAATAAAAAAGGAATTAGATATTTAATCTAATCGATGAAATTAGATTTTACTATATAGTAACAAACATGGATCTAGTGCCACATATCACAAAACACCATATTTAGACCATAAATTAATTTATCATGTTATTCTCTAGGGTGAGCATAAAAATTCTCTAGATTACGTCTTACAAGTTACCATGTTGGTTTAGGTCTCTTGAACTCAGCCAAAATGCTATCTTATACCGTAGTTGTTACGGCGGTAAGGTTATAGTTGAATGCTCACGGAGACGGTTGTTTGGTTATTTGTTGAAGCTGATTTGTACTCAACTACTTATCCTACTTGCTTTTCTTTTTATACTTATAAAAATAGTAAAATTAATCGTGACAAACTTGTTAAATCAGAAAATAATATATATTATTTTTAAAAAATACGGGATCCGGACTACTTGCTTTTCTTTTTATACTTATAAAAAAAGTAAAATTAATCGTGACAAACTTGTTAAATCAGAAAATAATATATATTATTTTTAAAAAATACGGGATCCGGATAATCCATTTTCTGATCCGATTTAAGAGGATATCTGAATATCCGGATATCCGGTTAAACCGGAACCGGAATGAAAATTTAATGGTCCGAAAAACCGGATATCCGGTTTATAATTCACAACCGGACCGGATATCAGGTTTTGCTCACCCCTATTATTCTCTATATGCCATATTTTTTTAATTTAATTATTTTTGTGTTTCTCCTTTGTTTGCTATGCAATTTTTTTATCATAATAGTTTATACCCATCCGAGGCTTGCACCTTATAAATCTTCTGTATTAGTGTATTTGTTCAAATCATACCAAATTTTTCATATAATATTGTATTTGTAACTTCACAAAACTTGATTATTGAAATAGATAAATCATAGTTTTTGATATATATATATATATAGGGGAGGGTTCTGGTACAAACTTACAAAAAAAATTTGTTCAACACGTATATAACTCGAGTTCAACATTTTTTAACATATTTTGTTGAACATCGATTAAAATTGTGTTATAGAAGTACGTAAACTAAGTTTTTAATGTAATAACTAAGTTAAACATATTATATAACCAATATTTATCTTTGTAGACCCTACCTAAACCCAGAGGTATAGTTTAAACATATTTATAGATATATTCAACACAATGATAATTAGTGTTCTACACCCGATGTTGAACCCCAGTTACAAATGTGTTGAATGCACGATTTATTTTATAACACGGTGAGAGAATAAAAAAAATTACAAAAAAAGTTTGTAAGTTTGTAACTTAGAAAATTTTTTATTTGATCCTATCCCTATATATATATATATGTATATATCGGCTCATGATCAAATAGAAACCACCCTTAAAATAAAAACTAAAAACCAATTCATTTATACTCCCCAACAACTCCACTTTATCTCTTTCATCAACCCCACTTCATCTCTCTCCTCTCCTTCCACCTCTATTACCACAACTCTGCCCACACACCTCTACCAACGCCGCCACCTATGTCATTATTTTAGATTTTACCATCATCATCACCACCTTATGCCGATATGTTTCGAAAATCCGTTAATATTCTGATATACTATTTAGTGATATCAGCTATACATTTTAGTGATATTCGCTTTAGAGTTTAGTGATATTCGTTGTAGAAATTAGTGATATTCGTAAAATCTCCATAACTTGATGCAAACTTCCAGATCTGTTTTTATATGTTGATTCTGGTGATGATGGCGGTGATGAATATGGAGGTGGTGGACGTGAAGGGGGCGGGGGCATGGAGGATGCGGGGGGTGAGGGTGGAGATGGTGGAGGTGGAGGTCGAGGTAGAGTTATGGCGGAGGTAGGGGCTGAGATAGCACGCGGATGAAGGTGGTGGCGGTAATAGTTTCGAGGTGGAGGTGATGATGATAGAGGTCGAGATGAAGGTGGAGGTGTGGTGGACGTTGGCGGTAGAGATGGTGGAGGAGGAAGGGAGGGATGGTGGACATGAACGGGCCGGCAAGAGGCGACAAATGTGGAGGGAGCAACGGATATGGTGTTGCCGGAAGTGGAGGCGTCGCCGGAAAAGATGGAGGTTGGTGGCTTGGAGAAGAAGGAGAAAGTGGGGTTGTTTGAGAATTTAGTGATATTCTCTTAGAAATTTAGTGATAGTTTCTAGTTTGTAGAATAAAGAGGTTTGTATTGGAGTAAGACTCTCTCTCTCTCTATATATATATATATATAGTCTTACTCCAATAGAAACCTCCTTATTCTATAAACTGATGGTGGTGGTGGTTATGGAGGAGGCGACGATGGAGGTGGTGGCAGTGGCTGATGTGGAGGTGGGGTTGGTGAAGATGGAGGTGGAGATGTGGTTGTTTAAGAATTTAGTGGTATTTGATTCCAGCTTGGTTTTTAGTTTTTAAAATAAGGAGGTTTCTATTGGAGTAAGACTATATATATATATATATATATATATATATATATATATATATATATATAGAGAGAGAGAGAGAGAGAGTCCTGCTCCACTACAAACTTCCCTTATTCTACAAACTAAAAACCAAACTGAAATATCACTAAATCCTAAAGAAAAAATCACTAATTTCTTCAACAATCGCATCTCCACCTCCATCTTCACCAACCCCACCTCCACATCCGCCACTACCTCCACCTCCGTCATCACCACCTCCCCCTCCATGTCGCCCTCCCCCTCCATAACCACCACCTCCATTATTTATATCACCACCGAATCCGACCCACCTCCACAGCCCCTCCATCTCCGTCTCCACCTCCACCTTCGGCCTCACCTCGGTCATCCACACTTCCGGTAAGATCTGCTACAATTTCGAATTTGTATCTTCGTGAAAAACTGCCGAACAAAGTAAAAAACTCCTTCCATGTCCACCACCTCCTTCTCCACCTTCACCTCAACTATCTCCACCATCACCACCACCAGCTGAATCGGAAACGAAAACAGATTTAGAGATTCTGAGCAGTTTGTAAAACAGATCTGGAGATTCTGAGCATTTTGTGAAACGGATCTGGAGATTCTGAGCAGATTCTGGAAGTTTTCACTAATTTATGTAACACAGATCACTAAATCCTAAAGAGAATATCACTCAATGCTAAAGAGAGTATCACTAAATTAGACCAGTTTTTAGTTTTTATTTTAAGGTTGGTTTGTATTTGATCACTAACCTATATATATATATATATATATATATATATATATATATATATATATATATATAGTCTCACTTAGTAGAAATTTCCTAAAAATACAAATTACAAACAAAAATAAAAAATTCTAAATCATATTGAGATATAGCACATATGGTATGCAAATTAATCGGTTGAAAGAAGAATAAAAATAAAGTGAAGTTAGAGTTTAAAAAAGTATTCTCTGATTAACGGAAAAAATCAAATTAAAAACGGATGGATTGAATGGGAACACATGTAAGAGGGTTAATTATAATTATGGGGGGTGACTTGTAGGGTCCATTAGATTAGATTTATCAAAGAGCATTTTTAATTTTGTTTGTCTATGATCCAACAATATATATTAATTTAATAAAACAAAAAAATCTTAAAATAATATCAAAATTCATAAGAAATGGGAAAATGGTAATTTATGAATCTTTTATATAAAAGTGCGTATGTATCTTAGAATTGCATATTACATATCATTTTATTTTTTATATATCATATATGTATATGTGGTTTTGCAAAGACAAAAATAATCTCACCTTACTATAAATGTCAAGTTTTAAAAACTCTCTTCTTATCTCTAATGATCATTGGGTGATTGGCTCAAATTTTATCTTTTTTGTTTATGAGATTTCTCTTATAAATTAAACATCACGAATTTGCGTGATTCAAAATTCATAAGTTGTCGCATGCGCTACTTTTTCAAACTCTCGTGCACACACATATATCATGAAAATATGTTCTATTTTTGATTTGATCGGATCAAATTATATCTATATTTTGAATTCTATATTCTTCTCAACTTTTGAATATATATGTGTGAAATCAATTGGAAATAAAAATTTGGTCCAAATTTTTATGCTATATATATAATCAAAGAAATAGTTTAATTTGAGATTAGATGTATTACTATTTCAAACTTTGGGTTAAGGATGATCTTAAAATCATAATTACCTATGATATGTATTTAGCTTAAAAACTACGTAGATTTATTATGTTTATGAATATATGTTTGAATTTAAGTGTTAACACCAATTTTATTTTATATTAGTTTAGTTTCTTGTATAGTCTTAAAAATTATATTAGATATTTCGTTTGTTATTTCATATATTATACCAAGATTCATTAATATATAGAATAATTAAAAAAACTAGTTATATTCATTATAAAGGGATATACCATCACTTATACAAATCACTCATGTTAAATGTCTTTCCACCATATATAATTATTTATAAAAGCCGTGTTAAAATATATTTTTCGACATTAACTATTAAAACAATACAGCTTTGTTAAAAGATAAAATTCCGACCCCCTACACAATACATCCCACATACATAACGAAATAATAATTTAATTTCCACATTTTCTTTTACCCCATTTCTCTCGCAATAGTTTCTCTCCCCGCATCATCTCTCTCTATAACCATATCCCTTTCACCATCCCTCTATAACCTTCTCTCTTCCATCTAACCACCTAACCTCCCTCACAATCTTAAGTGACTTCGAGTCCATCCTGTTTTTAGCTCAATTCAATTGGTAGCTTGAAGAACTATCATTTATTGGAGTCCAAACTTATATCTAGATTCCCTCACAATCTTACGTGACTTCGAGTCCGTCCTGTTTTTAGCTCAATTCAATTGGTAGCTTGAAGAATTATCATTTATTGGAGTCCCAACTTAGATCTAGATTGAAAAATCACAACTTTGGGACCTAGCTTGCACCCGGCTAAATTTGTAACCCGATTGGTTTGATTGGACTTTAGGGTTTTGAATAGATGATTTGGATTAATTTTGGGGTTTCATAACTCATCTTCTTTTCTCGATTTCATGAAGGTATATATTCTCAGTTTCTTCAATTGCATGTTATAAGTTTACATTTATTATATTAATTAATTGTCCAAGGTCATGTGAATTTAGGGTCTTTTTTAGAATGTCTGCAAAATTAAATTTAAGTTATCATATTTTTTCCGTAATTCGGTTTCCTTTGCCTTTGCTAAATGCTTTTGAGAGAAATAAAACATTTTTTAATTTTTATTTAGAAAACACTTGATGTCATTCTAATAGCCAGTTTTTTATTTTGTAACATTTGTGTGTCATATATTTTTTTTATATTCAACACTCATATACTCAAGAAATTTCTAGATAACTCTACATCCTTCCATACCACTCTATAAAATAAACCAATCTTATATTCTTCACCTTCATTCCATTCCATCATCTCTCTTATCTTCTTTTCTCTTTCTTCTATGCTCACATTCCATATATGTCTGATTTTTGCAAGTGATTAAATTTTTTGCGTGATATAATCGATATACGTAACTTTCAACCACATATGAATTGATAAGTGATGTACATCATGGATATCTATTTCATTTTGATTTGATTAGAAGTGATTATACATAAATTCTTGAATTTCATCATCTTCAAAATTTTGGATTATATTTCAAATTGTACCAAAATCAAAATTAGAATAGAACAGAGATTTCGTTTGTATTATCTTTATTTTATAGATGAATTTTTTTTATTAAAATGGAGTATATGTTGTTCTTCGATGCAGTAAACAATGAAGAAGATGCTCCAAGAACAACAAAGATCCTTAAACAGCCCTTCTCGCTCGAAGGTGAAAATTTTTCAGGTATGTTCTTCTTGCGTCTGATAAAAAATTGATGCTTAAATTCTGCTTTATCATGGCTAAACTACGACGCAAAAATCTTGTTAACCGACGCTAAAGGATTGGCCTATAACGTCGGGTTTGACCTATAGCATCGATCGGGTTGGTAGAATGTTGTTGCCTAAAGTTCGGTTAAAAATACTATATGCGTCGCTAGTCAAACAGCCGACGCTAAAGGTTAGCCCTACAGTGTGGGATGGTCAAAATGCCTCATTAACTTAAAGTTATACTTTTAGTGTCATTTATATTTACGAAATGCCGACACTAAAGTTTTTTTTAATTTATATATATTAGCTATTGAGCATTATTGAATTATACACAGACACACACACATATTAACATGCACTTTCTTTAATCATGTAAATAAATCCAACAAGAAATTCCCAAAGTCAAGAACACTAAATTAAACTATCAATTAGGAATCATATTAAAATTAAAATGTATCCATATATACTTGCTTCTAGACAAATAATATTCCTACAAACCGCAAACACTTTTCTTTTAACATAAATCTAAATCTTCAAACTATTATATCTGCGCAAGCCAAATAAAAGAAATCTTTGTGTATCAGTGCACCTCCGGAGATGAACCTTGCACATTTTCTTCTTTAACAACATCTGGTTGTGCGTCTCTTTGTAATATTAATATAGATGTTTACAAAAGTGAACTCGAGCACCGCCTGCATTTAAACAACTGAAAAATATAGTCAATTATAATCAGTCACAGGTACACAATTATTCAGCATAATTGCAACTTTGATTCGAAACAAAATCAAATATAGTTAACATGTTATAATAATCCCACAAAAAATGATGGTGACTCACGAGCTGCCTTCTCATTCTACGATCTAGGCCTATCAGTAGCCTCAGCTTTCTTCAGCTGCTGATCCACTTCCGTTAGTTTCTCTTTTTGCTCTCGACAGATCAAAACCGCAGTTTTAGTTCATTCATAATCGCTATGAAAAGTGATGAGCTACCATCAATTGCACCATCTAAACTCAACATTATGATTACAATTGCACAATATAAGTACTAGAAATATTAAACAATCACCTTTTACACAGCAGCAAAACTGAGTCATGAGTTCCCCTGCGAGAAATGTGGAGAGCTCCAAGCTTCTATTTCAACCGGGTAAGGAACGTTCTGGTTCTCGTTCAGGATCTCAGCATGGGCCTTCTCCCTTTAAGAGACCAACGTTCCAAGACGAGCAAAGGATAAGCCTGTCTACAAAAAATCCTCTGATAAATAAAGAAACTAAACATATTTTTTACAAGACCAGGTTGTGCAAGAAAAAAATGCAGGGTAATTGCCCAAAAGGGGAGAAATGTACCTTTGCTCATGGCCTGGAAGAGCTGCATGATCCACCGTCCAATTGGGAAGAATTGGTGCATGCTAAAAGTAAACGGGCATTGGATAATTATCCAAAAACACCATGTGGGCTGGAAAATACCCGTATGGGAAAAACTGCTCTTACCTACATGAAAGTCCAAAAGAAACTAAGATGGCAAGGTCCCCTGCCTATCAATTAATTTGCACCAATCAATAAAGCCACCGGACCAATGTTGGAGATGAAAAATGATACTGGGAAATCAGGTATGTGTTTGTTGTTGAAGGAAGTGATGGCCTAAATATGTTTTTTAAGCATTCTTATATACACACATTCATCATCGATATCTATTTCATTTTGATTTGATTAGAAGTGATTATACATAAATTCTTGAATTTCATCTTCTTCAAAAATTTCAAAAATTTCTCCCAAAAGGGGAGAAATTTTGAGCCAAAATCAAAATTAGATATAGAACAGATTCCATTGGTATTATCTTTATTTTATAGATGAATTTTTTTTATTCAGATGGAGTGTATGTTGTTCTTCCATGCAGTAAACAATGAAGAAGATGCTCCAAGAACAATCAAGATCCATAAAAAACCCCTTGTATAGTTCGAAGGTGAAAATTTTATTCATTTTAGGGGGTACTTTTGATGTTATGTTTGTCTGTATTTTATCATGTAGCTAGCATGTTAATATTGTAGCATTAGTTTTATTCATACTTCCTAATATATGTTAAGCTCAAATATACAATAAACATAAAACTTGTGTTTGCATCCATGTACATGTGTTTGCTTTTATTATGTGGCTGCTGAAGTGCTCTGCTTTAATGCTCCAAAGAGGGTGTGACCATGGATATGGTCAACATGAATGAAAAACAATCATTCATGGATGGAAGAAAGCTAATTGCTATTATTTGTGTGGCTCAATCTGCTGGCGAATCATTGCAAGCCGATAGAAGGGCAACAAATGAGGTATAAAAGAGTTGACAACTTTATGCCTGACATGCCAACTGTCTTTTCCGTTTGTATAAATTGATAACTTGTTATATCAGTGCAGGGTACATTTCACCCTAGAATTACCCTGAAGTGTTGATTGCGCTATTCAGCAGTTGGGAAGACCTCACTGTTCAAATCAAGCTTCTGCACCAGAGTATATATAGGTAGAAATAAATCTCTTTTGTAGACATTCATGTACAACAGTAATTGTTGGAAAAATAATCTTAAACTTGTTTTAATTGTTTTATTTGTTTAATTGTTTTAAATAAATTGTTTTGCTTATTTGTAATAGTCAGGCATCAGTTAGATCGTTGAGCTGGTCTTTGGTGTCGTGGAGTCAATGTAGAAACGGAAGAGATAAGTCTCAGACGTGCAGTTGGATTAGGAGAGTTAGTTTTCAACGTGGCCCTTGTTTTTAGCCACTCTAGTTGATCACCTTCTATTTATTTGTATTGCTTCTGCATTGAGAAAATTACTATAATAGACTGCTGGTCTTCCAGATCTGACAACAAGCATGACACCAGAAGCCTCAATTGCTGCTGCCTTTTCAAGAGTTCCAAGCTACATCTACTTGTTACAAGAATGGAATCTTAGGTGGAGAAGTTGAGGATTTTGATAAAGATGAAGCAGACAGGAGAGATGGAGACTGAAGGTGATAATGAACATATATATTCTTAAGTTGATAATAAATATATATACCAAAGTTGGGATACACTTCATTTCCACCCTTTATATCTTGTTTGTATATATATATATATAAATGTACAATTATGACTTGATATAAAGATTAGTTAGTGATGGTACACATATTTCATTTCATTTCGCAGAGACGACAATGACGAATATGCTCCAAGACGGATCAAGACCCTCCTCAGATGAACCTTCTAGTTTAAGTTATGTAATATTTGTCTTTTGTACTAGCTAGCAATTAAAATATTAAAATTTATTATCATGTCAGTGTTTGATATGTTTTACGGCCTCTTTATTTTAAAAACTATTTTGAAGGACGTGTTATATATATGATTACTACAACGTATTTATACATTCTATTTCAAATACACCTCTCATTAAGATACCCCCTCTCCAGGCAGAAAACCTCTCATTGAGTCATCAAGTAATCTATCTAAACCACTAAGTTTGCCATAATCTTTAGTTGTTAACAATAGATGAATCCTCAAAACATTCTAGCTAGGAGTGAGCAAGAATTCCAATCCCGGGTCTGAATTCAAGATGATGTTTATCATAAAATTCAATACATTGGAGGGAAAAGCTTGAAAGAAAACAACAAGGCTTCAAACAAGGAACTTGAAGTCATTTTTGAAGTATTACTACAAAATGTATGTGTGTATAATAAGTTAAAAATCGACTTAATGAGTCAAAAACCGACTTCATGTTATAAATATAAGCAAAAAACGACTTCATGTCACAAGTTGTTTTGAGTCATGTCCTAGCTTTTAGTTTTTTTTTGTTTTGGAGTCTATCTATATATTGTACTGCTCTCAGAAATAAAAGAAAAGTTTATTGACAAGCATATATTATGTGTTCTATTTCTATACCTTTCCAGTTTAATATTTAATAGTCAATACATTTATATCATATAAATTACTAACAAGCTGATTTGGTAACAGTTCCTGGAGGTTCTCTTGTGCCAAAGATATGGATGATGATTGATATGAATAAGATCAACGGAGAGTCGATTAGCCTGAGTTATCAGATGTTGGCTAGAAGTAATTATATAGCTTTGGCTTTCAAGATGATAGTGTTTGTGCTAGCACAGGGAATTTGGAGGATGGTAGAACCGAGTGATGCAGATTCACCTGTTGAATAAAAAAGGGACAAAGTTGCCTTGACCATGATTCACTCATACTTGTTGATACGAAGACGGCCAAACAGGCCTGGGATGCAATCAAGACTCTTTGTCAAGGTGTTAATTGAGTAAAACCAAGGATTCAACTGTTAAGACTGAATTTTAGTCGCTGAGTATAAAGATAGTGAACAACTCGATGATTTTTGTATATATAAAGTTGAATAGGCTTGTAACAAACATACTAGCTCTTGGGAAAGACATGGTGAATTCTACGTGGCAAAAAAATTGTTGGGTAAGGTTCATTGAAAAATTCTCTAGATTACGTCTATAGTTCAAGTCTTTGTAATAATATTATTGGTGTACGATGAATAAGAAATATCGTCAATGAAGGTTAACAGGTCACCTAATAGATTGTATAAACATCAAAGTTCCATTTTGGAACTTTATAAGTGAGGAGACGTAGAAACTGTTGGTGAGAGTATTTGTAATTATAATGGAGATTTCACCTGATTATTCAATTTTAAACAATAATACCTCTCCAAATTATATTCTTTAAAGAGTATAGATTAATATTTAAACTTAATCTTTTAAAGGAGTTTTGGGTAATGATAGTGAAAAAGAAAAAATAAATAAATAAAAAGTAGTGATCAACAAATTTAATATACACTTTTTATACAAAGTGACAAATGAATAAAAAAAAGGAATTAGATATTTAATCTAATCGATGAAATTAGATTTTACTATACACTAACAAACATGGATCTAGTGTCACATATCACAAAACACCATATTTAGACCATAAATTTTTTTATCATGTTATTCTCTAGGGGTGAGCATAAAAATCCGAAATTTGGATTATCCGATTTTTCGGTCCGGTATCCTATTTAAAATATCTGGAAATTCGGATATCCGATCTGAATAAACCGGACCGGATATCTGATCCGTGTTTTTTCTATAAATTCGGATTCGGATCCAGATCACATATATATATGTAAGAAAGCGGATATCCGGATCCGATCCGGTTTTATTATTTTTAATTAAAAAATATATTTATTAATAATATATTGTTATTTTGTTAATTTTAATATAAAATATTTTAAAAATCTGTTAATATTACTTAGTCTGTTACAGACTTACAAGTTACCATGTTGGTTTAGGTCTCTTGAACTCAGCCAAAATGCTATCTTATACCGTAGTTGTTACGGCGGTAAGCTTATAGTTGAATGCTCACCAGAGAGCGGAGACGGTTGTTTGGTTATTTGTTGAAGCTGATTTGTACTCAACTACTTATCCTACTTTCTTTTCTTTTTATACTTATAAAAAAAATAAAATTAATCGTGACAAATTTATTAAATCAGAAAATAATATATATTATTTTTAGAAAATACGGGATCCGGATAATCCGTTTTCCGATCCGATTTAAGAGGATATCTGAATATCCGGATATCCGGTTAAACCGGAAGCGGAATGAAAATTTAATGGTTCGAAAAACCGGATATCTGGTTTATAATTCACAACCGGACCGGATATCCAGTTTTATTCACCCCTATTATTCTCTATATGCCATAATTTTTTTTTTTGACAAAAATGCCATAATTTTTTAATTTAATTATATTTGTGTTTCTCCTTTGTTTGCTATGCAATTTTTTTTATCATAATAGTTTATACCCATCCGAGGCTTGCACCTTATAAATCTTCTGTATTAGTGTATTTGTTCAAATCATACCAAATTTTCATATAATATTGTATTTGTAACTTCACAAAACTTGATTATTGAAATAGATAAATCATAGTTTTTGATTTATATATATATATAGGCAAGTGATCAAATACAGACCAACTCTTAAATACAAACTAAAAACCAGTTTCTCTACCACTATATATAACTACGGGTATCACTAATTTATACTGCATTAATCACTATTTTTATACAGTATGTAAACAGCGATTTTTATTATCAAAATTGAGAAAATCTACTTATCTAAACTATTGATAATCGATTATAGATGATCAATTTCATCCGTAGAAGGTTCTTGGCGGTCGAAAGTCGCAAGAGAAGTTTTATGATGATAGTAAGTAGTCGTTAGTTTTTGTAAGTTATGATGGAAAGTGTATGTGACTATTGGTGATTGTAGACAATGGTGGCAAGTCATGAAAACGTCTGGTTATGGTGGTAAGAGGTTTATTATTACAGTTTGGGTGAAGATGATGGTCATATACATTGCATATATGTGTGTATATATATATCTATATTCGGGAGATATGTTATATATAAATTAGTGATATTTTATGTACAAATTAGTGATTTTTGTAATTAAAAATAGTGATAAAAACTGTCCAGAAACTGATTTTTAGTTTTTAGGCTAATTTGGTTTCTATTAGAGTCCTACTCCAATAGAAACCTCTTTATCCTGGAAATTAGAAACTATCACTAAATTTCCAAGAAACTATCACTAAATTCTCAAACAACCCCACTTCTCTTTCTTCTTCTCCAACCCACCAACCCAGCATCTGCCTCCACTCCACTTCCGGCAGCTTCACCCCGCCAAGTCTCCACTGCTCTCTCTACCTCCGTGCCGCCCGCCCCGCCATAACCACCACCTCCAACTCGGCCTCCATTATTTATAACTCCACCAAATTCAACCGCCCTCCACCGCCCCTTCCATTCCACCCCCACCTCCACCTACACCTTCGTCCTCACCTCCACCTCGGTCTTCCTCGCCTCCAGCACCGTCTGCCCAGCTCAATGCCGATTTCAATTCCAAATCTTTGCCAAAAACTACCGGACATAGCTAAAGGCTCCTTCCATGTCCACCACCTCCATCTCCACCTTCACCTCCACCATCTCCACCACCGTCTGAATAAAAAACGTGAACAGATCTGGAGATTCTGGGCAATTTCTATAAGTTTTCACTAAAACCCGCGACACACATCACTAAATCCTAAAGAGAATATCACTAAATTATACTGAGAACATCACTAACTTGTATTGGTTTCTAGTTTTTATTTTAAGAGTGGTTTCTATTTGATCATGAGCCTATATATATAAATATATATATAGAGTCTTACTCCAATACAAACCTCCTTATTCTACAAACTAGAAACTATCACTAAATTTCTAAGAGAATATCACTAAATTCTCAAACAACCCCACTTTCTCCTTCTTCTCCAACCCACCAACTTCCATATTTTCTGGCTACGCCTCCACTTCCGGCAACACCATATCCGCTGCTCCCTTCACATTTGTCGCCTCTTGCCGTCCCGTTCATGTCCACCATCCCTCCCTTCCTCCTCCACCGTCTCTACCGCCAACGTCCACCACACCTCCACCTTCATCTCGACCTCTATCATCATCACCCTCCACCTCGACACTATTACCGCCACCACCTTCATCCGCGTGCTATCTCAGCCCCTACCTCCGCCATAACTCTACCTCGACCTCCACCTCCACCATCTCCACCCTCACCCCCCTCCCCCCGCATCCTCTATGCCCCTGCCCCCTTCACGTCCACCACCTCCATATTCATCACCGCCATCATCACCAGGATCAACAAATAAAAACAGATCTGGAAGTTTGCATCAAGTTCTGGAGATTTTACGAATATCACTAATTTCTACAACGAATATCACTAAACTCTAAAGCGAATATCACTAAAATGTATAGCTGATATCACTAAATAGTATATCAGAATATTAACGGATTTTCGAAACATATCAGCATAAGGTGGTGATGATGATGGTAAAATCTAAAATAATGACATAGGTAGCGGTGTTGGTAGAGGTGTGTGGGAAGAGTTGTGGTAATAGAGGTGGAAGGAGAGGAGAGAGATGAAGTGGGGTTGATGAAAGAGATAAAGTGGAGTTGTTGGAGAGTATAAATGAATTGGTTTTTAGTTTTTATTTTAAGGGTGGTTTCTATTTGATCATGAGCCTATATATATATATATATATAGTACTACTCCAATACAAACCTTCTTATTCTACAAACTAAAAACCCAGCTAGAATATCACTAAATTCTAAAAAGAAAATCACTAAATTCTCCTACCACCCCACCTTCTCCTCCAATCCAGCAACTTCATGCCGCCACCCCATCCATGTCTGCCGACCCTCCATGTTCGCCTCCACCGTATCTACAACCAACGAATCCAACCCACTTCCCCTTTCTCCTTCTTCATCTTTTCCTCGTCGACGACCTCCATCTTGTTGCTCCATTCACTCCTTCCATGTCCAACACCTTCATCTCCACTGCCACTACCACCAGAATCAAGTACAAGACAGGATCTGCATATTTTCCCCAATTTTCGGGAGTTTTCACCAAGTTTTGCAACACACATCACTAAATTACAAAGAGAATATCACTAATTTCTGAAACTCATATCACTAAATTTGTACAGCAGAATTCATCGATTTTTGTAAATATATCAACGGGTATATCAAAACTTAACAACATTATTATCCTTGACAGAGTCTAGTCGTATGTCCACGAGATTGAGAGGGAGAGATCGTCGAAAAAAGAGCAAGGGAGGGGAAGGGAAAGGACGGAGGTGGTGATGACGGAGAAAAGACGGAGTTGGTGATGGCGGAGAGAGAGAGAGAGAGAGCAAGGATATTGATGACGGGGAGAGGAAGGGAGGAATAAAGTTAGTGCAGATGATGGTGAGATGATGGTGAAATCAAGGTGGTGAGGAGGTGAGTGGTAGTATTGGTTTCCTGGGTAACATTTGATCGGGGCAGATGAGCTGGGTGGGTGGGCTTTACTCATTAAATATTTGTTTTAGTAGAGTGCATTTAGTAATTATAAGAGTTCAAATAGTGGTTTTTAGTTTTTATTCTAAGAGTGGTTTGTATTTGATCATTAGCCTATATATATATGTGTGTGTGTGTGTGTGTGTATGGGTTGCACTCCACACAAACACTATCATAACACTTTTTCTTTCATAAAAAATGATTTGTTATAATTATAATTACATAGTTAAGCACTAACTAAACTTAATATATGAAATCCAACATCCAAATCTATCCAAATTATTAATATGAAATATTATAGAATCCAGAACTGAATCCAAAACAGAATCCAGAATAGAATCATGTATATATTCTTTACAAGATTAATATCACATAGAATCATGTTATTTTTAATCCATAATTGTTGTTAAACATGCTAGATACTATTATTAATCATAATAGATGGTTAATTAGCTTAAAGTTAGAATTTAATTGAAGTTTTAGATGAGATTCTAGGTTCGATTCCAAAGTATTCTTCTTTTAAGGGTGTTCTATTTTGAGCAATGCCCTATATATATATATATATATATATATATATATATATATATATATATATATATATATATATATATATATATATATATATATATTTTCGGATCGGTTCGGTTTTCTCCGGATCAGTTCCTAGCTATAACCGGAACTGAATAATCGGTTACGGATTCGGTTTTTAAGTTTTTGGTTCGGTTTTATACGGTTCGGTTTTTAATGATTTTTAGTGGTTCTGGTTTCGGATTTGTTCAGTTTTTTGCTCACCCCTAATTTGTACAATTGATGGTAAACCCCTTTATATTAAATATAACTAGTTTTTTCAATTATTCTACATATTGAATCTTAGTATAATATATAAAATAACAAACCAAATATCTAATATCAATATTAAGACTATACAAGAAACTAAACTGATACAAAACAAAATTGGTGTTAACATTTAAATTCAAATGTATATTAAAAAACATATCAAATCTACGTACTTTTTAAACTAAATACATGTCATTGGTAATTATGATTTTAAGATCCTTATAACAAAGATCCTTAACCCAAAGTTTGAAATAGATTGTAATAAATCTAATTTCAAATCAAACCATTTCTTTGACTATATATAATATTTAAATTTAGATCGAATTTTTATTTCGGATTGATTTCACACATAAAAAATATTCAAAAAGTGAGATATTATAGAATTCAAATTATAGGTATAATTTGATCCGATCAAATCTAATTAATACATATTTTCATGATATATGTGTGCACGAGAGTTTGAAAAAGTAGCGCATGTGACAACTTATAAATTTTGAATCACGCAAAGTCGTGATGTTTAATTTATAAGAGAAATATTATGAACAAAAACGAAATAAAATAGAATTTGAGTGAATCACCCAATGATCATTCGAGATAAGAAGAGAGTTTTTTAAACTTGACATTTATATGAAGGTCTGTTGTTGAGGTTATTGTTAGGAATATGTTATTCTTGATGATACAAAGTACTTTAATTTTGTACTTAGTTAATTTGCAATGTAGATGATCAATGGCTAGCATACTCATTGTAGTAGCCATTGATCACATAACTCATCAACGACTGATGTGGTACTATAACAAAACTGTAGTATCCTAGCAGTTGATAGTTGTAATAGTGATCAACCTATATAGCAATTGTTCTATGAATGTATGTATAGATAGGGTGACATAATTGTAAATGTTTGAAGTCATGTAATCAATACAATTAAAGTGAAGATCAATGGCTAGTTAGAGCATCAACGACTGAATAAAAGCACTATCAACGCTGCATCAATCCATTAATGGCTAACCAGTGTAGTTAGCAATTGATGATTCAATAAGCTATCAACGGCTACATTTCATCTAGCAGTTGATGACTATCAATCGACAGCTACAATTCAAGTAAAGGATAAAAATCACATGGGTTGATGTGAAAGCTACTGCACTAGTTTTGGAAGCTAAACCAAAAAGAGTTTAGTGAAATATTCAGAACCTCGAAGCCTACCATTTCCAGCAAAGCAACAATAATTTCAAGTTGCCAATAGTACTATCAAGTCCAAGAAATTCTATATTTGTAAATGTTAAAAAAAGAGTAGGTGTATGGTTTTGGAGACTAGCTTACTTTGTATTAGTATATATTAACATTGTAATTTTCATTTCAATGTATCCAATACACTAAGAACTGAAGAGCAAAGTAGAAGAGATAGCAAGAAAGAAACTGTAAGCTTCTGCTCTTCATTCTTTTGTAAGCAGGCAGCTAAGTAATTTTTATTTGGGAGGTTCTTAATAAAAAAATCTCTCAGGTGGACAAAACAACCCACCTGAAAATTTTAAGATCCTTGTTCCTTTAAATTTCAGTTTAGAAATTGATATCTGTTGTGCTTTGAATATAATCTGTTTAGCAAAAATATATTGAAATTTTTGTAGATTGTATTCAACCCATTTCTACAATCTAACTTATTATTTGCATTGTCAAATAACAGTTATTTCTGTCTTTGCCAAACCACATATACATATATGATATATAAAGAATGAAATGATATGTAATGTGCAGTTCTAAGATATATACGCCCTTTTATATAAAAGATTCAAAAATTATCATTTTCCCATTTCTTATGAATTTTGATATTAATTTAAGATTTTTTTGTTCTATTAAATTAATATATATTGTTGGATTATAGACAAACAAAATTAAAAATGGTCTTTGATGAACCCAATCTAATGGCCGGTACAAGTCACGGCTCATAATTAAAATACACCCTCTCACATATGTTCTCATTTAATCCATCCGTTTTTAATTTGATTTTTCCCGTTAATAGGAGTTTTTTTTAAAAACCCGAACTTCACTTTTTTTTATTCATCTTCCAATGATCAGTTTGCATACCATTTGTGCTATATTTCGATATGATTTAGATTTTTTATTTTTATTTATAATTTGTATTTTAAGGAAATTTCTACTCCTGCCGTCCCATTTTAGTTGTCACCTTTGGTTTTGTGCCAGTCAAATTGACCAAAGTTTGACTGAAATTTATTAATAATTTATCAATTAAAAAAATAAAAAAAATATGTTATTAGAAATAACTTTTAATCTACTTTAAGATGTAATTTTCAGTTTTTCAAAATGATGAAAGAGTAGTTTATAATCTTTGGTCAAAAATTAGTCAATTTGACCAACAAAAATAGAAATGTGACAACTAAAACGGGACGGAAGGAGTACTAGAGTAAAACCATATATATATATATATATATATATATATATATATATATATAGGCACTTGCTCAAATAAGAACTTTCTTAAAATGAGAACCGTGAGAACTTTATTAATTTATCAAAATTTCATTCATTTGAAGGGCCCCGCCAGGGGCACCTTCACAAAAATTGTATATCATTAAGGTCTCCACCTAGCTAACCGAAAAAAAAAATTAAAACAAAATCACTGATGACGTGACAGTGGACTTTTTTTTTGAATTTTTTTTTTGACTAGCTAGGGAGAGACTAGTTTTATATACATTTTTTATATTGGGTGCCCACTAGTTTGATGTTTAAATTAGTCAAAATATGATAAATTAAGGAAGTTGTCACGGTTCTTATTTTAAGAAGTTCTCACTGGAGTAACCCTCTATATATATATATAGGGTATCCCATTATTTCATAGAGTACCACCTTATATAGGCGTGGAGTTGAGAAGGCACAAACAGGGATTGAAGGCGCAGTGGATCTGATGTTCTCATATGTGTTGACAGTGAGGAAAGAATTGATTAATACCCTCAGGCAGCGAAAGCAATAGCAAGAATTTGAGTTTCTTTGTATATAAATTGTACAATAGTATATAAAGTATACATATATTAAGAATATAATGTAATGTAGTGAAATAATGTAATGTAGTGTGACATGTCTGAAATATTTCACAATGTCTGGAATATGATATAACAGAACAAAATATGCACAAACAAGCCAGGGCAGGAATCACATAAGAATCCAACTTTCCAAAATTGGAATAGAGGTTCTTATTCAACACTTTCCTTCTCTGGTTCTCTTTGTGCAAATGAAAATATGTATACAACCAATTATGCTCATTTTCCCGCATAACATAGACTCATAGGTTTCAAACTTATTTATAAATAATCAGCCGCGAACCATTTGATCATTTACATACACACACTTACATAAGGCATCCCTTGTTGATATCTTGTACTAATCAGCACATCAAACACTCTGTATTCCAGAACAAGCCAGTAGTTTTGGAACTTCTACGTGCAACCTCCTCGGCAAAAACTCAGTTGTTAATTTTATTTTAAAATGATATTCTTGGTTCACAAACTTGCCTTCCTTCACCACAGCAACCACCATTCATCATAAGCGTTGTTGTTTTCATTCATAAGAGGCTTTAAAACATATCAAATACTGACATGATCAAAATTTTTGATATTCTAAATTTGCTAGTACATGAGATATAAATATAAATTTATGTACTCGATTGGGATTTAAAATTAATTTAAATTTATTTGCTCCCATTTTACTAGTGTCAAAAACATTATATATTACAAGGCCCAAAAAAGAAGATATACCATGGGCAAATATTGCATAACTTAAACTAGAAGAGCCATGTGGAGGAGCGTATTGATCTTTCTTGGAGCATATTCTTCATTGTCTGCGAAATGAAATGAAATTTTTGTACCATCACCAACAATTTTTGTAGCAAGTCATTGTAGATTTATATATAAACACAAACTTGATATACAGGTTGGAAATGAAGTGTATCATAACTTCTGTATTATATATTTACTATCAACTTAAGAATATGTTTATTATCACCTTCAATCTCCATATCTGTTTGCTTCATCTTTATCAAAATCCTCAACTTCTCCATCTAAATTCCATTCTTGTAATAAGTTGATGTAGCTGTCCTCTCAAAAAGCTTGGAAACCTTTACAAGGCAGCAACAATTGATGCTTCCGGTGTCATGCTTGTTGTCGGGTCTGGAGGACCAGCACTCTATTATAGTAACCACACTTACAAAGTTGAAAACATACATCACTAAGTTCAATACCACCTATTTAAACCATGTAGACTTACTTGAATCTTGTCTGGAACTTCTAATATAGTAAGAACCCAGTCACTGCTGAATCGCGTGATCAGCACTCCAGGGTAATTCTAGGGTGTTCTTGGAGCATCTTCTTCATTGTTTACTGCATCAAAGAACAACATACACTCCATTTGAATAAATAAAAATCATCTCTAAAATAAAGATAATACCAACGAAATCTTTCTATATCTAATTTTGACTTTGGCTCAATTTTAAATAAAAATCAAAATTTTGAAGATGATGAAATTCAAGAATTTATGTGTAATCACTTCTAAATCAAATCAAAATGAAATAGATATCAATGGTGAATGTGTGTATATAAGAATGCTTAATAAACATATTTAGGCTATCACTTCCTTCAACAACAAACACAAACCTGATTTCCCAGTATCATTTCTCATCTCCAACATTGTTCCGGTGGCTTAAATGATTGGTGCAGATAAATTCATAGGCAGGGACCTTGCCATCTCCGTTTCTTTTGGACTTTCATGTAGGTAAGAGCAGTTTTTCCCATATGGGCATTCGTTTCCAGCAAAAAAATACCTATAAAGTATCAGCCCACCTGGTGTTTTTGGATAATTATCCGATGCCCGTTTACTTTTAGCATGCACCAATTCTTCCCAATTTTGCGGTGGATCATGCAGCTCTTCCAAGCCATAAGCAAAGGTACATTTCTTCCCTTTTGGGCAATTACCCTGCATTTTTTTCCTGCACAACCGGGTCTTGTAAAAAATATTTCCAGTTTCTTTATTTATCAGAGGATTTTTTGTAGACTGACTTATCCTTTGCTCGTCTTGGAACGTTGGTCTCTTAAAGGGAGAAGGCCCATGCTGAGATCCTGAACCAGAACCAGAACGTTCCTTAATTACCTGGTTGAAATAGAAGCTTGGAGCTATCCACATTTCTCGCAGGGGAACTCATGAATCAGTTTTACTGCCATGCAAAAGGTGATTGTTTAATATTGCCACTAGGTGCAATTGATGATAGCAACATATTTTGCCACTAGGTGGTCAATTTCTCTGAAGTTCCCAACAAATTAGTGTACGGATATATAGCTCATCACTTTTCTAGTATTTACACATTTGTGCACTAAGCTTTGTGAATGCACAAGAAACAGAATTTCATAGCGAATTATGAATGAACTAAAACTGCGGTTTTGATCTGTCCAGAGCAAAATGAGAAACTAACAGAAGTGCAGCAGCAGCAGCTGAAGAAAGCTGAGGCTACTGAGAGGCCTAGATTATAGAATGTGAAGGCAGCTCGTGAGTCACTAGCATTTTTTGTGGGATTATAACATGTTAACTATATTTGATTGTGTTTCGAATCAAAGTTGCAATTATGGTGAATAATTGTGTACCTGAGACTGATTATAATTGACTATATCATTCAGTTGTTTAAAGGCAGGCGGTGCTCCGGTTCACTTTTGTAAACATCTATATTAATATTACACTTAATCAATTGATTGATGTCGCCATCTATCAAGTATTTTTTACCATTCCAAATATACAAAGAGACGCACAACCAGATGTTGTTAAAGAAGAATATGTGCAAAGTTCATCTCCGGAGGTCCACTGATACACAAAGATTTCTTTTATTTAGCTTGTGCAGATATAATAGTTTGAGGATTTAGATTTATGTTAAAGAAAATTGAATATTTTTTCTCTAGAAAAAGGTATATATGGATACATTTTAATTTTAATATGATTCCTAATTGATAGTTTAATTTAGTGTTGTTGACGTTGGGTATTTCGTAAAATTAAAAAATGTTTTAGCGTCGACATTTCATAAAATATAACTAACACTAAAAGTGTAACTTTAAGTTAAGGCATTTTGACCACCCCACGCTATAGGGCTAACCTTTACCGTCGGATGTTTTACTAGCGACGCATATAGTATTTTTAAGCGAACTTTAAGCAACGGCATTCTACCAACCCGATGCTATAGGTCAAACTCGACGCTATAGGACAATCCTTTAGTGTCAGTTAACAAGTCTTTTGCGTCGCAGTTTAGCCATGATAAAGTAGACTTTAAGCGTCGACTTTTTAACAGACATAAGAAGAACATACCTATAAAATTTTCACCTTCGAGCTAGAAGGGTTGTTTATGGATCTGGGTTGTTCTTGGAGCATCTTCTTCATTGTTTACTGCATCGAAGAACAACATACTCTCCATTTGAATAAAAAATTTCAACTATAAAATAAAGATAATACCAACGAAATCTATGTTCTATTCTAATTTTGATTATGGTACAATTTTAAATGTAATTCAAAATTTTGAAAATGATGAAATTTAAGAATTTATGTATAACCACTTCTAATCAAATCAAAATGAAATAGATATCCATGTTGTATGTGTGCATTAATGCTTCAAAAACTTATTTAGGCCATCACTTACCAATTATATGTGGTTGAAAGCTACGTATATATTGATCATATCACGCAAACAATTTAATCACTTGCGAAAATTAGACATATATGGATGTGAGCATAAAAGAAAGAGAAAAGAATATAAGAGAGATGATGGTATATGGAATGAAGGTGAAGAATATAAGATTGGTTTCTTTTATAGAGTGGTATTGAATGATGTTGAGTTCTCTAGAGATTTCTAGAGTGTGTGAGTGTTGGATATAAAGGAATATATGACACATAAATACAACTGGCAATTAGAATGACCTCGAGTGTTTCCTAAATAAAAATTAAAAAATGTCTTATTTCACTCAAACGCATTTATCGAAGGCAAAGCAAACCGAATTACGAAAAAAAAATATATGATAATTTAAATTTAATTTTGCATACATTCTAAAAAAGACCCTAAAGTCACATGTTCTCATCCACTGAAACACCAGTAAAACATGACCTTGGACAATTAATTAAGATAATAAATGTAAAATTATAACATGCAATTGAAGAAACTAAAAAGACATACCTTCATAAAATCGAGAAAAGCGGATGTGTTATGAAACCCATAAATCCAATTCATCTATTCAAAACCCTAAAATCCAATCAAACCAATCGGGTTACAAATTTAGCCGGGTCCAAGCTAGGTCCCAAAGTCACGATTTTTCAATCTAGGTCTAAGTTGGGATTCCACTAAAGGATAGTTCTTCAAGCTACCAATTGAATTGTGTTATAAACAGGACGGACTCGAAGTCATGTAAGATTGTGATGAAGGTTAGATGGTTATACGGAAGAGAGAAGGTTATAGAGGGATGGTGAAAGGGATATGGCTGGTTATAGAGAGAGATGATGCGGGGAGAGAAACTATCGAGAGAGCATCAGGGAAACTGAAAATGCGGAAATTAAATTATTATTTGGTTTTGTATGCGGGATGTTTTGTTGGGGGGGGGGGGGGGGTTGAATTTATCTTTTAACAAAACTGTAATAAGATATAAATTGTTTTAATAATTAATGTCGAAAAAAAGTTTTAACACGGCTCTTATAAATAACTATATATGGTGGAAAGACATTCAACATGAGTGATTAGTACAAGCCATGGTAAATCTCTTTATATTAAATATAACTAATTTTTTTTAATTATTCTATATATTGAATCTTGGTATAATATATGAAACAACAACAAACCAAATATCTGATATAATTATTAAGACTATACAAAAAACTAAACTCATATAAAATAAAATTGGTGTTAACCTTTAAATATAAACTTAAATTTAAAAACATATCAAATCTACGTAGTTTTTAAGCTAAATACATATCATAGGTAATTATGATTTTACGATTCTTAACACAGATCCTTAACCCAAAGTTTGAAATAGATAGTAATACATCTAATTTCAAATTAAACCATTTCTTTGATTATATATATATATATATATAACATTAAAATTCTGACCAAATTTTTATTTCGAATTGATTTCACACATAAAAAATATTCAAAAGGTGTGAAGAATATAGAATTCAAAATATAGATATAATTTGATCCGTTCAAAATAAAAATAAAACATATTTTCATGATATATGTGTGTGTACGAGAGTTTGAAAAAGTAGTGCATGTAACAACTTATGAATTTTGAATCACGCAAATTCGTGATGTTTAATTTATAAGAGAAATCTCATAAACAAAAAAGAAATAAGATAAAATTTGAGCGAATCACCCAATGATCATTCGAGATAAGAAGAGAGTTTTTAAACTTCGACATTTATATTATGGTCTTTTGTTGAGGTTATTTTTGTCTTTGCAAAACCAGCTATACATATATACATAGATGATATATAAAAAAGTTATGTAATGTGCAATGCTAAGATTTACACTTCAAGAAAAGATGGAGAAGGTTCGGAGGATGATGTCGAAGAAGAGCATGTATATATACTTAAATTGAATTTGTTTTTACTTTTCAATCATTGTGTATGTGTAAATCACAAGTCTGTGCCGGAAAGTTTAAGTTATTAAAGCATGGTTACAAATGGGCTATCATGTTTCACACACGCATATGGAATATGAGTATTTGAGTGGGGTAGATTGGACACTTCTGGCCATAATTGATATTTTGGGCAATCAGCTATTAAAATTATGATATATGTGGCAGTTTCTTTCGTTTCTTAGTGTGTTGTAAAATTTAATTTCATCTATTGGATTAAATATTAATTTTTTTTTTATTCACTTGTCACTTTATATAAAAATTGTATGTTAAATTTGTTGATCACTACTGTCTACTTTTTAATTATTTATTTTTTCTTTTTCACTGTTACTACCCAAAACTCCTTTGAAAAGATTAAGCTTAGATACTAATCTATATACTCTTTAAAAAATATAAATCGGGGACGTGTCATTGTTAATTTAAAATTGATTAATTAGGTGAAACCCCATTGTAATTAAAAATACTCGCACCAACAGTTTCCAGCCACGTCTTCTTGAACTTGGTCATTGACAAAGGTTTTCAAAGGTGTACGTACTTAACAGCTAGCTAGTAGTCCCCACTTAAATGTTTGAGCATAATCTCTCCAAGTTCCACAGTTTGGAACAAAGTGCTACCACCCTTTCCGCGTTGAGAAACATCTAACCTGATTCCCTTCTCATATTTCGCTAATAATTAATAAGGCAGATTCATCATGTTATAGTTGTTCAATGTTCAATATTCGCCTCCAGCTATTATTCAATAGCCCCCCTTTGTTTGCGACAGCAAATGAAATTAGATGTTGCAATTATAACATTTGATTTTACTCTTGTCACGTTATGCTCGATTCTTGACATTCAATGAACCATCCATTCCTCCTTTGATTGTCGGCCTCAACCACCCTTCTTGAGTAAGCATTAGCTGACCCTCACTTGTTTCTGTCTTCCCTTAAATGAGCCTATAAATTCTTTCAAAAACATGGTTTCAACATTGCCAAATCATTCCAAAATAGACGTAACCTAAAGAATTTTCGAATGAATCTTGTCTTCCCTTAAATGAGCCTACAGATTCTTTCAAAAACATGGTTTCAAACATTGCCAAAATCATTTCAAAATGGACGTAACCTAGAGAATTTTCGAATGAACCTTACCCAACAATTTTTTCATCACATAGAATTCACCCATGCATGTATTTCCCAAGAAGTCGTATGTTTGTTACAAGCCTATTCAACTTTATACAAACCGAGTTGCTCACTATCTTTATACTCAACGACTAAAATCTACTTATATATATAATAGCCCAACAGGTTCGTGTCAAGCCTCTCCTGAGCAAATAAATTAGAATTGAACCCTGACTCTCTTATTCATGAGCTCCACTTAAACCACTTGAGCTACACAATCGATAATATTGTTATTCAAAAGCATTAACCGCATACATTAAAACAATTGTAATTATATTCTTTTCAATATCTTATTTATTTCAGATAAGTTATTATTTCAGCTAAGTCTCATATATTGGAAAAGAATCTGAATAATAGGGCTCGAATCATGATTCCACTTTAATTCATATCTGAATAAAAATGAACAAATTCAAATCTAACTTAATAGTTTAAACGAGTACCGATACAATATTACAGAATTTTAAGAAATGAATATGAGAAATAAGCTCAAAAACTAAGATTTCAGTGAGAATATCTGAAACAAAAGGTTGATGGGCTTTTCAACATGGACTATGTCATATTAAAAAATTTTATATAAAAGATAATTTATAAAGAGATTACAATATTTTGGAGAACACTAAATAAGGTAACTAAAAGAATATCCTTATTTAGAATATTTTTTTTTATATTGAACTAATGAATTCAGAATTGGACGTGTAACTAAATCTGTTTTTAAAAAAAAATATAGATATAAGAATAATGTCAAAGACATCAAATTTGGTGTCATAATATGTATTTAAATGATGTAATTTTAATGATATATGAATTTGAAATATTATAACTTGTGATATAAAGTTGATTTTAGGGAAATTCTATATTGTTAATCAAAAGTCAATCAGATAATAATAAAAAACGTATACGAGACCTACTAAAAAGAATTGAGTTATAAATCTTATTTGGTTTTTCTTTTTTAAATTACTTAGCTAAAATAAAATAACACAGAGAAATAAGCTATATATATTAAAGTCTTAAAACTGTAATTTTTAATATGCCATCGATCAATATGTAACATACCAGTTAAATAAAATGATTCAAACTACAATTAAATTAACTAATCATTTACAAATTAATCTAAAAAAATATAATTAATTTTGAATCGGATAATCTGACGCGATATGGTGAAAACTAATATCTGATTAAACGGAGCTAGAACAAGAATAGTTTTTTTTTGTAATCCAGAATACTGGATATCGAATATTTGAAGTAATCTTTAACAAATGAACATGATATGCTACATTTCTCACCCCTAACAAATACGAGTATCAAAATATTTAAAAATTTAAGTTTGCACAAAGCTAAAAAAATCAATACACAACTAATTGAGCTAAATATTTCATGTATTTGTGAACTTTATGGGGGTGTGACTTATATCTACTCTGTTTTTGCTATTTCCAATTCCAGGAAATCATTGTTTGAGATCTGGTTTATAACAATTACATGAAAAATCATTAAAAGTCTTAATCATCAAGCTTAGAAAACTAATTATAAAAAATTAAAATTTAACAACAAGCCGATATTATAAACTATGACGACAAATCTAGGCTCAGAAAAGAAAAAATAAATGTAAAACAATGCACGTAACACATATTCTTCTAATGACGATTTAAGATATCGTAATTCAACATATCAAGAACAAGTATCAAAATCATGTTATGTTAGGTGAAATAATTTAATAAATTTCTACAATAAACTACAGATACTTTTAATGAGGAATAATATATAGATAATATGATGATGACCTCTATATCCTCACGAATTTGAATATAGAAAAATCAATTTAGTTGTAGTTTTTGATACATAAATTTTTAAAAAATATAGTGCTTATTATTGTTATTGTTATAATTATTATTATTATTATTATTATCATCATCATTAATGCTATTAGGTTGCAAATATAATATTTTCATATCCACTTATTTGGTCAAAAAATAAAAAATTCGTCAATATTATTTAATTTTCATATTTGCTATTAGGTTGCTCGAAAGAATATTATTTAAAACACGACATAAACTAGAGGCATGTGGCTTTTATGCTAGTTCAGTCTTAATGTTTAAATCCTTGTTTTATTACTCAATTAACACCTTGACGCAAAGTCTCTGCATCCCAGGCCTCTTTGGCCGTCTTCTTATCAACAAGTATGAGTAAAATACCTTCTGTTACCCTTAGACCAAGGCAACTTAATTTGTCCGTTTTTTATTCAACAGCTGAATTTGCAAAACGACTATCATCTTGAAGGCCAAAGCTATATAATTACTTCTAGACAACGTCTGATAACTCATGGACTCTCGGTCGGTTTTATTTATATCAATCATCATCGGTCTTTGGCAGTCACAAGAACCTCCAGGAACTGTTACCAAATCTTGTTGATAATTTATATGATATAAATGTATTAACTATTTGATATTAAACTTGAAAGGTAAAACACATAATATATGCTTGTCCATAAACTTTTCTTTTATTTCTGAGAGTAGTACAATATATAGATAGATTCAAAACAAAAAAAATCTAAAAGCTAGGACATGACTCAAAACAACTTTCCTAAACAAAGAGTACCTCAACGACTACGGACTCGCTACTATTGCACGACCAGGTCATGCTGACAAATATGTGCTCTGCAAAAGCACCAAAAATATTCTGAACATTAACATATTTAAAGACAAGTTCTAAGTGTGCAACTTAGATTAAATTGGTTGTTTGGCTAATTTTATATTATAGGTGACTTATGATTATTAAAAATGTAATAAAAAAATTATTTAATAGGTTATTTATATGTATTGAAATTGACTTTTAATAAAAAAAATTATATAAATAAAATAAGTTAGTCAAAGTATATTATATCAACTTGTCATGACATGGAACCATTTTTTTTTTGCTTATATTTAACATGAAGTCGGTTTTCGACTCATTAAGCAGATTTTTGACTTATTATAGACACCTACATTTTGTAGTTAAATTTCAAAAATGACTTTAAGTTCCTTGTTTGAAGCCCAACAAAACCACCATTCATCAGAAGCCTTGTTGTTTTCTTTCAAGCTTTTCGCTCCAATTAATGTATCAAATTCTATGATAAACATCATGTTGAATATTATTGAGACCGGGGATCAGAATTCTTTCCCATTCCCAGAAAGTTTTGAGGTTTCACCTGTGGTTAACAACTAAGGTGCCGGCAAAGTTATGAAATAGAATGTATAAATACGTTTCAGTAGAAATTTAATTTATCCTTCAAGATGGATTTTAAAATAAAGAGGCCCTAAATTTATCAAATACTGACATGATATTTTTTTTTTTTAATATTACAAATTTGCTAGTACAAGAGATATAAATATAATATGTATTAAATTGGGATATAAAATTAATTTGACTTTATGTGCTCCCATTTTACTAGCGTCAAAAACATTATATATTTCAAGGCCCAAAAAAGAAGATATACCACAAATATGCATAAATTAAACTACAAGAGGTATTGATCGCACATTTTTCATTGTCTGCGAAATGAAATGAAATTCGGTACCATCAATAACTAATCTTTGTATCATGTCAGTGTAGATATATATAAACACAAACTAGATATAAAGGTTGGAAAATTTCTCTCGTAAATACCCAAAATTGTTGTAGAGTGTCCGTATATATATTTATTAGCAACTTCAGAAACTGTTTATTATCACCTCCAGTCTCCATCTCTGTTTGCTTCATCTTTATCAAAATCCTCAACTTCTCCATCTAAGATTCCATAAGTTCTTGTAATAAGTTGGTGTAGCTGTACTCTCAAAACGCTTGGAAACCTTGACAAGGCAGCAGCAATTGATGCTTCCGGTGTCATGCTTGTTGTCGGGTCTGGAAGACCAGCAGTCTATTATAGTAATCACACTTTAAAAGTTAAAAACATACATCACTAAGTTCAATACCACTTGTGTAAACCATGTAGACTTACTTGAATCTTGTCTGCAACTTCTAATATAATAAGACCCCGGTCACCCTCCGCTGACCATGAAATGCAGCATTCTAAATGTTCCATTCATACTTTGGCTGCCTAGATCTCTGTGGATTAGAATAACAGTGGAAGCAAATCTGAAACAAAAGAAGTGAAGACTAGTATGAGAAGTCATCCACTTGCAATGATACGCCAGCAGATGCAGCCATAGAAATGATAGCACTTAGCTTTCTTCCATCCATGAATGGTTGTTTTTCATTCATGTTGACCATATCCCTGGGCACATCCTCTTTGGAGCATTAAAACAGAGCACTTCAGCAGCCACATAATAAAAGCAAACACTTGTACAGGGATGCAAGCACAAGTTTTATGTTTAATGTATATTTGAGCTTAACATATATATTAGGAAGTATGAATATAACTAATGCGACAATATGTACATGATACCTGATACATGATACATGATAAAATAAAGACAAACATAACATCCAAAGTACCCCTAAAATGAATAAAATTTTCACCTTTGTAAGTGGTGTTTATAGTTTTTGATTGTTCTTGGAGCATCTTCTTCATTGTTTACTGCATAGAAGAACAACATACTCTACATTTAAATAAAAAAAAATTACATCTATAAAATAGAGATAATACCAATGAAATCTATGTTTTATATCTAATTTTGATTTTGGTTCGATTTCAAATATAATTCAAAATATTGAAGATGATGAAATTCAAGAATTTATGTATAATCACTTCTAATCAAATTAAAATGAAATAGATATCCATGGTGTATGTGCCTATATAAGAATGCTTAACTTATTTAGGCCATTACTTGACGATTCATATGTGGTTGAAAGTTACCGTGTATATCGATCATATCACGCAAACAATGTAATCACTTGCGAAGATGAGACATATACGGAATTTGGGTATGATGGTATGGAATGAGATGGTGAAAAATATCGGATTGGTTTCTTTTATAAAGTGGTATGGAAGGATATAGATTTATCTAGAAATTTCTGGAGTATGTGGGTGTTGGGTATAAATTACAGGCCCGGCCCAAAAGGTGCGCATCCAGGTGGACTGTCCGGGGCCCAAAAATAGATATATATGACACAAATTTTACAAAATAAAAAACTGGCAATTAGAATGACCTCTAGTGTTTCCCAAGTAGAAATTAAAATATGTTTTATTGCAAACGAAAACCGACCGAATTTGTACAATTCGGTTCGGTTTTTAGAGTACGGTTCAGTTTTGCACGGCCCTAGTTATGATTGTGTTAGATGCACACTTAGAGAAGCCAAAATTAACAACCAAATTACGAAAAAAATATGATTAAATTAAATTTAATATTACAAAAATTCTGAAAAGCCCCTAAAACCACATGTTCTTAATATTCTTAATATTACAAAAATTACGCCATATATGGCCTATGACAACATCAAAAAAATGATGCCATAACCCCAAAATATGTTGCCATAGCCCGAAAAAGGGCTATTGCAACATAAAATTTAAGTTGCATTTTTTCATGTTGCCCTAGGCTTCTATTGCAACATTTGGGTAACCTACTGCAACACGGCTTTTTATGTTACAATAGACGTGATATTGCAACATCTGACTACCCTATAGCAACAAATATATTATGTTACGTTAGACCTCCTGATTTCAAAAAAAGTGGGACCCACACGTGGGTCACACATGTGGGTCCTATGTTTGGACACCTGTTTTTCAGTTGCATGTTTGCAACATTTTTTGTTATAAATTGAAACATATATATATTAGCTACTACAACATATATGTGCTAATGCAAGACTAAATTAACAACTTTGCAATATTTCACTATATCCACTGAAACATTAAACTATTCTTTCATACAAATCAAAGTTTATAACAAATCCAACCAAACAAAACTACCTAACAAATCCAACCAAATCAAAGTATTAAACGAATCCAACCAAACATCCCACTACACTACACTATTATATATAAACATATTCTTGCATTTGCTCGCACTTCTCAAGTTCGGAAATTTCCAAATTCTGGAACAGTCAAGTCTTTGACTTTGTTAAGTTGATCCATTAACGGCTTAAGCTTCTCCTGCAACAATACAATGCAACTACTAAGCTGAGCTCCAGTAAAGAAGCATGCTTTATTTTAAACTCAAATTATGTGTACTTAGTTGGGCAGTGCACAGATAACACAATAAAGTTGCAGCAGATAATGAAATTAATACTAAACAGGGTAAGAACTTCGTCCATGATCAATATTTGTATAGTGGCTGAAACATGGGAAATATTAATTCTTACTAACTAAAGATATAAGACATGGCAGAGGATGACTTGTGCCAATTAGGTCATGCTACAAACTATATGAATTCAAAGACATATGCCAACTTATTATAAATGCCAAACCAGAAGTCCAAAACAATAGTTGTAGATAACTAGAGCATGCTATGTGAAATATTTATAATTCGTTTTCCTTTTATTGTCACTATGCCATTATGATTGAGGCATAACAGGTACAACGAATATAACCAATTAGCAATGAATAAATCTATAGTCCCCGGCCATCAGCAAGCTAGTTAGATACCTCATTGAACAAATATTGTATCCAATGTATACATTATAATGATAGAACACTTGAGCAACCAGCTAGTATGTACATTAAAACAACTCAATGTTAAAGAGGAAGAAATAGTAAGAGCCTCCCTTATAAGGATTATCAACTGAGCATTATTTTTACCTGGTTATATACCACCGGTAGTCACTAGCATCTTCCATAGAATTCTTTACTGCTCACTCACACCAAATACAAAACTGTGTTGTACTGTGACGAGCATAAAATATGTGAGAATCATAATGAAATGAGAAAGTCTTATTGTCACACTAAACTGAGTTGACTACATGTCTTGAACATTAAGCAGGCCAACAACAAAAGCACCATTTTCATGTAAAATATATCCATATATGCAAAGCACTGACATTGAGACAAATGCAAAAGAATCGGAATATTTGCTCTTTACTAAAGATTGCGCACGAAATCTGGTCTAGAAAAAGGATGCCCCAAGGTAGCTTAATAATATACAGAAAAGAAAAGACATACAAGATATTATACAAAACAGGGACCTCTTCCTCGTGATAGATCTTTTATAATTAAGAAGAATATTGTTGTTGAACACTTTTAAGCAACAAAAAAATTAACACAAAAACAGAGTATTGCAATTTCACAAAACAAATGAAAAAAAAAACAAAAAATCAAAGGAAATAAACTAGATAAAGATAATAAACCAAATAAACATAAAAACAAAGAACACTAAATGCAAATAAACTCATAACATGAAGCCCTAAATTCAAAAATACCTTATAATAAAGTCTTGGAGTGCAAACCCAAACTAAGAACACCTGAAATCAAAGAGAAAGAGATATCAGATGAAGTTTAAGAGATTATATGTAAGTAATTGAACCCTAATTGAAGTTTAATGAAGAACCAAAACCCTGATTGAAAAGCCAAAACCCTAATTGAAGAATTGGAACCTCGACCCACAAATCAACTGTGCTCCAACTATAAATGCAAATCCAAGTTAATTAAAAGTGATGGCGAGATTGAGTGAAAATGGTGGCCAGAGAGAGATTAGCTTCAGAGAGATTAACAAGAGAGAGAGAGTAGAGAAGGGAGAGAGAGTTGAGCGAGGGAGAGAGTGTAGTGAGTGTTGAGGGTATTCAAGGAGACTCGAGCGTGTATAGTGTATGTGTGAAAATTTCAAACTTGGCTGAAAATTTGGGCGGCTGTAAGCCTAATTTTTACCCGCTTTGAGCTCGATATTTGCCCAGTTCAATAAAGTCAAATAATGTACTGCACGTCTGCACCTATACTTTATTATTTTAACAAATAAAATTCATGTAATTATTTTAGGAACAAAATTCATTATATGTATTTATTACTACTTATAATTCGTATATCTATATTTTTATTTTTGAAACTTATATATCAGTTCTGATATCAAAACAAGGGGAATTTAATTATTTTTACTTTTCATTGCTTTTAAAAAAATTAATTACTTTTAAAATTCCTATTTTAATTTTTTTAATTATTATGAATAAAATTTGCATATCATCGCGTATCTTATTTATTTAATTTGCATATCACTTTAAAATATTGTTAAAATAATTTAAATTATTATTTAATGTTAAAATAATATTATAATACTTTAAGCTAACACTTTTACAAGTATATTACAAGCTGCAACACATAATGTTTGCTATTGCAACATATAATTGACATGAATGGTTATCGTTGCGGTAGATATGGATCAGTGTCTCTATTGCAACATAATTTTGCAACACTCGCGTTCATACCATTGCGATAGATCATATATGGCGTAGTGGGGGCCCAAAAATAGATATATATGACACAAATTTTACAAAATAAAAAACTGGCAATTAGAATGACCTCTAGTGTTTCCCAAGTAGAAATTAAAATATGTTTTATTGCAAACGAAAACCGACCGAATTTGTACAATTCGGTTCGGTTTTTAGAGTACGGTTCAGTTTTGCACGGCCCTAGTTATGATTGTGTTAGATGCACACTTAGAGAAGCCAAAATTAACAACCAAATTACGAAAAAAATATGATTAAATTAAATTTAATATTACAAAAATTCTGAAAAGCCCCTAAAACCACATGTTCTCATCCACCTAAAAACTAGTAAAACATGACCTTGGACAATTAATTAAGATAATAAATGTGAAATTACAACACGCAATTGAAGAAACTGAGAATATATACCTACATAAAATCGAGAAAAGAAGATGTGTTATGAAACCCCCAAAATCTAATTCATCTATTCAAACCCTAGAATCCAATTAGACCAATCGGGTTACAAATTTAGCCGGGTCCAAGCTAGGTCCAAAAGTTGTGATTTATCAAGATAGGTCTAAGTTGGGAATCTAATTTCACCTCGTTCTTCAAGCTAAAAATTTAATTGATCTATAAACTGGACGGATTCGAAGGCATGTCAGATGGTGAGGGAGGTTAAATGGTTTGATGCATGGAAGAGAGAGGATTAGAGAATGGGGAAACAGAAAATGCGGAAGTAAAATTATTATTTCGTTATGTATGTGGGATGTTTTGCGGAGGAGAGCTAGAATTTTATCTTTTTACAAAGCTGTAATAGACATAAATTCACATGGGTCTTATATATAAATAACCTTTTATATTAAGTATAAAAGCGTAGCACTAGCAGGAATTAGGTTTAATAGATATGTTTTGTTGTGGTATATGATTGACCCGGCCCATGCAGCAATGATTATCCACACGCTTATTTAAATTGATCAGATTTTCAGAAAGCTCTACATACTAATGTCACAAAACTTCATTATGACTTCATCATGCATGTGTATATATTGCATCAATCAATCTGCTCAACACATGGATGCTAGCACATATAATATATGTATATCTACATATAGTTCATTTATAATACATTGAGGACACTAATGTAAGGATACCACTTACTTCTGTCAAATACTCTCTTATAATAAAAATCTGAAATAAAAAGTTTCTTGGCATTTTTGGCTAGTTGATCAGCAAGTAACCATATTATAACCTATCTAACTATATTATCATAAAATTGTATATTATGCACCGACAACATTCACGAGTAAACTATATATTAGTCTGTGTCTATTTATACAATGCATCCGTCCTTTAATGTCTAACTAATTGATTATGCAATTTGGTTTGTATTGTGCATGTTTGGAGGGTATAAACGAATTTAGAATATAAACTTGACATTCATAACAATGGGAGGCGCAGGACATCAGATACCGAGTTATGAGCCAAGAAGATCTCTTTTACTTTTCGTTGCACAAAACTAACCCCCCAAGTGAAACAACCAAATAATTTATGCTAACAGAGTTCCACATTTAAAATTTGATGTCTGAATATAGGATAAAATAAGTGCTCCCAAATCCAAATTCAGATATATTATTGCATCTTCTTTTACCTCGACAACTTTAGGATCTATTTCACCAGAATTATTGAATTACTCCCCCAATTTATCCACCAACACATTCTTCTTAGTTAAAGCAGCTTCTAACGATCCCAAACAAACACAAGGGCTGCATTAGATTTAAGCAACACGTAGGAGAACATTCACGAATTGAAATCAGAGGTAAAAAAATATTTCCAATTCAAAATTCGTTCAACTTTATTAATAGGTATAAACAAAAATCCGACTAAATCATTTCAAATAATAAACCATATCATAATGGCGCTCTAATTATAATTTTCGATAAAACCATTAGCCAAATATATATCTGAACCAAATGTTTGTCACTACCACAACTGGATGAAAGATTTAACCATTATAACAAGATTTCGGTTTGTTAAACATAGATTACAGCAAAAAACTCCTACACATCTGTTATCACCTCAATGGAATCTTCGTCTCTGGTGAAAAAATTGTATTCAACTACCCACAGCAAAATTCGAGACATATACACTTAACCCTCTGAATTACTGCGTTCTGGAGAGGGCACCCCTAAAATTTTTACTTGAACTCCACAGTGCAGAGCATCTTCTATGATGCGACTTTAATTTTTACAGAAGGTTGCAGTAGGATGTCATCTTTACAGGTTACTGAAACAGTGAATGGCTGTCTACAGGTATAATGCTATAATTTTCTGCAAAAAAAAAAAAAATGCAAACCATGTCGGCAAAACAGACACGCTAGTGGTTAAAACAACATTTTCATGCCATGTCATGGATTAATACCTTGTTTCAAGAAAAGGTTTGCACAATATTTTCAGATTCGTCAAGAAAAGGTTTGAATAAAATTTGAACTATAATTCAGTTGAATGTTTGATAATTTCATTTCATCCACCATTCCATTGCTGTCACCCTTAACTAGAGCTCAAACCCTCCACTTTGTGAAGGAATACTCTCCATTCCTTATCATACCTATTTTCTACGACCCAAATCTCATCGTACAATTATTGTTTTTCCGAAGTCCTCCCTCCTACCCTCAATTATTTCCTTTGATTTTCACTCTTTCCATTCCATTCACCCCAACCAAACACAACATTAGAGGTTCAGTTTGGAAGCAAGTAACATAACAATGAAGGTATAGACTACAATTTTTCAGTTCATAGAAACTTCTTTTATATACTAAACTTTAAAGTGTTAACATATATGATTTGGGTTCACTAAGTATACCAGAACATAGTACCTTGTCTTCTTCAAAGCATTGAGGTCAGGTATACTGATCAAGCTTCGGTCAGCTGTAACACATGAAATATGCTTGTCAATAAACTTGTCTTTTATTTTTGAGAGCAGTACAATATATAGATAGACTCCAAAACCAAAAAAGCTAAAAGCTAGGACATGACTCAAAACAACTTGTGACATGAAGTCGTTTTTTGCTTATATTTAACATGCAGTCGGTTTTCGACTCATTAAGTCGATTTTTGACTTATTATACACACATACATTTGGTAGTTATATTTCAAAAATGGCTTTAAGTTCCTTGTTTTAAAGCCCAACAACCACCATTCATCAGAAGCCTTGTTGTTTTCTTTCAAGCTTTTCCCTCCAATTTATCGAATTCTATGATAAACATCATGTTGAATTCAGACTGGGGATTGAATTCTTGCTACTTGATGACTCAATGAGAGGTTTTCTGCCAGGAGGGGCAGTGGCGGAGCCAGACAAAATATTCAAGGGGGGCACTTTTAATTTTTCGATTATTCTCAAAATATGTTACTTAATTAGATTTACAAATCCGAACAGCAACTACTACAAACTGGAACAAACAGACCTGACTAAACATCCTAGCCTTCAAATCTTATTTAAAAACCAACCTACTACCACAACTGATTTAAACATACAAATCCTAGAGAAGCATGACCATGCTGAAACTACTGCTAGAACTGAAATAGACTGAAGTTGAGATGATTTCATGAAGAGATTTAGTAATTTATCCGGGACACAAATGACAAAACATACGAAAACATACGAGTATTACTAATATGTGGGGCCCACAAAGGGAAACCTGTGGGGGCACGTGTCCCCCCGGCCCCAGTGTGGCACCGCCACTGAGGAGGGGTATCTTAATGAGAGGTGTATTTTAAAATAGAATGTATAAATACATTTTAGTAATAATATAGCACGTCCTTCAAAATAGCTTTTAAAATAAAGAGGCCGTAAAACATACTCCCTCCGTCTCATTTTAGTTGTCACATTTCTATTTTTGTTGGTCAAATTGACTAACTTTTGACCAAAGATTACAAGTCACTCTTTCATTATTTTGAAAAACTGAAAATTACATCTTAAAGTAGATTAAAAGTTATTTCCGGTGACATATTTTTTTTATTTTTTTAATTGATAAAATATTAATAAATTTGAGTCAAAGTTTGGTCAATTTGACCGGCACAAAACCAAATGTGACAACTAAAATGGAACGGAGGGAGTATAAAATACTGACATGATAAATAAATTTCATATATTAAATTTGCTAGTAGAAGAGATATAGATATAAATTTACGTACTTGATTGGGATATATAATTAATTTGACTTTATGTGATCTCATTTTACTAGTGTCAAAAACATTATATATTTCAAGGCCCGAAAAAGAAGATATATCATGGGAAAATATTGCATAACTTAAACTAGAAGGGCCATGTGGAGGAGGGTATTGATCCTTTCTTGGAGCATATTCTTCATTGTCTGCGAAATGAAATGAAATGAAATTTCTGTACGGTCCCTAACTAATCTTTGTATCAAGTCATTGTGGATTTATATATAAACACAAACACGATATAAAGTTTGGAAATGAAGTGTATCCCAACTTCAGTATTATATATTTTTTATCAACTTAAGAATATGTTTATTATCACCTTCAGTCTCCATCTCTGTCTGCTTCATCTTTATCAAAATCCTCAACTTCTCCATCTAAGATTCCATTCTTGTAACAAGTTGATATAGCTGTCCTCTCAGAAAGCTTGGAAACCTTGGCAAGGCAGCAGCAATTGATACTTCGGGTGTCATGCTTGTTGTCCGATCTGGAAGATTAGCAGTCTATTCATGTAGACTTACTTGAATCTTGTCTGCAACTTCGAATATTGTAAGATCCCGGTCAGCCTCGGGTGAAGAATATGAAATGCAGCATATCTAACTTTTCCACTCATCAATGGCTTCCTAGATCTCCGTGGATTAGAATAACAGTGGAAGCAAATCTGTAACATGAGAAGTGAAGATTAGTATGAGAAGTCATTAATTACTCTGGTGCAGAAGCTTGATTTGAACAGTGAGTTCTTCCCAACTGCTGAATCGCCTGATCAGCACTCCAGGGTAATTCTAGGGTGAAGTGTACCCTCCACTGATATAACAGTTATCAATTTATATAATATAAATACAAATGGAAAAGACAGTTGGCATGTCAGGCATAAAGTTGACTACTATTTTATACCTGCTTTGTTGCCCTTCTATCGGCTTGCAATGATACACCAGCAGAATGATTGTTTTTCATTCATCCGTGGGCACACCCTCTTTGGAGCATTAAAACAGAGCACTTCAGCACCCACATAATAAAAGCAAAGACATGTACAGGGATGCCGGATGCAAGCCCAAGTTTTATGTTTAATGTATATTTGAGCTTAACATGTTAGGAAGTATGAATAAAACTGATGCTACATGATGAAATAACGACAAACATAAGTAACCCCTAAAATCAATAAAATTTTCACCTTCGAACTATAAGGAGTGTTTATCTGGGAAGCACGGGTGCGGGAGTGCGCGGTGCGGGGATACGGGAATTCGGCAAATTTCTAAAAATGGGGATACGGGTGCGGCGGGGTACGGCAAATAATAAAATATTAAAAAATATATATTTATATATATATATATATATAAATTAACAAAACTAAATATAAAACATCAAATATCTAATTATAAGAAGTAGCTCACTTGCATATTTATATGTTATTTAATTAAAACAAATAACTAAGCATTGTTGCTTTAACAACAGCCAAGCCCGTATCACAAACTGAAGCAGCCAAGCCCAAATCCAATACAAGCCCAAGCCCAATATTAATATTAGAGAAAAGTGCATTTTGTGTACCTGTACTATGGCCTATACAGCACTTGCAATACTGTAGTTTCAAATTCTGCACCCGTGGTACTGGACTATCTAATTTTATGCAGTGAGTGTATCACCGTCAGTTTAACACTAACGCCGTGAGTTTAATTAGGTATCACCAACAAAACAAACCTCCGCCACTGCTTCTTACCCCCTTCTCCCTTTGTCCTATGTCAACGGCGATGCTGACCCAATAAGCTACTAACACTCCATCAACAGCAAGAAGTAGTTACAATACGCACCTCTGTTACAACCCCAATTCCGAATCAACCCACTTACCTCCGTCGCCATACCCACAAACAACCACTCCCCTTTCAATTCGTCGCCCATCACCCACAACTGCCCAGGAGGTCGCGACCACTTGAACAAGCTCCAGTCGCCTGGCTCCTTACTTTCTCAGCCCTCGGGAACCAACTCACCGGCGGCCAATCACCGCTGCCTGTCTTCACAGTCACCGTCGCCCCTCCAACAGCGGCGACCTCCGTATTCAACCCCACCATACAACGATCGATATGACCACCCCCGGCTTCAACTCATCTCTCCGTCTCAACCCCCGGCGGCCACCCTCTCCTCGACCCCAGACCATCTCTGAATGGCGGCAACGCCGCCGCCTCCCCAACCTTTGGTTTCGAACTACCGCAACTCAATCAACAACAACACATATATATACATACAGATGCCACACAACTCGAATTCTTCCCTGCGGCTAGTTTGAATCGATCGAATTGATTGAGTTGAAAGGGATGAGAGAAACCCTAACTGGCTCGATCCCCAATTCTTTCTCTTGCGCCGACTGTGTCTGTGTATATCTGCTACTTTTTGTGTACCTGACGCCGACTGAAATAACCATGGCTTAAACTAATTAAACTCACGGCGTTAGTGTTAAACTGACGGTAATACACTCACTGCATAAAATTAGATAGTCCAGTACCACGGGTGCAGGATTTGAAACTACAGTATTGCAAGTGCTGTATAGGCCATAGTACAGGTACACAAAGTGCACTTTTCTCTTAATATTATCACTACGACCAACACTCTGATATACATACAGTAACGTAAATATATATACACGCAGTCGGGGGAGCGTTTTATAATTCATCAGAATCACAGCTGCTCGTCGGAATGGAGTCGCTTCTCGTCGGAACGGAGTCGCCGCCCGCCGGATATTGTCCTTCCCGCACCGCATCTCCCGTATCCCCAAGTATCGGTCACCGAGATTCGCCGCCACGCCACCTGGCAGCGGGGTGCGCGCACCGCGCCGCACCGCTGCGCACCCCCGCACGGTGCGCGCACCCCGCTGCGATTCTTTGGCAGTCCGGCGTATCCCTGCTTCATAGGTGTTTATGGATTTTGATTGTTCTTGGAGCATCTTCTTCATTGTTTACTGCATCGAAGAACAACATACACTCCATTTGAATAAAAAAAATCATCTATAAAATAAAGATAATAACAATGAAATCTATGACGTTCTATATCTAATTTTGATTTTGGTTCAATTTTAAATATAATTCAAAATTTTGAAAATGATGAAATTCATGAATTTATGTATAATCACTTCTAATCAAATCAAAATGAAATAGATATCCATAGTGAATGTGTGTATATATAAGAATGCTTAAAAACATATTTAGGCCATCACTTCCTTCAACAACAAACACATACTTGATTTCCCAGTATCATTTCTCATCTCCAGCATTGGTCCGGTGGCTGCAGATAAATTCATAGGAAGGGACCTTGCCATCTCAGTTTCTTTTGGACTTTCACGTAGGTAAGAGCAGTTTTTCCCACACGGGAATTCGTTTCGAGCAAAAAAATACCCGCAAAGCATCAGCCCACCTGGTGTTTTTGGATAATTATCCGATGCCCGTTTACTTTTAGCATGCAGCAATTCTTCCGAATTAGGCGGTGGATCATGCAGCTCTTCCAAGCCATGGGCAAAGGTACAGTTCTCCCCTTTTGGGCAATTACCCTGCATTTTTTCCTGCACAACCAGGTCTTGTAAAGATATATAGTCAAGAACATAAACAAACAACTCCAAATATCTAAAGTTCATGTATCTTTTGTTAAATTGTTAATCAATTTTCATGAATATTTTTAAGACTATTTACACCGGTCAAAAAGATTAAACATCAAATAAATATACTCTCACACACACACACACGCTCAAATAAGGAACAATTGAAAGAAATGTAGATAACATAGAACAAGAAATGACGTACCTAAGAATTCAATTGGCGGGTGAAGCTTGTAAAAATATTGTGCTTGAAGCACTTTGGCAAAATATCTCTCTCGAATTACTCTAGATTCTGGTTTCTTTATTATCAGAGGATTCTTTGTAGACTAGCTTATCCTTTGCTCGTCTTGGAACCTTGGTATCTTAAGGGGAGAAGGCCCATGCTGAGATCCTGAACCAGAACCAGAATGTTCCGTACCTGGTTGAAACAGAAGCTTGGAGCATCTTCTTCATTGTTTACTGCATCGAAGAACAACATATACTCCATTTGAATAAAAAAATTAATCTATAAAATAAAGATAATACCAACGAAATCTATGTTCTATTCTAATTTCGATTTTGGCACAATTTTAAATATAATTCAAAATTTTGAAGATGATGAAATTCAAGAATTTATGTATAATCACTTCTAATCAAATCAAAATGAAATAGATACCCATGGTGTATGTGTGTATATAAGAATGCTTCAAAAACTTATATAGGCCATCACTTACCAATTCATATGTGGTTGAAAAGTTACGTATATATCGATCATATCACGCAAACAATTTAATCACTTGCGAAAATCAACATATATGGAATGTGAGCATAAAAGAAAGAGAAAAGAAGATAAGAGAGATGATGGTATCGAATGAAGGTGAAGAATATAAGATTGATTTCTTTTATAGAGTGGTATGGGAGGATGTAGAGTTATCTGGAAATTTCTTGAGTATACGAGTGTTGGATATAAAGAAATATATGACACACAAATGTTACAAAATAAAAAGCTGATAATTAGAATGACCTCGAGTGTTTTCTAAATAAAAATTAAAAAATGTTTTATTTCACTCAAACGCATTTAGCGAAGGCAAAGGAAACCGAACTATGGAAAAATATATGATAATTTAAATTTAATTTGGCAGACATTCTAAAAAAGACCTCAAATCACATGTTCTCATCCACTGAAAAACCAGTAAAACATGACCTTGGACAATTAATTCATATAATAAATGTAAAATTATAACATGCAATTGAAGAAACCGAGAATATATACCTTCATAAAATCGAGAAAAAAAGATGTGTTATGAATCCCCAAAATCCAATTCATCTATTCAAAACCCTAACATCCAATCAAACTAATCGGGTTACAAATTTAGCGCGGTCCAAGCTAGGTCCCAAAGTTGTAATTTTTCAATCTTGATCTAAGTTGGGACTCCGATAAAGGATAGTTCTTCAAGCTACCAACTGAATTGAGCTATACTCGAAGTCATGCAAGATTGTGACGGAGGTTAGATGGTTAGATGGAAGAGAGAAGGTTATAGAGGGATGGTGAAAGGGATATGGTTATAGAGAGAGATGATGCGGGGAGAGAAAATATGGCGAGAGAAATGGGGAAACAGAAAATGCGAAAATTAAATTATTATTTCATTACATAGGTAGGATGTTTTGTGTAGGGGGCTGAATTTTATCTTTTAACAAAGCTCTAATAAAATATAAATTGTTTTAATAATTAATGTCGAAAAATGTGTTTTAACACATCTCTTATAAATAACTATATATGGCGGAAAGACTATTAACATGAGTGATTTGTACATGTGATTGTAAATCCTTTTATATTGAATACAACTAGTTTTTTCAATTATTCTATATATTGAATCTCAATATAATATATGAAATAACAAACCAAATATCTAATATAATTATTAAGACTATACAAGAAACTAAACTGATATAAAACAAAATTGTTGTTAACATTTAAATTTAAACTTATTTTCAAGAACATATTAAATCTACGTAGTTTTTAAGCTAAATACATATCATAGGTAACTATGGTTTTAAGATCCTTAACACAGATCCTTAACCCAAAGTTTGAAATCGATAGTAATATATCTAATTTCAAATTAAACCCATTTCTTTGAATATATGTATAACATTAAAATTTGGACCAAATTATTATTTCGAATTGATTTTACACATAAAAAATATTAAAAAGGTGAAAAGAATATAGAATTCAAAAATAGATATAATTTGATCCGATCAAACTAAAAATAAAACATATTTTCATGATATATGCGTTTGTACAAGATTTTGAAAAAGTAGCGCATGCGACAACTTATGAATTTTGAGTCACGCAAATTCGTGATGTTTAATTTATAAGAGAAATCTCGTAAACAAAAAAGATAGAATTTGAGCGAATCACCCAATGATCATTAGAGATAAGAAGAGAGTTTATTAAACTTGACATTTATATTAAGGTGAGATTATTTTTGTCTTTGCAAAACCACATATACATATATGATATATAAAAAAATAAAATGATATGTAATATGCAATTCTAAGATACATATGCACTTTTATATAAAAGATTCATTAATTATCATTTTCCCATTTCTTATGAATTTTGATATTATTCTAAGATTTTTTTTGTTTTATTAAATTAATATATATTGTTGGATTATAGACAAACAAAATTAAAAATGCTCTTTGATGAATCTAATCTAATGGACCCTGCAAGTCACCTCGCATAATTATAATTAACCCTCTTACGCGTGTTCCCATTTAATCCATCCGTTTTTAATTTGATTTTTTCCGTTAATCATAGAATACTTTTTTAAACATTAACTTCACTTTATTTTTATTCTTCTTTCAACCGATTAATTTGCATATCATATGTGCTATATCTCAATATGATTTAGAATTTTTTATTTTTGTTTGTAATTTGTATTTTTAGGAAATTTCTACTAAGTGAGACTATATATATATAGGTTAGTGATAAAATACAAACCAACCTTAAAATAAAAACTAAAAACTAGTCTAATTTAGTAATACTCTCTTTAGCATTGAGTGATATTCTCTTTAGGATTTAGTGATCTGTGTTACATAAATTAGTGAAAACTTCCAGAATCTGCTCAAAATCTCCACATCTGTTTCACAAAATGCTCAAAATCTCCAGATCTATTTTACAAACTGCTCAGAATCTCCAGATCTGTTTTCGTTTCTGATTCAGCTGGTGGTGGCGGTGGTGGAGATATTTGAGGTGAAGGTGGAGAAGGAGGTGGTGGACAAGGAAGGAGTTTTTTACTTTGTTCGGCAGTTTTTCACAAAGATACAAATTCGAAATTGTAGCAGATCTTATGGGAAGTGAGGATGACCGAGGTGAGGCTAGAGGTGGAGGTGGAGACGGAGATGGAGGGGCTGTGGAGGTGCGTCGGATTTGGTGGTGATATAAATAATGGAGGTGGTGGTTATGGAGGGGGAGGTGGTGATGACGGAGGTGGAGGCAGTGGCGGATGTAGAGGTGGGGTTGGTCAAGATGGAGGTGGAGATGCGGTTGTTAAATAAATTAGTGATATTTTCTTTAGGATTTAGTGATATTTCGGTTTGGTTTTTAGTTTGTAGAATAAGGGAAGTTTGTAGTGGAGCAGGACTCTATATATAAAGGGTCCTACTGCAGTACAAACTCCTTATTATACAAACATACAAACCCGTGATTATGACAAAAATATTTAGTGACTCGTAGTTTTTAATTTAACAAATACATACATCCATCCATCACCACCACAACCACCCCACCCACCACCACCACGCACGAGCGCCACAAAGCAGCGTCATTACCGAACACCATCTCTCTCTCACCACTGCCGAACACCATCTCTCCCTCCCTCTCTCCCTGTCCCTCGCTGCCGCCACCATTGGTGCTTATTCATCTTTTCCGACCAGTGCTATACACACGCACACAATATCACGACTGCTTTTCTCGTCTCCCTCAATCGTGTCTCTCTCCCTCAACCGTGTTTCTAGCATTGCAGGCCGTGCCGGCATCGCGGCTGCCGCCGACTGCGCTGCACCACCACGATATAAGATATAAATTGTTAATTTTAACAAAGTTGTCATAAGATGTAAATTGTTTTAATAATTAATGTCGAAAAATATGTTTTAACATGTCTATTATAAATAACTATGGGGAAAAGATATTTAACATGAGTGATTTGTACAAGTAATGGTAAATCCCTTTATATTAAATATAACTAGTTTTTTTTAATTATTTTATAATCCTGGCCGTCAGATATTCATCCAACGGCCACGGACCTGTATGTTAGTATATAACTAGTCCTTGGCATACATATTCCAGGAACTGGACCCATGTTTAATTTAGCTTATATTTTGTCTGTTGAACCAAACACTCTTTATAAGTTATCAACACAGAACACAGTGTAAAGATGTCATCTAACCCATTAATTATGATATATTCTTATATTTTGCTTCTTCCTTTTTGAAAGTGCTCAACATCCGGTGTTTTCGATGTAAAGATGGATTCTGGTTTTGATTTTTAATAGGTTAATTAGGGATTTTATATATGTTAATTTACAGGGGCTCAGTGAATATAAACTCTTGTTATGGTGCTGGTTGGGTGGGGGGGTGTCTTTTATCATCATCTACTTGATTTAAAGGTTTATGTGCCCTACTGCTGATGCAGTTAACACTTTTGAAAAGTGTACCTCAAAATATAATCTAGAGTTTAAAAAGCGAGCTGACCATATATTTATGTAACTTTCAGCTGGATCACGTAAACAATAATAAGAGTGGATCTTCCTCGCTCAGCACATAATAGAATACTAGTTGTCGGTGCTGAATTAAACATGACTTCGAGTCCGTCCTGTTTATAGCTCAATTCAATTGGTAGCTTGAAGAACTATCCTTTATTGGAGTCCCAACTTAGACCTGGATTGAAAAATCACAACTTTGGGACCTAGCTTTGACCCGGCTGAATTTGTAACCCGATTGGTTTGATTGGATTTTAGGGTTTTGAATAGATGAATTGGATTTTGGGGTTTCATAACACATCTTCTTTTCTCGTTTTTATGTAGGTCTATATTCTCAGTTTCTTCAATTGTATGTTATAATTTTACATTTATTATCTTAATTCATTGTCCAAGGTCATGTTTTACTGATTTTTTGGTGGATGAGAATATGTGATTTTAGGGTCTTTTTTAGAATGTATGCAAAAGTAAATTTAATTTTATCATATTTTTCTTTTCGTAATTCGGTTTCCTTTGCCTTCGCTAAGTGTGCATTAAAGAGAAACGTAATGCGTTTGAGTGAAATAAAACATATTTTAATTTTTATTTAGGAAACACTCGAGGTCATTCTAATTGCCAGCATTTTATTTTGTAACATTTGTGTGACATATATATATTTCTTTATATCCAACACTCACATACTCGGGAAATTTCTAGATAATTCTACTTCCTTCCATACCACTCTATAAAAGAAACTAATCTTATATTCTTCACCTTCATTCCATACCATCATCTTTCGTATCTTCTTTTCTCTTTCTTTTATGGTCCCATTCCATATATGTCTTATTTTCACAAGTGATTAAATTGTTTGTGTGATATGAATGATATATATTAAATTGGTAGGTGATGGCCTAAATAAGTTTTTTAAGCATTCTTATATACACACATACACCATGGATATCTATTTCATTTTAATATGATTAGAAGTGATTATACATTAATCTTAAATTTCATCATCTTCAAAATATTGAATTATATTTAAAATTGAACCAAAATCAAAATTAGATATAGAACATAGATTTCATTGGTATTATCTTTATTTTACAGATGAATTTTTCATTCAAATGGACAGTATGTGGCTCTTCGATGCTGTAAACAATGAAGAAGATGCTCCAAGAACAATCAAGATCTGCCCTTGCAGTTCGAAGGTGAAAATTTTATAGGTATGTTCTTCTTGCTTCGGTTAAAAAGCCGACGATTAAAGTCTACTTTATCACGGCTAAACTGCGAGGCAAAAGACTTGTTAACTGATGCTAAAGGATTGGCCTATACCGTCAGGTTGAAAAACACCGACGCTAAAGGGTTGACTTATGGCATCGGGTTTGTGGAATGCCATTGCCTAAAGTCGGCTTTAAAATAAAATTATACCTTATAGTGTCGGTTATATTTTACAATGCCGACGCTAAAGGTTTATTTTATTTTATATGTATGTATGTATGTATGTATGTATGTATGTATGTATGTATACGCACACACACACATATATATATATATATATATATATATATATATGGTTAATAATCAAGTAGGTCACTAAATTGAGCTCCATATATCAAGTTGGTCAACGAACTCAAAACGGTCTCAAATTGGTCACTTAAGTCAGTTACAAGTATATCTAAATAGTGAGATTATTCTTGTTAGTATGATTATGAATCTTTATAGTTTGTGCAACGAAGCAAATGCGGACCAGACACCTTCAAAAAAATTCCGAAAATGAAACTAATTGCCATTTCCCACATTAAAATATGCAAGAACCCAAGCCAAACCCTAACACCGCAATTTTTATATATAACCCTTTTATCTGCGGTAAACTTGTATTCAATTACAGTAGAGAGATATCCCGTGCTCACAACTTTTCCCTCATTTCTCGAAAACGTTTCCTTTTTGGTTTTTTTGGCAACTTCATGAGCATAAAGAGAGTAAAATGCATTATATTTGACGATGAAATGCACACTGCCTTTACAATTTGGTGCATATATATGGCAACAAAATTTTTAAAATTAATCTACTTAATAGTACTCGTGCCTTCTCTGCTACCAGTCCTTTTATAATATTTAGCGATGCATAATTTGCAGATTATCCCAAGTTTTTGGCTGAAACAAAATTAGTGGCTGATGAACCGGGGGAAGATCATATTTGGAGTGAAATATTCTTCAGGGAAGCCACGAAAAAGGATAAGGAGAGAATCAAGCCGGCTTTAGATAGTGAAGGGTCCTTTCTTAGGAATCGGAGAGCTTTTTCATACATGAAAAACTTTCATCTAACCAAAGGACATGTCGAAAACCCCCGCAAAATTAGATAAAAGTTTTGATGTCTGAAAAACACTCGAAAAAAAAAAGCAAAATCCGCGCAACTAATAAGAAAGGAAAACTTTCATTCAAAAAAGTCTACCGACTAACCAAAGGTTATGCAAGATGGCCCCGGAAATTTAGCCAATAAAACTTTAAAACCTGAAAAGAAAACCCGAATGAAAGACAAAAGTCAGCGGAAAGGAAGAAACTAAAGAGGGAGAGGAAAAAAGGAGGAAAGAAAGAAAGAAACAAGCACGAAAGAATGCCAGGCACCGAAACAAAGTCATCAAAAATGACACAATCGTTAATAAACGACAAAGAAAATCGCAATACACGATCAAAAAGCCATCAACTATGACACTCCGACGAAAGGGGCACAATAATAAAAATCAAAGAAACAACATGTCTTATAAACCTTATTATAAAACTAATCATAAAAATCAAAAACTAAATATATAACCAATTACAAAGGACGACATATAAGACAAATATATTTAAATCATTGAAACAAAAGATTTCGAACTCATACCATTGTCATGGGGTCAATTCACACGATACTTACCTTATCGAATATAAATATATATAATCACTGCTATGGCTAAGATTGAATCGCAATCGCTTAACCCGTCATTGACTCATCTCAATTGATTTATTACCAAATCAAAATCTTAAAAATCGAGTATATCTAATATCTTGGAACGGATCCGGTAGGGAGTATTATTGAGAAAATGAGAACAAATTAAGAGAAATAAACTAATTCAGAGTTTTTCATCGGAAAAAATCGATGAAATCTCGACGACGGTGGGAAAAAGAAGGGAGAGAGGAGGCTAGGGTTTGACATAGTCTCTATGGGCCACTGAAATTGTTTGAGCTAAAAGATAATGATCTCAAATCGCCCCAAATCGTTTTTATTGTATAAAGATGTATGTTGGCCAAACTCCTGGTGAAACCCTACACTCGGACTGCATCCCGGGAGGCTCAATTAAATTTGGGGTCCTAAGTAAAACTTAAAAATGAGACCCATACATATTTATTATAATTTTTTTGATGTAATATAAATTTATTATTATAAAATCCTTACCTCAATATTGGATGTTGAATGATGAAGATGAGAAAAGTATCAAAAAGGATTATAATAGTTCATTATCTTACATTAGAGCCGTTGAGGAAGAGTTATGAACTGATGCACATAGTGAAAGCTGAAAAGACAAATTGAAAGAGTAATTTTTTGTTCTTAATATTTTATCATTTATATAGACAAAAAAAAAGACCTTAGTAACTTTAATATTGATAATTAATATTTACTATAATAAACTTGATATTACAGTTAATTAGCAAAATTATTTAAGACACATATTTGTCTTTAGACTTCTTTTTACTATTATTTTTTATATTTGGTTCTATACATTTTGTACATGAAATAAATTAATAAATGGAATAATATTTTCATCACAATTATTCATGATATATATTTTAATTTTTTTTGAAAAAATATTTATAGAAATATGATAAATATTATTTATAGAAACATAATAAAATAATTTAAATTTCAAAAATCTTTCAATTAAATGAATATATTTAATTATTCTGATTTTTAAATAATAAGTCATTCTTTATTATTAATTAAATATATTAAATAAATTAAAATTGTTTGATAAAATTTTGTTTTCAATAAATTTTTTAATAAAACAAATATTAATATTTGTGTATGCATATATATAAAGGGGTTTTAAAATTTTGGGTGCCTTTTTTGTTTGGAGGCCCTAAGCAACTGCTTAGTTTGTTCTAAGATAGAGTCGGCCCTGCATCCCCCATCAAATGATTTATGATTTATGAACATGGACTACATGTCCAAAAATATATATTAAATATATATTTTCTGAACCTACACTAAATGTCCAAAAATATATATATTTTATAAATAAATTTTTAATTGTATCTAAAATTATTATATGAATCAAATAAAACTAGGTCTAAATTCATTTTGAATTTACTTAATTATATCGATCAGATGAAATACATCTTAAAATTCTAAAGATTGATTGGAATTCAGTCCATTTAATTCAAATAATAAAAAATTGAATTTTGAAAATTCGTGAATTGTTACATATTTGTTAAAGTTAATAATAAAATATCAATAAATAACAAAATCTAAATGGACTAATTTTTAAAACATCTATTATTATAACCAAAAGTCCAAAACACACGTGTAATCCGATTGAAAGCAATAATAAATTTGAGTATGAAAATTAAAAATAGAGTTTGTATTAATAACCAAATTTCAAACTCAAACACCACCACCATTATTTATATCATCACCGAATCCGACCCACCTCCACAGCCCTTCCAAGGTCTCCACCTCCACCTCCGGCCTCACCTCGGTCATCCTCACTTCCGGTAAGATCTGCTACAATTTTGAATTTGTATCTTTGTGAAAAACTGCCGAACAAAGTAAAAAACTCCTTCCATGTCCCCCACCTCCTTCTCCACCTTCACCTCAACTATCTCCACCACCGCCGCCACCAGCTGAATCGGAAACGAAAACAGATCTGGAGATTCTGAGCAGTTTGTAAAACAGATCTGGAGATTCTGAGCATTTTGTAAAACGGATCTAGAGATTCTGAGCAGATTCTGGAAGTTTTCACTAATTTATGTAACACAGATCACTAAATCCTAAAGAGAATATCACTCAATGCTAAAGAGAGTATCACTAAATTAAACTTACAGAAACTGCCCAGAATCTCCAGATCTGTTCACGTTTTTTATTCAGACGGTGGTGGAGATGGTGGAGGTGAAGGTGGAGATGGAGGTGGTGGACATGGAGGGAGCCTTTAGCTATGTCCGGTAGTTTTTGGCAAACATTTGGAATTGAAATCGGCATTGAGCTGGGCAGACGATGCTGGAGGCGAGGAAGACCGAGGTGGAGGTGAGGACGAAGGTGTAGGTGGAGGTGGGGGTGGAATGGAAGGGGCGGTGGAGGGCGGTTGAATTTGGTGGAGTTATAAAAAATGGAGGCCGACTTGGAGGTGGTGGTTATGGAGGGTCGGGCGGCACGGAGGTAGAGAGAGCAGTGGAGACTTGGCGGGGTGAAGCTGCCGGAAGTGGAGTGGAGGCAGATGCTGGGTTGGTGGGTTGGAGAAGAAGAAAGAGAAAGTGGGTTTGTTTGAGAATTTAGTGATAGTTTCTTGGAAATTTAGTGATAGTTTCTAGTTTCCAGGATAAAGAGGTTTCTATTGGAGTCCGACTCCAATAGAAACCAAATTAGCCTAAAAACTAAAAACCAGTTTCTAGACAGTTTTTATCACTATTTTTAACTACAAAAATCACTAATTTGTACATAAAATATCACTAATTTATATATAACATATCTCGCGAATATAGATATATATACACACATATATGCAACGTATATGACCATCATCTTCACCCAAACTGTAATAATGGACCTCTTACCACCATAACCAGACGTTTTCATGACTTGCCACCATTGTCTACAATCACCAATAGTCACATACATTTTCCATCATAACTTACAAAAACTAACGACTACTTACCATCATCATACAACTTTTCTTGCGACTTTCGACCTTCAAGAACCTTCTACGGATGAAATTGATCATCTATAATCGATTATCAATAGTTTAGATAAGTAGATTTTCTCCATTTTGATAATAAAAATCGCTGTTTACATACTGTATAAAAACAGTGATTAATGCAGTATAAATTAGTGATACCCGTAGTTTATAAATAGTGGTAGAGAAACTGGTTTTTAGTTTGTATTTAAGAGTATGTTTGTATTTGATCACTTGCCTACACACACACACACACTAGCGACCTCTGTCATTCACTGATTTATAATATTTGTAATTTTATCATCTAAAAATCGTTAAAAATCGAATCGTATAAAACCGAACCGAAAATTTAAAAATCGAATCTGAAACCGATTATTCGGTTCCACTTATAGCTAGGAACCGATCCCGAGAAAACTAAACCGATCTGATTTTTAGAATAAATATTTTATGTATGATATATATATATATATATATATATACTTGCAATTTATATAAAATTTTATATTCTAAACTGCTGCATGTGTTTTCTTTTTTTGGTCCTACTACGGTTGATATGGTGAAGCAAAGCTTGCTCTGCTTTACTAAGTTTAATGTTTAGTGTTTCCTAGTGCAAAGTGTTTATTAAGGGGCCGTTTGGGCAAACTTAAAAGAAGTGACTTCTTGCTTAAATTAGAGAAGTGGAGCAAAAGTGAGAAGTAAATAAGTGAATAAAGTGTTTGGAAAAGAAGCAGAAGTTGTGAGAGAGAAGCTAGGATTCTCAGCTTCTTAAAAGTGCTTCTGCTTCTTTACACAAACGGGTCAAGAAAAGCAGAAGCCAGAAGCAGCTTCTGCTTCTGGTAAACAAACAGCCCCTAAGTTTGTTATCTAATCTATTGCAAGTGTATGATAAACATGTTTTCTTCACTTGCCTTGAACTTGAGTAGTCTACAAATAATGGATATCAGAATTCTATTCAAAAAGGTTGAATGTTTGTTCTTCCTTTTTCTCATGCGGTTTTTTAACCGAAACCGAATCCATAAAAACCGATCCGAAGTTTTTAAATCGAAACCGACGATGAGGTTGCGGTTCAAGTTTTTTATTTTTAAAACCGAGGACATGCAGTTCTGGTTGCGGTTTTATCCAAAACGCGCACCGAACCCACATCTGTTCTCTCCTGGTACAAAATCACTCATGTTAAATATCTTTCCGCCATAATTATTTTTAAGAGCCGTATTAAATCATATTTTTTGGCATTGATTATTAAAAGAATTTATGTCTTATTACCGCTTTGTTAAAAGATAAAATTCCAACTCCCCCTACACAAAACATCCCACATACACAATGACATAATAATTTTATTTCCGTATTTTCTTTTTTCCCATATCTCTCGCAACAATTTCTCTCCCCACAACATCTCTTTCTCTATAACTATATCCTTCTTCGATTAATTATTGAAACAATTTATATCTTATTACAGCTTTGTTAAAAGATAAAATTTCGGCCCCTACACAACATCCCACATACATAACGAAATAATAATTTAATTTCCGCATTTTATGTCACCATATTTCTCTCGCGATAGTTTCTCTCCCCGCATCAGCTCTCTATAACCATATCCCTTTCACCATCCCTCTATAACCTTCTCTTTTCCATCTAACCATCTAACCTCCCTCACAATCTTACATGACTTTGAGCCCGTCCATTTTATAGCTTAATTCAATTGGTAGCTTGAAGAACTATCCTTTATTGAAGTCCCAACTTAGATCTAAATTGAAAAATCACAATTTTGGGACCTAGCTTGGACCCAGCTAAATTTGTAACCCGATTGGTTTGATTGGATTTTAGGGTTTTGAATAGATGAATTGGGTTTTGGGGTTTCATAACACATCTTCTTTTCTCGATTTTATGAAGGTATATATTCTAAGTTTCTTCAATTGCATGATATAATTTTACATTTAGGGTCTTTTTTAGAATGTCTGCAAAATTAAATTTAAATTATCATTTTTTTTCGTAATTCCGTTTCCTTTGCCTTCGCTAAATGCGTTTGAGTGAAATAAAACATTTTACAATTTATATTTAGAAAACACTCGAGGTCAGTCTAATAGCCAGTTTTTTATTTTGTATCATTTGTGTGTCATATATTTCTTTATATTCAAACACTCACATACTCAAGAAATTTCTACATAACTCTACATCCTTCGATACTACTCTATAAAAGAAACCAATCTTATATTCTTCACCTTCATTCCATACCATCATCTCTTTTGTCTTCTTTTCTCTTTCTTTTATGCTCACATTCCATATATGTCTGATTTTCGCAAGTGATTAAATTGTTTGCGTGATATGATCGATATATACGTAACTTTCAACCACAAATGAATTGGTAAGTGATGGCCTAAATAAGTTTTTGAAGCATTCTTATATACACACATACATCATGGATATCTATTTCATTTTGATTTGATTAGAAGTGATTATTCATAAATTCTTTAATTTCATCATCTTCAAAATTTTGAATTATATTTCAAATTGTACCAAAATAAAAATTAGAATAGAACATAGATTTGGTTGGTATTATCTTTATTTTATAGATGAATTTTTTTTTATTCAAATGGAGCATATGTTGTTCTTGTTGGGTTTCGAGGCATCAAACGCAGCGGATAATCGACGTAAAATCAAAATTTTCCGAAACCCTAACCGAGGATCCATCTATAAAGTATGGCTGATCATGGAGATACGAAATAATACCTTATTGAAGCTTTACGTTAGCGAAAGATGGAGGTCCGGAACAAGCAATCACCACGCAGCCCTCGGTCTAAGGATCGCGTCTCTAAGCAGTCCACACGAACGTCTGATCGCCAAAGATCACCGGAGCCGATACTAGCCGAATGCAGCCTCTCTCTCTCTCTCTAGCCTCTCTCTGATGTAGAGCTGCTAGGGTTTTAATAAAACGAATTTTATAAGCCCTTGACCCTAAAACAATACATCATTATGTATTTATAGGGAAGAGAGATAGATGGGCCAAACCCTAATCGGATTTGGGCTTCTCCAAACCTAATCCGATTTTGGTTTTAATATTAAATTCGAAATTCTAATTACTTAATTAAGACCGGCTCAATTAAACAATTTATTTCGAACTTAATCATTTAATTTAAATTCAGAATTTAAATCAAAACTCCTTTAAACGTTCTAAGTGTGTGACCCTTTAGGTTATTATTACGTTGGCAATAATTTTAATATCCAATAATAAAATTATAAACAATGAGCGGCATCTAATAATACATCATTGCTACCCAAGTAATAATAATAATTGGTGATTCAATTAAACCTTTTGTGAATAATGTACAATGTAATATAATCCCTTTAACCTTATATTATAGATCAAACTCAAGGCATGTATTGTGTCATCCTCTTCATCGTTTAATCCGAATTTCCTTGATCAATGAGTAGACTATGAAACAAATCAATATTTGAGCACGGCCATGCATTTTATAGTCTCACTCAATCAAGAGGCCAATAATATCACTCCTAAAATAGGAGGGTTAAATCCTTTCTAGATCATTCATATTTCTCATACGATTCATAATATACCCAATGTACATTTCATCATCACCCGGTCAAAGGTAACTTTTAGTGCAACCAAAGTATATTAATTCTTATATAGAAATATAATGATATCAAGTCATAGGATCATTACATCATTATCACAGTGAGAATTTCCAATGACACTTATTAACATGTAAAATCTCACGGTGGGTCATTCCAGTGCCATGTGTCGATACATGCACTTATGTTCTTGACTTTAGCATCACTATACCTATGATCAATGAGATGTGATCATCAGTCAACAAACATACTAGTCTTAATGCATCATTATTGTCCCTTTACAATAATACTCGACTAGGGACATTTAGAAATATTGATATTATTCTCATAATCTCATTTCTAAGTCACGTACTTAGAGATATAGAATTACATATAATATTCCAAGGACATTTATTATGCTTTCAATTTATTACGCAGTAAATAAAGACATAATAAATATTTATTCAATAATCAATAAAACATAATCCATAAATGTCTACGATAGAACACAATAGTATTGTCTCTAGGACACCAATACTAACAGTTCTTCGATGCAGTAAACAATGAAGAAGATGCTCCAAGAACACTTCACCTAGAATTACCCTTGAGTGCTGATCACGTGATTCAGCAGTTGGGGAGAACTCACCGTTCAAATCAAGCTTCTGCACCAGAGTATAGGTAGAAAATATATCTCTTTTGTGGACATTCATGTAGTTAGCAGTAATTAATGACTTCTCATACTAATCTTCACTTCTTTTGTTTTGTATCCATTGATGAATCGAACAGCTAAATATGCTGCGTTTCATGTGCTTTTCAACGGAGGGTGACTACATAAAACTACATACATGTCTCCTTAATTGTTCCATTCTTACCACTAGAACATATAATTGCGACTATGACTCAAACTTAAAATATTGCAGATGACTACGAGCCCGGTGCACATTCTACTTCAGGAAAGTTGGAGTGATTCCATTGCATCCCACATTGTGTTTGCCTCCACTGAAATTGGCAGTATATATAGATGTGATACTAGGTGGCAGCAGTCTTAATTCCCTAGCTATTCTTCCTTCCGGTTTCACAATACCTCCTCATGGATCTTCATTGTTCACACAAGGCTCCAGTGGCACTCTCTTGACCGCGTCGTTCCAGGCACTGACCAAGGAATCTCCTGTGGACGCCGTAAATTGTGAAGATGTCTCCACAGCAGTAGGATATCTCAGATGCAGCTGTCAAAATATTAAGAATGCATTTGGTGTAGTTGATGCTAATACCTCAACTTAAACTAGTGCCAGAAGAGAGTATTTGTGATGCCAGAAGAAAGTTTCATTAGAAACTTGCAAGTCTATAGCTCATAGTCTGATGGAGTAATAGTTTAGGGAAGTAGGTAAGAAATTGAATTCTCATGTATGAGAAAATATTATCTGTATTCCACAGGAACTTATAAGTACTTTTGAATATTCTGTCAAGATATTTTTGACAAATTACTTTTATTTTCTACTGATATTCAGCATCACGGAAGGTATGAGTTCCATAAATTACTTTTATAAGTATGCGGGCATACAAACATATTAATAGAGAAGTTATGATACACTTCATTTCCAACCTGTATATCAAGTTTGTGTTTATATATAAATCTACAATGACTTGATACAAAGATTAGTTGGTGATGGTACAGAAATTTCACTTCATTTCGCAGACAAAGAAGAATATGCTCCAAGAAAGATCAATACCCTCCTCCACATGGCTCTTCTAGTTCAAGTTATACAATACTTGCTCATGATATATCTTCTTTTTTGGCCTTGATATATATAATGTTGGCTTAATGACCTTTTAGCCTTCGAAGTTTGGATGGATGTTCCGATGCGGCCTCGATGTTTAAAGTCGTTCGATTCAACCCTTAAAGTTTCACTATTGTACCTTTTAGCTCTTTTTTCAGTTAACGGTATATAACGGAGGGTAAACTTGACAGTTCATATTCAAGATAAAGTTTGGGCATACCTTTAAGCCCTTAAAGTATACATCTCGTTCCTTTTAACCCATAAAAAATACATTAAAATACATTAGATGTTCCTTTTAACCTTCGATGTTTAATACTTTTTTAACCCTCACGTGTGAAATGTCAACTTTGTCCACCCCCTTATATACCGGTATACGCCATAAGGGCTAAAAGGTACATTCGGAAAATTTGGAGGGTTGAATCGAATGACTTTAAACATCGAGGCCGCATCGAAACATTTATCCAAACCTCAAGGGCTAAAAGGTCATTAAGCCTATAATGTTTTTGACACTAGTAAAATGGGAGCATATAAATTTAAATTAATTTTAAATCCCAATCAAGTACATAAATTTTTATTTATATCTTTTGTACTAGAAAATTTAAAATATTAAAAATTTTGATCATCTCAGTATCAAAACCCTTCTGATGCATGGTGGTTGCTGTGGTGAATGGTGATGGAACGCAGTGAACCAAGAATGTCATTTTAAAATAAAATTAACAGCTGAGTTTTTGCTGAGGAGGTTGCACGTAGAAGCTCCAAAATTACTAGCTTGTTCTTGAATACAGAGTGTTTGATGTGCTGATTGGTACAAGATATCAAGAAGGGAGGCCTTATGTAAGTGTGTGTATGTTGATGATCAAATGGTTAGCGGCGGATTATTTATATATAAGTTTGAAACAAGCAGTATGGTTGATTATTATCCTCTTTGTTGCAAATTGGTTTGAAGTTCTTAAATGTCAATTCAAGGATAAATATACATTAATATTATATATGTAATACATCTCTAGATTTATAGCTCAGAACTAAGTCAAGTTCATTGGACTCCCCATTTATTTGGAGCTTGGAGTCTACATATGTTCTGCACGTAAAATATAGCTAAAAATATTATAATATATATTATTTTTCGAATGTTCTACAAAATTTTCAATAAAATAATGATGTTTGTGGAACATCATTCGAAAAAATAATATATTTTGTAATATTTTAACCTATATTGTACGTGCAAAACATGTGGGGACTCCAAATAAATGGGGGACTTGACTCATTCTTGTAGTTATATTATATTAACAAAGTCCAACCAATTTGTGATACTCATAATCTTTTTGGCGTTCTCAACTCTTGTTTTAATAAAATAAGTCTTCGGAGTTTGCATATTCTCGAAAAAGATGTTTCATTGTTTCCCGTCCGTTTCATTGATGGTCCTTCTTACTATGACACTATCTTCAGGTTAAGGAGCTACACAGTTGTTGCTGGCAAGTTTTATATCAGTGTGACAGTGTAAACTTTTACTGTAAATTTATGGCGGCGAAATAGTAAGTTTTATATCTTACTATTTTGTTCTGTTATATCATATTCCAGACATTGTGAAATATTTCAGACATGTCACTACATTACATTATATCACTTATATTCTTAATATATGTATGCTGTATACTATTGTACAATTTATATACAAAGAAAGACCAAGATTAGCTCAGTGAATTTGGGTCATACTATAACAAAAATACACTAGCTGCTCTCTGTCTTTCCAAATTGTGAGAATAAACTCAAATTCTTACTATTGCTTTCGCTGCCTGAGGGTATTAATCAATTCTTTCCTCACTGTCAACATATATGAGAACATCAAGTCGACAGCACCTTTAATCCCTGTTTGCGCCTTCTCAATCGCCTCCAGTCTTCCCTGCAATTCTTTGGAGAAGTCAGCACCTTTACCATTAGCTATAGCTAAAACATGGCCTTTCACTGCATCATTGACTGCTTTCATTTCCTTCACAATTTCTTTTTTCTGGACTATCTTCTCATTAACAATCGAATCAAGAGCAATTAGCGGAGACAAAACGTATTTTTCAGCTGATTTCTTCATCTTCAAGTAGGGCTCAGCATCACTACATAAGCCTAATGCCACTACACTGCATACCCATGATCCAATATTCTTTAAGACCAATAATGCTTCATGAAGAACCAACTCTTTTCGGTGAACACCCTTTCTTCTGCTCTCTCCGGCCACATTAATAACTTTCAGATCATTACCAAAATTTTTGTAAATAATCCTAGTTAATGGCTTAAATTCGACAGAAGTATTCTGATTGACGCTTAAGGCATGAGACAACAAAATACGGGCATGACTTAGTTGAGACAAAGCAGAGCTTATTGAATTTAACGAATCCAACAAGGTCGAGCTGTAACGAAGATACTCCTCCATGCTCGAAACCTCCCACTGAGTCATGGGATAATCTATCTCAACCACGAACTTTGCAAAAGCTGATCTGTTAATAACCGGTAAAACCTCAAAACATTCTTGGAGCCATTTGATGGATAAGAATTATGGTCCAGGGTCTGAATTCAAGATGAGCTTTGCCAATGAATTCGATACCTCTGACCGAAAAGCTTGCAAGGAAACCAACAAAGCCTTGGACGGATGATGATTGTGGTGGTGATGGAAGGCCAGTTTGTGAACCAGGAATACCATTTCAAAATAAGATGAACAAGTGAGTTTCTGCTGGCGAGGTTTGTAAAAGTTTGAAAACTACTAGCTTGTTATAAAAAGGAATGCTTTATGCAAGTTTGTGTGTGTAATTGAATAACTTGGTGCTGGTTGTTTATATAGGAGTTTGAATTCCAGCAGACTGTTTATTCAAGCAACTGGGGTGGGGGGTTAGTCAAATGTTCTTATCCTGGTTTCAGCAAATTGTTTAGAAGCGGTGTCATTACACACGCATTTGGAGACCAAGTGGATCTACTGGCTGGTGCTTGCTGCTAAAGTTATGGATTAATAAAATGAATCAGGGGGAAGGATAAAGGAAACTGTTTTAGTCAGTAGGGACGTCGTGTTTGATAAAGGAAATTATCTTATTATCTGGGGATGGAGGTTAATCAGAGAGATGGACACATTGAACTCAGGCAGACTGCTTATGCAAAGAAAGTAATAGAAAAGGCTGGAATGACAGGTTGCTTACTATTTTTCTTGCTTAATTTCATATTTTTACAGGGCGATTAAACTCATTTGAAATCTCTCGTTTTTCTTTAATTCCCTCCATTCTCACCAAACATTTCAGACCCCGCTTTAATTTAGTTAAAAAAGCTCTCTCCAGAACAGACTGCCTGGAGTTTGTTTTGGTAATAAAGCGGATTTTAATGTGTGTATTTATCGTATTTTATGTATATATAAAGTACCAAGACTGGATAGGTAGTAATAAATTTATTTTTTCCAAAAGAATGTTTTGTTCTTAATTTTGTACTTACATTTTCCTCCTGCAGTTCCTTGCAGAATGTACAGTGATATTGTACTTAAAACCTGCTTAACCATCTATCAAATCCATGGCATATAAACAAAATAAAAATTAATATACAGAAGATATGAGCACTATAGTCTATAATTGCATAAATTTTTATCATGTAGTTTGGTTCATCTAAATGTAAGACAACATTATGTACATTAACTCCTTTGTGTCTGAAAATTCTATTCTGAAATTGAAAAGGCTTAATGAAGCTGCCTGAATCGACGGCAGTGTGAAGGAATTTCCAAGGACATGTTAAACTAGAAACGAGCTCGTCTTTTCACTTGAGTAGCCTTCTTTGGAGGGCGTGTTTTGCAGTTCTTGACCTGAGTCTAGTCCTCGGTCCACCTTCCGACTTTTCAGTGCCATGGTCCTGGTTCTGTTCAGGCAGAGGAGTCTCCTCCTGGACTGCCTTTACCTTCTGCTTATTCTTGTAAGTCCTTTTGTATACAATGATACGTTGATCTTTCGGTGCCTTCACAGATTCTTCAGCTACAGGAGACTTGCCCCTTGATGTAGGCTCCATATCAGCAAATCTCTTCCTCTTCAATGTGGCTTTGGTTCTCTAGAGGATACACAAATTGTGTGACTTCTTGATGATTTGCTAGGCGTTACATCAGCTGAAGTATATTGACTTAGGTTGGCACTGCAAGAAAGATTTGCCCCCAGCTTTGCAGCCCAGTCAGCGTTCCCAGGAAAGAACCCTTCACTATCTAAAGCCGACTTGATTCTCTCCTTATCTTGTTCCGTGGCTTCCCTGAAGGATATTTCACTCCAAATATGATCTTCCCCCGGTTCATCAGCCACTAATTTTGTTTCAGCCAAAAACTTGGGATAATCTGCAAAATATGCATCGCTAAATATTATAAAAGGACTGGTAGCAGAGAAGGCACGAGTTCTATCAAGTAGATTAATTTTAAAAATTTTGTTGCCATATATATGCACCAAATTGTAAAGGCAGTATGCATTTCATCGACAGATATAATGCATTTTACTCTCTGTATGCTAATGAAGTTGCCAAAAAAACGTTACAGAGAAATGAGAGCAAAGTTGTGAGCACAGGATATCTCTCTACTGTAATTGAATACAAGTTTACAGCAGATAACAGGGTTATATATAAAAATTGGGGTCTTAAGGTTTGGCTTGGGTTCTTGCATATTTTAACCTGGGAAATGGCAATTAGTTTCATTTCCGGAATTTTTTGAAGGTTTCTGGTCCGCGTTTGCTTCGCTGCACAAACTATAAAGATCCATAACCATACTGACAAGAATAATCTCACATAATTAAGTACTAATTATCAAAACTAATAATTTATCTGGATGACAAAGGAGTAACATATGCATGCCCCCAAGCGCATCCAGTTTCTGTTTCACTTCTAAGCATGTTGAAGACAGAAAACATGCCATCGAGAGGAATCCTCATCAAAGGGGGATACTGGTGAAACTTATCTCAGTTTCAGAGTCGGAGGCATCCTCATAGGTCAAAGCTATATATAAGAGCAAGTGAGGATAAATTCTTTGGGGGTTAATAATCAAGTGACTCACCAAAGTGTGGACTCAATATATAAGGTTGGTCACTAAACTAAAACGGTCTCAAATCGGTCACTTAATTCAGTTATACATACATACATACATACATACATACATACATACATAAATATAATAAAAAAATCATTTAGGGTCGGCATTTTGTAAAATATAACCAACACTAAAAGGTATAATATTAATTTTTAAGTGAACTTTAGGCAATGGCATTCTACAAACACGGTGCCATAAGTCAACCCTTTAGCGTTGTTGTTTTGCAACCTAACGCTATAGGCCAATCCTTTAGCGTCAGTTAACAAGTCTTTTGTGTCGCAGTTTGGCCGTGATGAAGTAGACTTTAAGCGTCGGCTTTTTAACCGACGCAAGAAGAACATACCTATAAAATTTCCGCCTTCGAACTGCAAGGGCTGTTTATGGATCTTGATTGTTCTTGGAGCATCTTCTTCATTGTTTACTGCATCGAAGAACAACATACTCTCCATTTGAATAAAAAAAATCATCTGTAAAATAAAGTTAAAGCCAATGAAATCTATGTTCTATATCTAATTTTGATTTTGGTTCAATTTTAAATATAATTCAAAATTTTGAAGATGATGAAATTTAAGAATTTATGTATAATCACTTCTAATCATATCAAAATGAAATAGATATCCATGGTGTATGTGTGTGTATAAGAATGCTTAAACTTATTTAGGCCATCAGTCACCAATTTAATATGTGGTTGAAAGCTACACATATATATCATTCATATCACGCAAACAATTTATCACTTGTGAAAATAAGACATATATGGTATGTGAGCATAAAAGAAAGAGAAAAGAAGATAAAAGTGACGATGGTTTGGAATGAAGGTGAAGAATATAAGACTGGTTTCTTTTATAGAGTGGTATGGAAGAATGTAGAATTATTTAGAAATTTCCCGAGTATGCGAGTGTTGGATACAAAGAAATATATATATGACACACAAATGTTACAAAATAAAAAACTGGCAATTAGAATGACCTCGAGGGTTTCCTAAATAAAAATTAAAATATGTTTTATTTCACTCAAACGCTTTATGATTCTCATTAATGCACACTTAGCGAAGGCAAAGGAAATCGAATTACGAAAATTTTTTGATAAAATAAAATATTTTTTTGCATACATTCTAAAAAAGACCCTAAAGTCACATGTTCTCATCCACCGAAAAATCAGTAAAACATGACCTTGGACAATGAATTAAGATAATAAATGTAAGATTATAACATGCAATTGAAGAAACTGAGATTATATACCTACATAAAACCGAGAAAAAGAAGATGTGTTATGAAACCCCAAAATCCAATTCATCTATTCAAAACCCTGAAATCCAATCAAACCAATCGGGTTACAAATTCAGCCGGGTCAAAGCTAGGTCCCAAAGTTGTGATTTTTCAATCCAGATCTAAGTTGGGACTCCAATAAAGGATAGTTCTTCAAGCTATCAATTGAATTGAACTATAAACAAGACGGAATCGAAGTCATGTAAGATTGTGAGGGAGGTTAGGTGGAAGATAGAGGGTAATAGAGGGAGGGTGAAAGGGATATGGTTATAGAGAGGGATGATGCGGGGATAGAAACTGTCGCGAGAGAAATGAAATGGGAAAATGGAAAATACAGGAATTAAATTATTATTTCGTTATGTATGTGGGATGTTTTGTGTTGGGGAGACGGCATTTATCTTTTAACAAAGCTACAATAAGGTATAAATTATTTTAATAAATAATGTCAAAAAATATGATTTAACACGGCTCTTATAAATAGCTATATATATATATGGTGAAAATACATTTACCTCCCTCCTCTCTTCCTCCTCCATTAGAGTTTGTCCTTTTTCAAGTAAATCGAGGGGCTTCTACTGGTTTTCTCCGATGGAAAGTCCAAACCCTTCATTATCTATCTTTTACTCTCGTTAATTTCTTTTCAATAAAACCCAAGTTTTTAGGTGTTTGTGTGTCTCTCCTCTTGGAGTATATGTTTTGTCTCTCTTTTTGGAGTGTTTGTTATGTTTTTGTTTAGTCATGATTGGGTTTATTTCGTGTTGGATCTGTTGAGAACGAGTTTATTGATATTTTTGGTGATCTACAAAAACTGTATCGAATCTGGGACGGTAGTGATAATTCAAGAACTCACCTTTCACAACCAAAGATTGTTCATCATTCACGTGTTTACACTTTCGGCATGTCTATAGCTGTTATCCGGCATGTAGAAAGCTGGGGTGACTTCGGCAGGTCTATAGCTGGTATTCGGCATGTAGATAGCTGTGGTGCCACTTCTCCAATCTCGATTTATGCGATTGGTGCTTCTGAACATTGGGCTAACAATAGTTTTTATGTGATATGGTCAATTGTGATGTTACTGTAACCAAAGATTTTGGTGCAATTTGGATCGCTGGGGATGTCTTTGATTTCGTTTTTAGCTTCAAAAATTTTGAATGTGTTAAACGATCAGGAAACAAATCATCTAATTGTTTTTAGTATGTTATTTGTTTTACCACGGGGTTGTATCGATAATTGGGGGTTTGTCCCGACTGTATTATATTCAAGTTAATGAAATCTTCTTGCATTTGTAAAAAAAAAAAAAACACATGAGTGGTTTGTACAAGCTAGTGATGGTAAATCCCTTTATATTAAATATAACTAGTTTTTTTTAATTATTCTATATATTAAATATTGGTAATATATGAAATAACAAACCAAATATCTATTATGATTATCAAGACTATACAACAAACTAAACTGATATAAAACAAAATTGGTGTTAACATTTAAATTCAAACTAATTATATTCAAAAACATATCAAATCTACCTAGTTTTTAAGATAAATACATATCATAGGTAATTATGGTTTTAAAATCCTTAACACACATCCTTAACCCAAAGTTTGAAATAGATAGTACTCCCTCCGTCCCCTTTTACATGTCCACTTTTGAAAAAAAAAATTGTCCCAAATTATTTGTCCACTTCTCTTTTCAAAGCAACTTTTTGTATGTTTTTTCAAAAAGTAACAACTTCCAATGTTTGACTAGCATATATATATACACAACTCTATCTAATTCATTACATTTATTAGGGATATGTATGAAAACAAGATATCCAACTAACATTTTCTTAAGAGGACGGAGGGAGTAATACATCTAATTTCAAATTAAACCATTTCTTTGACTATATATACAACATTAAAATTTGGACCAAATTTTTATTTCAGATTGATTTCAAACATAAAAATAATATTCAAAAGGTGAGAAGAATATAGAATTCAATATATAGGTAAAATATGATCCAATCAAATCAAAAATTAAACATATTTTGGTCGGTCGGTGGGTACTTAGGCCAAATTATGGCTTATTTATATAATCAATTATCTTTTTTGGACAATGTTAAAACAAAGTTGCCAACTTGAATAGCTAAATAGAAATGGAGCATTTACAATTTATTTTTTCCCCAAAATATAGATTATGTTTACTTGCAAGGCACAAATCATTTTTATTCCTTAAAAAGATGGAAATATAAGAATTTATATATAGAAACTTTATTAATACTTCTCAGATCTCCTGGATAGATAAAATATGCAATTGAGAGAGTGAGATTTTATTGATTAAGCAATGTGAACTTATTATGTAGTGACCTTCAAATGTTTATTCACTTTACTGATTCAGTTTTATGTTAATAAAAAATACAACCAGATGTGTTGTGGTTTAGAATTTGGGTACTGATCACTAATTTTCGTCCGTTATTATTGTATGCTTAGGCTTCGGCTAAACAATTCCGGGTGACTAGAAGGGGATAGATGATAAGGAGAAAGAGATGCTACTTTTGCTTGTAAAGAAGAATAACAAGAGGAAATTGAGACTTTCGAAAATGGTATGTGTTGTTTTTCTCACCTTCAAGGCTTTAATGGATTATTTACTAGATTGTGTGTTGGAAACTCTGTGGTTGTTAGACTATTTTGCTATTGATCAACTCAAAATTGAGTCAGTATGGAAGAGTTGAGCAAAACGAAATAAGGTTCAATTCTATAATATTGGCTTATCCTTAGAAAAAATAAGCACTTTCTGATTCCCTGTTATGAAGCTATACTGGTGATTAAATTTCCGTAGTCTTTTGCATTAAAAATAGCTGATGTTAGAAATATTCAAACAGAATGACAAGGTTCATTTTGGCATATTGGTGACAATTCTATAATCAGATTAATGTCGAGAATGCATATATGATATATGAAATTAGTTTGGGCAATTTTATCATGATAATCTATAATTGTGAGTAATTGACACTCTGCTAATGCTGATTTTTTGAAAGTGCTAATGCTGATTTTAATAATAAAAATTATACTGGTTAGTATTTGTATTTATGGGGTAGAAAAAGTAAGCTAGTTTTATGGAAGGATTAATGTCTTATAAATAGATTTTAGAAAAAGTATACTATGAAGAAAATTTTGGATGAACCAAGTAGGGTATTAGTGATTTTATACCTTCTGGTTAGTGATAATTTATGCTTGAACTCAAGCTTTTTGCACAATTATCATCTTGAGTATGCTGTTTTTCTTGATTTGTCATTTCTAGAGATGGTCCAAGAGCGAGTGACAATATAGATTATACCTGAGCAGGCTTATAACCAAACGGATAAGGAATAGGCCCGGCAGGCTGTAATGACATAGGATTTGAGAAAGAAGAGAGGAGCAATCGGCTCTGGTTCGGGATCCGAGCTTTCCTCAATAAGTTTATATAATTCAGGCGGATGGTAGTAAGAGCCAATCAGATCATTGTTTTGGCCAATCCGATGGTCTGCTACTGCCCCAAAATTAACTTTACTGGTAGCTTTCCTTCGGTTTATATCTAAGTTGTTTGTGTTGAGGGTTTTCCGTTTAGTGCGGTTTATCTGCTACAAACATATGCTTTAGAGTTATTACACTACACTGGACAGAGTCTGTTCCGTTTTCAAGACACAATAAAAAATGACAGCTTTGGGTTTAAGAGAAGGATACGATCTTTCGTATAATAAACAAGGTCTGAATCCCCTTATCTCTAGAAATGAAACAGTCAGATTTGCGTTGTTGAAAAACAAGAAAAAGTACTAAAATATGATGGCTTTGTAAAAAATTAAAATAAGTTATGTCAATTGGCCATAAGTGCCAAGTAGAATTTTATGGTAGTTTTATTTGTTTGAAAGACTACACAATTCTGATATCATATCCTAGATCATTTTACTCTTCTCTTCCTTCTGCAGCTATGGGTTTTACACATACTTCTCAGTGCACAAACTAGAATACGAGAATGCAAATTGGAAGTAAAGGATGCGGCAACTTGCAAGTTACAGTGTTGCAATATTTAGATTCGTTTGTGCTAGCTTCTGGTATGGGGATAAATCGATTGTAATAGCTGCTATAGCCAGGCATAACTCTCTTTAGTCACTGATCCCATTTTATTGCTATACAATAAATCTCTAGTCCTTGTTTCAGCTTTGTAAAAGCATTTAAAATTAATGTTATTAAACGAAAACCAGTTGTATAAGTAAAACAAAATGAATTTTGATGTGAATCAAGAAGTGGTACTGCAGGTTGCTATCAAATTCTGTATTCTATTAGTTTAAGCACCGCTTGTAGTAATATGCCTACTTCGAGACGAAGGTTGAGACAATGGACCATCCTAAGTACGTACCAAGCAGTAGCAGCAAGTATAGCACCCACAGACCACAACTCTGAAAGCTTTTCCAATACAGGAATCAACTGCAGCAAGCTCATGTTGGGAAAGGTGGAGGTATTCAATATATAACAAACAACTAACAAGCCATCTCTGATTAAATGATCGATGCAAATAAGCAAACAGGGTCATGTACTCGGTAAGCACCTCAATTTTTAGCTCAATCATAGGCGTCGTGATAAAGACATTTACTGAGGTGCGCAAAATATAAAGCTTAATTGTATAGAACTTTCAGAATGAGATCAAGTAGTTAAATAAAGTCCTGAGTTAACCTCAAGAACTTCCCATAATCTAACACCACATAATTCTGTAATAAAAACTCAAGAACTACGTTCATAAAGAGACTAATTTCTTCAATAGGAAAACAGTTTGAATTATAAAAAAGAAACATGTTTGTCAGAAATCAAATTGAGTTATATGAAAAATTTTGTCCAAGATATGAGATTTATATTTTTGTATTAAGTCTTCAGTATCTAACCAAAGAGATTTCATTATCTCTTTGGTGTAGATTTTATAATTATTTTACTTCTTCTATGTCCTTATTCTCTAAGAATCCCTATATATTTTATTAGTTGGTTGGTGTGCTTTTCTTTCTGCAGTTTTAATTGATTTTATGATTTATTTTGTATATAAAAACTTCTTATGATTCTTTTATTTGTGTTTGCTTTTTCAGGGTACTTGACAGGAATAAAGAACGAAAAGGAGAAAGGACCACTTATGGGTGTTTTCTTGTCGAGCATTAAAGTTTTATTGTCTAAGTGTCCTCGGTCATCTCTGCATATCTGAGAATTAGATGGTAAACTTTCTCTTCATGTCAATTCATGGATAAATATACATTAATATTATATATGTAATACATCTCTAGATTTATAACTCAGAACTGAGTCAAGTTCATTGGACTCCGCATTTATTTGGAGTCTTGGAGTCTACATATGTTCTGCACGTAAAATATAGCTAACAATATTAGAATATATATTATTTTTCGAATGTTCTACAAAATTTTCAATAAAATAATGATGTTTGTGGAACCTCATTCGAAAAAGTAATATATTTTGTAATATTTTAACCTATATTGTACGTGCAAAACATATGGGGACTCCAAATAAATGGGGGACTTGACTCATTCTTGTAGTTATATTATATTAACAAAGTCCAACCAATTTGTGATACTCATAATCTTTTTGGCGTTCTCAACTCTTGTTTTAATAAAATAAGTCTCCGGAGTTTGCATATTCTAGAAAAAGATGTTTCATTGTTTCCCTTCCGTTTCATTGATGGTCCTTCTTACTATGACACTATCTTCAGGTTAAGGAGCTACACAGTTGTTGCTGGCAAGTTTTATATCAGTGTGACAGTGTAAACTTTTACTGTAAATTTATGGCGGCGAAAGTCAAGAAACTGGATGTGAAGGCATGGCTGAGAACAAGCCTTGCAACTAAGGTACTCTATGTTATGGGGGAAATGAGCATAATTGGTTGTATACATATTTTTCATTTGCACAAAGAGAACCAGAGAAGGAAAATGTTGAATAAGAACCCCCATTCGAATTTTAGAAAGTTAGATTCTTATGTGATTCCTGCCCTGGCTGGTTTGTGCATATTTTGTTCTGTTATATCATATTCCAGACATTGTGAAATATTTCAGACATGTCACTACATTACATTATATCACTTATATTCTTAATATATGTATGCTGTATACTATTGTACAATTTATATACAAAGAAAGACCAAGATTAGCTCAGTGAATTAGGGTCATACTATAACAAAAATACACTAGCTGCTCTCTGTCTTTCCAAATTGTGAGAATAAACTCAAATTCTTCCTATTGCTTTCACTGCCTGAGGGTATTAATCAATTCTTTCCTCACTGTCAACACATATGAGAACATCAAGTCGACAGCGCCTTCAATCCCTGTTTGCGCCTTCTCAATCGCCTCTAGTCTTCCCTGCAATTCTTTGGAGAAGTCAGCACCTTTACCATTAGCTAAAACATGGCCTTTCACTGCATCATTGACTGCTTTCATTTCCTTCACAATTTCTTTGTTCTGGACTATCTTCTGGTTAACAATCGAGTCAAGAGCAATTAGCGAAGAAAAAACGTATTTTTCAGCTGATTTCTTCATCTTCAAGTATGGCTCAGCATCACTGCATAACCCTGATGCCACTACACTGCATACCCATGATCCAATATTCTTTAAAACCAATAATGCTTCATGAAGAACCAACTCATTTCCGTGAACACCCTTTCTTTTGCTCTCTCCGGCCACATTAATAGCTTTCAGATCATTACCAAAATTTTTGTAAATAATCTTAGTTAGTGGCCTAAATTCAACCAAAGTATTCTCATTTACGCTTAAGGCATGAGATAGCAAAACACGGGCTTGACTTAGTTGAGACAAAACAGAGCTTATTGAATTTAACGAATCCAACAAGGTCAAGCTGTAACCAAGATACTCCTCCATGCTCGAAACCTCCCACTGAGTCATGGGATAATCTATCTCAACCACCAACTTTGCAAAAGCTCTGTTAATAACAGGTAAAACCTCAAAACATTCTTGAAGCCATTTGATGGATACCTCTGAGCTTTGCCAAGGAATTTGATACCTCTGAGCGGAAAGCTTGCAAGGAAACCAATAAAGCCTCGGACGGATGGTGGTTGTGGTGGTGATGGAAGGCCAGTTTGTGAACGAGGAATACCATTTCAAAATAAGATGAACAAGTGAGTTTCTGCTGGCGAGGTTGTGTAGAAGTTTGAAAACTACTAGCTTGTTATAAAAAGGAATGCTTTATGCAAGTTTGTGTGTGTAATTGAATAACTTGGTGCTGGTTGTTTATATAGGAGTTTGATTACCAGCAGACTGTTTATTCAAGCAACTGCAGGGTGGGGGGTTAGTCAAATGTTCTTATCCTGGTTTCAGCAAATTGTTTAGAAGCGGTGTCATTACACACGCATTTGGAGACCAAGTGGATCTACGGGCTGGTGCTTGCTGCTAAAGTTATGGATTAATAAAATGAATCCAGGGGAAGGATAAAGGAAACTGTTTTAGTCAGTAGGGACGTCGTTTTTGATGAAGCCAAGAGCTGGCCGTGGGACTCTCAGCTACAGGGCAGTACACATGTACATGCTCATAGACCCAGATGAGTCCGCAAATTTCAGTGGAGAGTGAATCAGAGTCACCGACTAGTAAGCCTAAGCAAATGAGACTCCTCAGTGACATATACAATTAGGCACCAGAAGTTGAGTTGATAGATGATGAGCTAATGATGATCACAATTGATGAACCAACCACTTATAAGCAAGCTGCAGAAAAGGAGGAATGGAGAAAGGCGATTAAAACAGAAATAGATGCTATTGAACACAACAAGACATGGGGCAGTTGACTGAATTACCAGCTGGCCACAAAGCAATCGGATTGAAGTGGGTTTTCAAACTAAAAAAGGATGCTGATGGTAATATTGTAAAGCATAAAGCATGCACGGTTAGTCGCAAAAGGTTGCGTACAACAACAGGGTGTGGTTTATGAAGAAGCGTTTGCCCCGGTTACCAGACTTGAAACGGTGAGACTCTCACTTGCACTAGCAGCCAAAAACGCCTGGGAAGTGCATCATTTGGATGTCAAATCGGCATTCCTTAATGGAGAGCTTCAGGAGGAGGTTTATGTAGTGCAACCAGAGGGTTTTCTGAAGAAGGGACAAGAGTACAAGGTGTATAAGCTGATAAAAGCTTTGTACGGCTTGCGTCAAGCACCCAGAGCATGGTACGCTCGTTTAAGCAAGTGTTTAGGAGAGTTGGGATTTGTTAAATGTCCTTATGAGCATGCTGTTTACACAAGGCGAGAGGGAGGAGAAGTTTTGGTGGTTGCAGTTTATATATGTAGACGATCTGGTTGTCACTGGAACTAGTGTCGAGAATATAAATAAATTTAAGAAAGAAATGAGCAGGATTTTTAATGTGTGTATTTATCGTATTTTATGTATATATAAAGTACCAAGATTGGATAGGTAGTAATAAATTTATCCAAAAGAATGTTTTGTTCTTAATTTTGTACTTTTACAAGATATACATATACATTTTCCTCGTGCAGTTCCTTGCAGAATGTACAGTGATTCTGTACTTAAAACGTGCTTAACCATCTATCAAATCCATGGCATATAAACAAAACAAAAATTAATATACAGAAGATATGAGCACTATAGTCTATAATTGCATAAATTTTTGTCATGTAGTTTGGTTCATCTAAATGTAAGACAACATTATGTACATTAACTCCTTTGTGTCTGAAAATTCTATTCTGAAATTGAAAAGGCTTAATGAAGCTGCTTGAATCGACGGCAATGTGAAGGAATTTCCAAGGACATGTTAAACTAGAAATGAGCTCGTCTTTTCACTTGAGTAGCCTTCTTGAGAGGGTGTTTTGCAGTTCTTGACCTGAGTCTAGTCCTCGGTCCACCTTCCGACTTTTTAGTGCCATGGTCCTGGTTCTGTTCAGGCAGAGGAGTCTCCTCCTGGACTGCCTTTACCTACTGCTTATTCTTGTAAGTCCTTTTGTATACAATGATACATTGATCTTTCGGTGCCTTCACAAATTCTTCAGCTACAGGAGACTTGCCCCTTGATGTAGGTTCAATATAAGCAAGTCTCTTCGTCTTCAATGTGGCTTTGGTTCTCTTAGAGGATAAACAAATTGTGTGACTTCTTGATGATTTGCTAGGCATTACATCAGCTGAACAAATTGTGTGACTTCTTGATGATTTGCTAGGCGTTACATCAGCTGAAGTATATTGACTTAGGTTGGCACTGCAAGAAAGATTTGCCCCTCGCTTTGCAGCCCAGCCAGCGTTCCCAGGAAAGGACCCTTCACTATCTAAAACCGACTTTATTCTCTCCTTATCTTGTTCTGTGGCTTCCCTGAAGGATATTTCACTCCAGATATGATCTTCCCCCATTTCATCAGCCAATAATTTTGTTTCAGCCAAAAACTTGAGATAATCTGCAAAATATGCATCGCTAAATATTATAAAAGGACTGGTAGTAGAGAAGGCACGAGTACTATCAAGTAGATTAATTTTAGAAATTTTGTTGCCATATATATGCACCAAATTGTAAAGGCAGTATGCATTTCATCTGACAGATATAATGCATTTTACTCTCTGTATGCTAGAGCTGAACAAAAAGACCGGGCTCAGAAAGCCTATCTGGATTGGCCTGATAAAAAGCTCAGATAAAGCCTGGATATAAAAAGCCCGGACCGATCTAGGACTGGCCTGCAAGTCCTTACAAGTCCTTGGTTTTATGATAAAAACCTGACCCGACCCGGCCCGAAAAATAATCTGGCCCGGCCCAGATAAAAGCCGGGATAAAGTCTGACCACCGGTCCAGATAAAAGCCTGTTTATCCTAGACAAAAACCCGATGAATCTGCGCATCTTCATATCAATTTGTATATCCATAAAGGGAAAATGAATTTTTTTGTCATTCAACTATTACTCCTTTTAGAAATTTACCACCCATCTATTATGTTTTTATTTTTTATCACTAACGTTATATGGGCACTAGAAGTTTACCACTCTGTTAAGTTCCGTTAAATTGGGATGCCAGTGTAGTTTTATTTTGCTGATGTGACTCGCTGACATTGCTGATTTATAAATGAGTTAAAATAAAAAAGAAAATGTTGAAGCATAAAAACTACAGCTAAAGAGTGAGATGGGGGGAATTTAAAAATTAGTGTTCTAAAACGATCTACTGTAAATGCACCTAAATCTAATCGGTATACCTCTCATATAGTAATATATACCTTGTTTCTTCTCAAATTCACCTTCATGATGATTCTCCGCTCTAATTTCAAGCATTGCACCTCGTAGCCAGTATTCTAAAAATCCTCAATTTGACCGATAAATCCCCGATTAATCTATTGTAAAGTTGTTGACCGATCCAATTTTTGAAACCCGATTAATTTTTACAAATTTTTCTCAATCGAAATATATATAATAAATTATTAAAATAAGATACAATATTATTTTAAATATGAACAATCATAGAATTTATGATATAATAAATATATTTGTTATTAAATAACTACTATAATAATAACTAAATATTAAATATAATATTTTAATATTAAAAACAACTGATTTTCACTCCGACTAAATATTAAATATAATCTTTTAATATTAAAAACAAGCGGTGTATTAAATTTATTCTTATTTTGATCGTATTCTCGAATTATAATTATTTTTTATTTCTTTTTGTCAGCCATTTGTATTACTGCATCCACACGGACAAAATAGTTAACGTCCGTTTAGAAAATTGACGGAGTGACTAAGATCAAATATTTTAATTAGTTCAGTGTTAATTATGAGTCAATTAAAAGATGAGTGGTAGATTTCTAAAAAAAGTGATAGTTGAATGATAAAAAAATTCATTTTCCCATCCATAAAGATCAAAATCAACTTAAAGGATGATGAGGACCTAAAGTACAAAAAACAAAATCAAAAAGTAGTTCTACAGAGCTAATCAGATTATGAAAATAACATAAACCCAAAATCAGAAATCCACGAAACATGGATTGAAACCGAATAGCAAGCCCATTTTTTCCTAACAACCTTGAAATTTTTAGGAGGAGCTCTAATTACAGTAGCAACTACAGTGGTGAAAACAGGAACACTACCATTAAGCGATGGTGAATCCGAACCGTCCGAGTAAGTAAGAGATCTATGATATTGATTTCCTTTAAATCCCTTCCAAGCTGATGATACCAAATCATCAGATGAGCTTCCATTTCTTGTTATTTCTCCCACTTTTTTCCTCCACAAAACATTAACTTTTTAGCTAACTTCTAAAATTGAGGGAAGAAGAGATTTTTATGTAAGATTTGGGTAGAGATTTTCTAGAGAGAATGTGAGGGTTTTACATAGACAGATGATGAGAGAGAGAGAGGAGTTACTAGGAATAAGTAATAACACGGTATATAAATTATTTCTGTATAACTGATTTATAAAGGAAAAGCCCGGGTCAAAGCCCGGTTAACCTGGGCTGATCTATCAGGCCTGTTGCAGTCCACCATTTTATACAATTTATCAGGCCCGGCCCGGCCCGATTATTAAAAAGCCCGGTCCAGTTAATTAAGAAAAGGCCTGGACTTTTTAAGGATCAGTCCTGGGCCTAGCAGGCTGGTCCTTTTGTTCAGCTCTACTGTATCCTAATGAAGTTGCCAAAAAAAAACCGAAAAGGAAAGGTTACAGAGAAATGAGGGCAAAGTTTACCGCAGATAACAGGGTTATATATAAAAATTGCGGTCTTAAGGTTTGCCCTGGGTTCTTGCATATTTTAGCGAGGGAAATGGCAATTAGTTACATTTCCGGAATTTTTTGAAGGTGCCTGGTCCGCGTTTGCTTCGTTGCACAAACTATAAAAATCCATAATCATACTGACAAGAATAATCTCACTATTTAGCAAAATAAGAAAGGAATTATCTCATTAATTAGACCAGACAACAGAATCACAAGTATTTACTTTAACTCACATAATTAAGTACTAATTATCAAAACTAATAATTTACCTGGATGACAAAGGAGTAACATATGCATGCCCCCAAGCGCATCCAGTTCCGCTTTCGAACTGCAAGGGCTGTTTATGGATCTCGATTGTTCTTGGAGCATCTTCTTCATTGTTTACTGAATCGAAGAACAACATACTCTCCATTTGAATAAAAAAAATTCATCTGTAAAATAAAGATAAAACCGGTGAAATCTATGTTCTATATCTAATTTTGATTTTGGTTCAATTTTAAGTATAATTCAAAATTTTGAAGATGATGAAATTTAAGCATTCTTATATACACACATACACCATGGATATCTATTTCATTTTGATTTGATTAGAAGTGATTATACATAAATTCTTGTATTTCATCATCTTCAAATTTTGAATTTATTTCAAATTGTACCAAAATCAAAATTAGAATAGAACATAGATTTCGTTGGTATTATCTTTATTTTATAGATGAATTTTTTTATTCAAATGGAGTATATGTTGTTCTTCGATATGCAGTAAACAATGAAGAAGATGCTCCAAGAAAATTTCACCCTAGAATTACCCTGGAGTGCTGATCATGCGATTCAGCAGTTGGGAAGAACTCACCGTTCAAATCAAGCTTCTGCACCAGAGTATAGGTAGAAAATATATCTCTTTTGTGGACATTCATGTAGTTAGCAGTAATTAATGACGTTTCATGTGCTTTCACCGGAGGGTCACTACATAAAACTACATACATGTCTCCTTAATTGTTCCATTCTTACCACTAGAACATATAATTGCGACTATGACTCAAACTTAAAATATTGCAGATGACTATGAGCCCGGTGCACATTCTACTTCAGGAAAGCTTGAGTGATTCTGTTGCATCCCACATTGTGTTTGCCTCCACTGAAATTGGCAGTATGGATGTGATACTAGGTGGCAGCAGTCTTAATTCCCGAGCTATTCTTCCTTACGGTTTCAGAATACTTCCTCATGGATCTTCATTGTTCACACAATTTCCAACCTGTATATCAAGTTTGTGTTTATATATAAATCTACAATGACTTGATACAAAGATTAGTTGGTGATGGTACAGATATCAAGTTTGTGTTTATATATAAATCTACAATGACTTGATACAAAGATTAGTTGGTGATGGTACAGAAATTTCACTTCATTTCGCAGACAATGAAGAATATGCTCCAAGAAAGATCAATACCCTCCTCCACATGGCTCTTCTAGTTTAAGTTATGCAATATTTGCCCATAGTATATCTTTTCTTTTGGGCCTTGAAATATATAATGTTTTTGACACTAGTAAAATGGGAGCATATAAATTTAAATTAATTTTAAATCCCAATCAAGTACAGAAATTTATATTTATGTCTCTTGTACTACCAAATTTAAAATACTAAAAATTTTGATCATGTCAGTATTTGATATGTTTAAGGCCTCTTATGAATGAAAACAACAAGGCTTCTGATTAATGGTGGCTGGCGTGGTGATGGAAGGCAAGTTTAAGTTTGTGAACCAAGAATATCATTTTAAAATAAAATTAACAACTGAGTTTTTGCTGAGGAGGTTGCACGTAGAAGTTCCAAAACTACTAGCTTGTTCTTGAATACAGAGTGTTTGATGTGCTGATTAGTAGAAGATATCAAGAAGGGATGCTTTATGTAAATGTGTGTATGTTAATGATCAAATGATTCGCGGCTGATTATTATCCTCTTTGTTACAAATTGCACTACACCATAGATTGGCTTTCGCAACCAGATTTCAAAAAATTCTTTGAAAAACGTTGCTACTGGGACATGAGTTCATGTCTATTGCAAGGGGTTTTATAAACATTGCAATTGAACCAACAAATTTTTTGGGGTGTTACAAAATGCATGCTATTGTAATGCTTTACATAACCATTGCAATATATAGAAGATTTGGACCGATGAATGGAGCGGGCTTTTTGAAAATTTCAGTGGACTTGCAAAATTTTAAGCGGGCTTTATATACTCCCTCTGTCCCGGTCAATTGTATACGTTTCTTTTTCACTGCTCGACACGCTTTTTAAGGCTCTTATAAAACATAGTTCCACAACTTATTTTTAAGATTTTCTTTTTTTGTATAAAAATATAAATGTTATACTTTTATACAAAAAAAGAAAATCTTAAAAATAATTTACAGAACTATACTATATTGAAGCATTAAAGTCTGTGCCGCGCCCCCGTCCCCCAATGTATACCATTGACTGGGACGGAGGGAGTATTTTTTTCCCCGGCTAAACAAAAAAAGGAATAAACAAATAAAACACACACTTAAACACAAATATTACTCTAACTCCCCCGATAACCGCATACTCTCAGACACACAAACACACACTCAGACACACGAACTGAGAAGAACACGACGAAGGAAGAGATTTAAAGCTCGGAGGAGATAACACGCAGCTCAGAGAGGTTTAAAGCTCGAAAGGTTCGTTCATTTCCCAAATTTTCTTCTCTAAAAACGTTTGTTTTTTTGTAGATGGGTGTTCGATTATTGTTAGATGGGTCTCAATTCTTGCTTCTTTGTGTATGTTTAATTGATTGTCAATTATTGAGTGTTAATTAGGGTTTCATTTCATTTCATTGTTAATTAGGGTTTATTTGGGCATTTTTACTCTCGGTGGTTCTTTCTTATTCTATTAATGACGATGAATGTTATCATTGAAACAATCTGTAATTTGTGCTATAGGGATTGCGAGAATCTCTCCAGGTTTATTGTTCTTGAATTGACATTGAAATTGACTAGACTTGCCCTTGCTCTGCCTTTATTGTTGCCTGGCCCTTTACATGAGGTGTATTGATAGATAAGACAAATGTTAGATTCTGCCATATTAATGGTTGAAGCAAACAAGTTGTGTGGATTTAGCTGAAGAAAAATATCCTTTGATTTCGCTTGGTCATTTTACCGATATACTAATTTTATGCCCAAATTTTTATTGTAAACGTTTTTTATTGTATTTATGCTAGAGATTCATGTGACCAAAATCTCAGCTTCTTAAGTTCGGGGTGTTGGTATGTTTTTATTACAAATAAAAATTGGTGAAGAAACAAGAAACACTGTGTGATTTTGTAATTTCTATTTTTTTTATGTTTTTTTATTATAGATTAAAACAGATTTGGAAATGCAAGGGGATCTAATAATTAGGTTCTTGATCAAAGAAGTTGAAAATGCTGCATTTACAAACATTCAAGATATTGTGCTTTGGTGAAATGGCTTGATGATGAGATTTCTTACGTGGTAAAGTTTTTTAGCTCAATCTAATATTCATCAACCAATTTTAATGGAGAGAGCTGATATAGTTTTCGTTTCCAGGTTGACTAAAGAGTAGTGCTTAAGCATTTCTAGTGGCCAGCAGCAGAACAAAAGGCTCGTGCACTTAGATTTAAACATGGCCCAAGCTGACAAACATAATTGTATAAAAATGTCGTTGTCTGTTGGAAATAACCGTAGAAATTAAATCATTTTCGATGGTCTCTTAACACACTATGATGACATTTACAGGATAAAAGCTAGGCTGCTATAACTGATGTTTTCCATATCTTGCCGGGAATGATGAAAACACCTGCAGAGAGGTGCTTTCTATGGCTTGGTGGATTTGATCAACTTCTAAATACAGCTGATGTCAACAATCGTGTTATATATGCGGAGGTGTGGGGGTGGGGGTAAATCCCAATCCCAGTAGCTCATCTTCATTTATGTGAGATGCTATATTACAGAAAATATAGCCACCACAACTAGATTATGACAGGTGAACACAAGGTTTCCAAAACATAGATACGGTGGACTTTAACTTTGGTTATCATACTTATTTGAATATAAAAATGCCTCTGAAATCTTCTTATACAGTTATACTTTGATTATTTGATTGCTGCGTTCAGTTGTACTTTATTAATGTCCTTAATACATACTTTCTTTAGCTCTTGAGATGCTTATTTGTTATAACTTATACCTTCTTCATATTCTAGGAATCAGGCAAAATTATAGGTTCATCAAATACTGAACCATCTATGATTTTTCATTTCAGGTTACAATGCAAGTGACTCTGATTCAGATGATATGTTAGATGGCTCTTAATGACTATTGGACATAAAATTCTGTTCAATTGTCTATAAAAATTTCTGTTCAATTCCCTACAGAAACCAAGAAAGCTGCCATGGAAATGGAGAAGACAAAATCTTCAGAAGTACTACAAAAGTTAGGAGATGAGTTAGGTTCTCAAATGGAGGACAAAATGAAGAAGTTGGAGAACGCATATGTGCAAACTTTAGCCTTATTTTGCTTGAACTTTTGTGTTTTTATTAGACTTGGTTATGTACTCATGTTGAAACAGCAGTAATAGGACTATAGTACTGCTTGTTGAATTTTTGGATTGGTGAATGTTGGATTGTGTTTTGATATATCAATTAAATTTGGTGGCTTTGAATGAAACGTAAAGGTCATGCCAATTTTTTTTTAAAATTAGCGTTACAGTAGGAGGGTAAATAGTTGCCATATAATTCATATTTGCTATAAAAGTTGTTGCAATTAACTCACAATACGTTGCCACTGCACACAATATGTTGCCTTTCCTACACATTACTCCATGTACAGCAACAAATTATAACAAAAACTCGTTGCAAAACAGCGTTGCCACAGATATCCTAGGTATTGCAATGCTATTTTATGCGTTGCTGTATTATTAAAAATGTTGCCATAAGCTGATTTTGCAATTGCAAAACTGCATTGCAATATGGCCCCAAATTAGTTGCCATAAGGCCTTATGGCAACCAGACCAAATATAACGCCTAATTTTTGTATATTCGTTGCCATATACCTTATTGCAATGGATTTGTGCCATATAGCAATGAGTTTTTTGAGTTGCAATAGTCAATCTATGGTGTAGTGTTGGTTTGAAGTTCTTATATTTCATTTCAAAGATAAATATACATTAATATTATGTAATACATATCCTAGATTTATAATTATATTGTATTAACAAAGTCCAACCAATTTGTGATACTCATAATCTTTTTGGTTTCTTAACTCTTGTTTTAATAAAATAAGTCTTCGGAGTTTGCATATTCTAGAAAAAGATGTTTCATTGTTTCCCTTTTGTTTCATTGATGGTCCTTCTTACTATGACACTATCTTCAGGTTAAGGAGCTACACAGTTGTTTGCTGACAAGTTTTATATCAGTATCAAGCTATATTGTGTACTTTGGAAAAGAAACTTTTACGGTAAATTTATGGCGGCGAAAGTCAAGAAACTGGAGGTGAAGGCATGGCTGAGAACGGACCTTGCAACTAAGCTACTCTATGTTATGCAGGGAAATGAGCATAATTTGGTTGTATCCATATTTTCATTTGCACAAAGAGAACCAGAGAAGAAAAATGTTGTATAAGAACCCCTATTCGAATTTTAGAAAGTTGAATTCTTATGTGATTCTTGCCCTGGCTGGTTTCTGCATATTGTGTTCTGTTATACCATATTCCAGACATTGTGAAATATTTCAGACATGTCACTACATTACATTATATAACTACATTACATTATATTCTTCATATATGTATACTGTATACTATTGTACAATTTATATACAAAGAAAGACCAAGATTAGCTCAGTGAATTTGAGTCATACTATAACAAATATATACTAGCTGCTCTCTGTCTTTCCAAATTGTGAGAATAAACTCAAATTCTTGCTATTGCTTTCGCTGCCTGAGGGTATTAATCAATTCTTTCCTCACTGCCAACACATATGAGAACATTAAGTCGACATCGCCTTCAATCCCTGTTTGCGCCTTCTCAATCGCCTCCAGTCTTCCCTGCAGTTCTTTGCAGAAGTCAGCACCTTTACCATTAGCTAAAACATGGCCTTTCACTGTATCATTGACTGCTTTCATTTCCTTCACAACTTCTTTGTTTTGGACTATCTTATGGTTAACAATCGAGTCAAGAGCAATTAGCGGAGATAAAACGTATTTTTCAGCTGTATTTTTCATCTTCAAGTATCGCTCAGCATCACTGCATAACCCTGATGCCACTACACTGCATACCCATGATCCGATATTCTTTAAAACCAATAATGCTTCATGAAGAACCAACTCTTTTCCGTGGACACCCTTTCTTTTGCTCTCCCCGGCCACATTAATAACTTTAAGATCATTACCAAAAATTTTGTAAATAATTTTAGGTAGTGGCCTAAATTCAACCAAAGTATTCTCATTTACGCTTAAAGCATGAGATAACAAAACACGGGCTTGACTTAGTTGTGACAAAGCAGAGCTTATTGAATTTAACGAATCCAACAAGGTCAAGCTGTAACCAAGATACTCCTCCATGCTAGTAACCTCCCATTGAGTCATGGGATAATCTATCTCAACCACCAACTTTGCAAAAGCTCTGTTAATAACCGCTAAAACCTCAAAACATTCTTGGAGCCATTTGAAGGATAAGAATTCCGGTCCATGGTCTGAATTCAACATGAGCTTTGCCAATGAATTCGATACCTCTGACCGAAAAGCTTGCAAGGAAACCAAGAAAGCCTCGGATGGATGATGGTTGTGGTGGTGATGGAAGGCCAGTTTGTGAACCAGGAATACCATTTCAAAATAAGATGAACAAGTTTCTGCTGGCGGGGTTGTGTAGAAGTTTGAAAACTACTTGCTTGTTATAAAAAGGAATGCTTTATGCAAGTTTTTGTGTGTGTAATTGAATAACTTGGTGCTGGTTGTTTATATAGGAGTTTGAAAACCAGCAGACTGTTTATTCAAGCAACTGCAGGGTGGGGGTTAGTCAAATGTTCTTATCCTGGTTTCAGCAAATTGTTTAGAAGCTGTGTCATTACACACGCATTTGGAGACCAAGTGGATCTACAGGCTGGTGCTTGCTGCTAAAGTTATGGATTAATAAAATGAATCCGGGGGAAGGATAAAGGAAACTGTTTTAGTCAGTAGGGACGTCGTGTTTGATGAAGCCAAGAGCTGGCCGTGGGACTCTCAGCTATAGGGCAGTACACATGTACTTTCAGTTTAGTTGGATTGGAAGCTGAAGCAGAATTCATAGATATGGGTAATAATTCTGGGGGAGGTGAATTAAAGTCAACACCACCGCGTACACCTGGGAGTCTTACAAGAAATTCATGTAATTCTGCAGGGAGCTCTGGAAACTCCGCAAAGACCCAGATGAGTCCGCAAATTTCAGTGGAGAGTGAATCAGAGTCACCGACTAGCTGTAAGCCTAAGCAAATGAGACTCCTCAGTGACATATACAATGAGGCACCAGAAGTTGAGTTGATAGATGATGAGCTAATGATGATCACAATTGATGAACCAACCACTTATAAGCAAGCTGCAGAAAAGGAGGAATGGAGAAATAGATGCTATTGAACACAACAAGACATGGCAGTTGACTCAATTACCAGCTGGCCACAAAGCAATCGGATTGAAGTGGGTTTGTTGAACAAAGTAGATACTTGCAAACCCTAACAAGATTGATACACCACACACACGAGAATTTTACTGAGAAACTCACTCTTTTTATTTCTCTTTTATCCTCCTCTTTCTGCTCTCTTACAAAACTACACTGGTTTACAGATTTATATATTGCGTCTGTGAAGCTTCTAGTACATTGATAACTAAAAAGTGATTATGCTGAACAGCTGGATATTTTAATGCCTAGAAAGTAGAAAGCACTTATTTAATTATTTCAAAGAGTAAGCTGGAAGCTTCTGGATAGAGAAAGAGGTGCTGATGTTTAACACTCCCCCTCAACACCTACTTTCTCTTTTAACATCGCCAGTGTAGTCAAACCGATTTTCCTTCGAAATTCTGCAAACTTGAATGAGCTGAGACTTTTTGTGAATGTGTCTGCAATCTGATCTTCTGTCCTGATCGATAGCATCTTGATTTCTCCTTTTAGCACCTTCTCCTGAATATAATGATAATGCACTTCCACATGCTTTGTTCGAGCATGGAATACAGGATTTTCAGCTAAACGTAGTGCTGACAGATTATCACAATAAAGTTGCACAGAGTACTTATTTGGTTGATTTAGGTCTTTCATCAGTCGCATCAGCCATGTAATCTCCTGAGCTGCGGTTGCTGCTGCTCTATATTCGGCTTCTGTTGTTGACAATGTGACACCGTAGGTTGTCTTTTGCTACACCAAGATATAGCTGTCGAGCCAAGTGTAAATACGTATCCAGTAGTTGAGCGTCGAGTGTCACAATCTCCTGCATAATCTGCATCGCAGTAGCCAGCAAGCTCACAATCCTCATTCTTCTTGTATAGAAGACCATAGTCAATGGACCCTTTGATGTAGCGAAGTATTCTTTTAGCTGCTTCAAAATGTGGCTTTCTAGGATTCTGCATAAACCTGCTTATCACCCCAACGGCATATGATATATCAGGTCGTGACAAAGTCAGGTAAATAAGACTACCCACTAATTGTCTATACACAGTTCCATCTTTTAGCTCCTGCCCTTCTTCTGAACATAACTTACTATTAGGAACCATCGGGGTAGGGACCGGCTTACATTCCAGCATTCCAAATTTTCCCAGTAGATCCCTTGCATATTTGAGTTGACAAAGAAATAATCCATCTTTTGTTTGCTCAATTTCAAGCCCAAGAAAGTGCTTTAATTCCCCTAATTCTTTCATTTGGAATCGCACTGACAGATTGCTCCGTGTGCGTTCTATTTCATCTATGTCATCACCAGTGATGATTAAATCATCTACGTACACAAGCACAATGGTAAGTTTGCCTTGTTTAGACTTCACAAACAGGCTTGAATCTGCAGAAGTTACCTGATATCCACTCTCAACCAGAAATTCTCCGATCTTTCCGTACCAGGCTCGTGGAGCCTGTCTTAGCCCATACAATGCCTTTCGTAGCTTGCACACATAATCTGATCTTTCCTTGCTTTCAAATCCACGAGGCTGCTCCATGTATATTACTCGATCTAGTTCTCCGTGCAAAAACGCATTTTTTACATCCATTTGCCAAAGTTTCCAATTGTTGCTGGCAGCTAGTGCTAATAACACACGAATTGTGGTAAGTTTTGCCACAGGACTGAACGTTTCGTCGTAATCTATTCCATATTGTTGTGAGAATCCCCGAGCCACAAGACGAGCTTTATATCGTTCAACTGAGCCATCTTGATGCGTCTTTATCTTGTAAACCCATTTGAAGGAAATAGGTTTAATTCCAGGAGGTTTTGGTACCAAATCCCAAGTCTCATTTTGTTTTAATGCTATAATCTCTTCTTCCATTGCTTTCAACCATTTGCCATCTCTAGATGCTTCCTCGAATGTATGAGGCTCAAATGTGTTGCTTTCTTCAATCAAAGCAGCATTTGCATACCTTGGATTTGGCTTTTTACTTCGGGTGGATCGTCTTAGTTGTGGTGGTTCCACATCTTGTGTATGATCTTCAACTTCATCTTCTGGTAATTGGTAGATATCTTCTGAAACGTGATCAAATATATTAGTCTCCCAATTGTCGGTGGCCTTTTCTGCAATGTTAGGTGAAGCTGAATCCTCCTTGTTGGATAATGGAGACTCCACTGCACTTTCTGTACCTGATTGGTCTTTTCTCGTCTCCCCCATCTTCTCTTGCACTTTATCTTCAATCTCCTTGGTGTCTGGTAGTTTCACCTTCTGTGTTGACCACCATGATGATGCCTCATCAAATACAACATTCCTAGATACATGACAGCGGCCTGTGATAGGATCACAACACCTCCATCCTTTTCTTTCACTATCATAACCCACAAATATGCATCTAATAGCTTTCTTGTCAAACTTTGTACATAGGTTATCTGGTACAAAGACATAACAAATACAACCGAAAACTCGAAAGTGACTTACCGTAGGCTTTTTATGCCACAACAACTGGAATGGTGAAAGAAACTGAAGCCTAGCCTGAGGTAGCCTGTTGATTACATGGACAACAGTTTTCATGCATTCCGCCCAAAATCTTGCAGGCACATTTTTGGCATGTAACATGCTTCGACATGTTTCTGCAAGATGTCGATTCTTTCGCTCGGCGATCCCGTTCTGTTGTGGCGTGCCCGAACAAGTTAATTGCCTTCTTATTCCACATTCTTTTAAGTAGTCAGAAAATTCATCAGAGACATATTCTTTTCCATTGTCTGTACGCAGACATCTTATTTTTTTTCCGAGCTCTTCTTCGACCTTCCTTTTGAATTCCTTGAACTTCATAAGAGTCTCAGATTTTTCTTTCATAAAGTATATCCAAGTATACCTAGAAAAATCATCGATAAATGTTACCATGTAATGCATTCCCCCAATCGACGATTGCTTGATTTTTCCGAGAAGAACTGAATGAACAAGTTCAAGAGGTTCCTTGGCTCTGTACTTTGACTCTTGATATGGTAGTTGGTGTGCCTTCCCGTATTGACACCCTGCACAGATTGTGTCTGCACGGATATCTAGTTGTGGAAGACCTTTAAGCATCATCTTCTTTAACATCACCTTCAATTTGTGGTAGCTCACATGTCCTAGACGAGCATGCCAAAGGTCGGATGTTTCACTTTGTCGAGTCTTATCAATATAAGCTGCTTCCGCTGACATTACATATATAGATTCTGATCTTGTGCCTTTCATTATTGGCGTGCCTTTAATTTCTATGTCTTGATATACTTTTACAACTTTTGGTCCAAAAACGACATAGTTACCAGGAGCTTTTAGTTGTGAGACTGATGACAAGTTTTTCTTCATACCTGGAACATGAAAGACATTATGTAACTGAACTTGTGAACTTGATTGAGGTTGAGGAGCAATCATTGTGTTTCCGATGTGAGCAATTGGTAATTTTGAGTTGTTTGCTGTGACCACAACACGACCTCCTTTGTATTCAGATATACTTGTGAGCTTTCCTTCATCGCCGGTCATATGATTTGAGCACCCTGAATCAACAATCCAGTTTTGTTGGTAGTCCACCTTACTTGGGTTGGATGCATAAAGTGCTGGTTCTGGTTCTTTTGTTGTTGCATATGCAGCTTCTAGATTCCATTCATCTTCACTACTTTCCAACTGCTTGCTTAAAGTTACCGCGTTTCCTTCCACAGACCTCTTTTGATATCGACAGTCTCTCGCAAAGTGGCCCTTTTTACCGCAGTTGTAGCATCCATTATTACGCCACTTGAGGTCTTTATCGGTGCCTGTTCGCGAGCTTTCATGTCGTTGCATTCGAAAATTATCATACAGCTTTGTTTTGCTGGTTTGTCGTCTTTCTTGACCTCTCTTACTAAAGAGTGCCTCTTCTGTATTTTGTAAAGAGACTCCAGCTAGTTGTTGAGCCAACGATTCTTGGTTGCACAATAAATTCTCTAACTCGAGTAAGGAAGGTTGCACTGGCCATCCTTGTATAGCCGCTATAAAACTATTATATTCTGATTTTAACCCGTTTACAATGATCCTCCTAACTCTATCATCACCAAATTTGCAATCCGGGTCCAGTTGTTCTATATCACGGCACAAGGTTTTAACCTTAAGAAAGTACTCTGAAACAGTCATCGTACCTTGTGAGAGATTCATAAGTTCTCTTTCGAGAAGCTGTAGACGAGCAGCATTTTTCTTGGTATAAAGTGTTGCAAGAGCATCCCATGCTTCCTTTGGTGTATCCAAGTCCTCGATACGCGCCAGTAAGCTTTTGTCGATAGTAGTCTTGATTGCGAACAGAGCCTTCCCAGCCTTTATGTCCCAATTCTTGTATGCCTGAGCATTCTCCTTCGAGGGCGGTGAGGTTTCTGTGCCATCAACAACATCCCATAAATCTTGACCTCTTAGGTAGGACTTGATGCATGTCTTCCAATCTCGATAGTTATAGTCGCCGAGTTTCTCCATTGCACTGGTTGTAAGATCCACCATATTGTATTTCTGACCGCTTGGCTCTGATGCCAAATTGTTGAACAAAGTAGATACTTGTAAACACTAACAAGATTGATACACCACACACACGAGAATTTTACTGAGAAACTCACTCTTTTTATTTCTCTTTTATCCTCCTCTTTCTGCTCTCTTACAAAACTACACTGGTTTACAGATTTATATATTGCGTCTATGAAGCTTCTAGTACATTGATAACTAAAAAGTGATTATGCTGAACAGCTGGATATTTTAATGCCTAGAAAGTAGAAAGCACTTATTTAATTAATTCAAAGAGTAAGCTGGAAGCTTCTGGATAGAGAAAGAGGTGCTGATGTTTAACATGGTTTTCAAACTAAAAAAAGGATGCTGATGGTAATATTGTAAAGCATAAAGCATGCACGGTTAGTCGCAAAAGGTTGCGTACAACAACAGGGTGTGGTTTATGAAGAAGCGTTTGCCCCGGTTACCAGACTTGAAACGGTGAGACTCTCACTTGCACTAGCAGCCAAAAACGCCTGGGAAGTGCATCATTTGGATGT